>NC_067118.1:17160295-17483510 GCF_021347895.1 Acanthochromis polyacanthus | reverse complement strand
ATTGGGATCCATTCTCATGATTAATTCTTGGCGTTATTTCTTGTCCTCAGGTTCCGGACTACCTGGAGTTTATTAGTGAGCCAATGGACTTTGCCACTATGTGTTTGAAGCTGGAAGCTCATGCCTACCGCTCAGTGACGGACCTGGAGGCAGACTTCAACCTGATGGTGTCAAACTGCCTCCTCTACAATGCCAAGGACACAGTTTTCCACCGGGCAGCCCTGCGTCTTCGAGACTTAGGAGGAGCCATACTGCGCCATGCCCAACGGCAAGCCACCAACACTGGTCTGGACCTGGACACTGGCATGCACCTCCCAGAGTCACCTCAGAAGAGAGACTTTTACAGCTGCACCTGGGAAGATGGTGAGTCACAGTGGTGATACTGTAAACAGAAAGACTCTGATTTCAAAGTGAAAACAGATTTCTCGGAAGTCATTTCAGTTAATCAAAAATAATAATAAATTAGTGCTGTCAAATGATTCAAATTTTTAATCAGATGAATCGCAGGGTTGCTGTGGATTTGTTTCGATTAATCAAAATTAAATATCATTCATTTTTAATCTAAATGGCGTTTTTTGCATGCGCAAACAGACTCGGGAAAGAAGCCAAGATATTTAACACTTAAGGTGTTTATTACACACCTTTAAAGGTTCATGACTAGAGCATGCTTTGTGTTACTGTGGTACTTTAAGCTGGAAGTGCTTCAGTGGAAAGAAAACTCCTTCCTTTGTGCATATTACTGTATGTCGGTCGACTGTTCCGTCTTGGGGTTTTTGTATTTAAATTTCCTGACATGTATACTACAATCACTTCAGACATTTTCACTGCACTCAGATAATCTAGCTGTGTGATTTCTAGCCACCGCCTTTGCTGTTCACCTAAATCCTTGTTGTGTTCAGTTGACAGCATGCTGGATCCAGATAACCGGCTTCATATGACGGTGGAGGAACAGTTGAAGGAGCTGCTAGAAAAGCTGGACTTTGTCTCATCCATGCGGTGCAGTGGCGCCCGAACACGACGCATCCGCCTGCTTCGTCGCGAGATCAACAACATCCGTTACAGGCAGGGCCACCACTCCCGCCACAGCCTTCACAACGGACATCTTAAAGAAGAAGACGACGACGATGATGAGGAAGACGATGACAAAGACGCCAAAGCAGATAATGGTCTTTCGACTTCTGACAAAGGTGTGTGATGAAAAGCACCGACGCTTCAGCAGTATGAAATTGCCAATGCATGAACCTTTAAAAGCCACTTTTTTTCAATGAGACCAGTTGTGAACATGAGCTAACAGAACATTGTCCTCAGGTAATTGAGCCAGGGTCCCCCCACGCACCAACCCCAACCACCCCACTGTCTCCAGTCTAGTAAGTAGGGGCCCACAGAGTCTCGTTAGCCATGGCTGCCTCACAACTCCTTTCTCCCAGTGCACTCTATGTCTGCACCTCTTCTATACATCACTCTCATGGACTCACCACTCTCCATTGGCCACGTACAGTCATGCCATATCATCCCACGTCTGACGACAGGCTAGTCCAAGTCTTTTCCACGGTAGAGGAATGGCAGCAGAGCGCCTGTGATTTGAGTCATAGAAACTACCATGCTACCATGTTACTGATGTACAGTTGTGAGAGCAAAGTTCTTTACTCACTTGTCTCGGTAAGGTCCTCCATATCTACAGAATACCTCAACTCCCACCGGGCTGTGGTTAGTGTTAGAATGAAGCGTAAATCATTACGAAGTGACGCCATTTTCCAGTGTGAATACTACACCACCACATCACACTACATACTAAATGGACATTCATTTTCAGTACCTGCTGAGTGAAACTGAATTTCATTTATCTTCTCATCTTTCAGAAGACCTCAAATCCACGTCGCCACCTACACTGGAACCTACAAGCCTGGCTCCTCCTCCGCGACAGGGGGACACACCTCTGGAGCCTCCCACCCTGCGGCCAATCACAGGGGAGCCCCGGTCCCCCAGCTGGCCCTGCAAGCGCCTTAAGATGGACAGTGACCTCTCAAACAGCGCCATAGAGACCATTAATTGCACTAAAGCACAGGGGCGCTCAGCGTCCCCTCCGCCCAGTTTGCACAGTGAAGGGCAGGCGGTGACTAACGGCCTTCCAGAGCTCAGCGTCCCCCCACGGCCCGCCACCGGGGGAGTTGGGCGACGAACCTCCGTATTGTTTAAAAAGGCAAAAAATGGAGCTAAGCTGTTCAGAGAGAGAGACAATCCTTTGCTGAATGGAAATCGACCGCAGGACGAGAATACATGCAGCAACTCCACAGCACCCAATTCCACATCAACCACCCCTTCTTCCACACCTTTGTCCACTCCATCCAAGACCCCACAGAAAAGCCCAGGTCCCCCCACCCTCAGTGAACTGTCTACCCCCAGCCGAGACGTGTGCACAGATAGTGAGCTGGAGAGGACGGCAAATTATACACTGGAAACTGGTGAGAAGAGAAATAGTTACTGACATTAGACACAAGAAACCACTAGTCAGTGCACTGACAACATTCACTAGGATGGAATCACATGCTGTTCGGATCGTGCTAACTCTGTATTTATTATTAGCTACCATTTGGAGCAGCCATGCTCCAAATAATGACAGTGTCAGGCAGTAAAACTTTGGTGCAGTAACAGATGTTGCACTTCACTGACTAATGTGTGCATCCCTTCGGTTCAGCAAGCTGATTCAAATTGCATATTTTACAACATGTCAAACTTTAATTTGTGTAGTAATAATTAGGGCTGGCCTGAACAGCAGTTTCTGGGCTCCGGATATTTGGCCCCGATTAACGACGAGTATCCAAATGTTCGGTTTGGTTAGTACTAACCGAATATTCGGATCTCGAAATAAATATTCAGATACCACCGTCACGACAGATTAGTCGGATCTTCAGGTCCAGCCTTAGTAACAAAACATTTTTTGAGTACTTTGGTGGGAGGAAACAAATCTTGCTAGTAGATTGTGACATAGGACAGTGTCTCCTCTAGAATATTTTGCACCTACTAGCACCTACTCAGCTTGACTCTACTCGGTCTGTGAGGTTTTTCATTAGAATTTAGTACCAGGTACTATTTAAGTACCTGCTCGGTCGGGGTTTCAAGCGAGCTGAGTCGAGCCTATAATGTGACGTCCACAGACCGCAGGCCACTGATTGGACAGGGAGTGACGACACATGAGAGCGACTCCTTCACACACAAAAAAAAAACTGCCATTATTTCAAAAAAACTGGCAACAGCGACAGTGTGTAAAAGACTCTCTTCTTTTACTTTAATAGACCAATAGACAATAGCCAAGCAGCAGCTATATCATCGTCTCCATGTTCTCCATTGTTGTGTTGCACACAAATAACATTAAGGGACTTCTGAACTGCCAGTCTCTGACGACTGCACCCACGATGAGATGATACTCAATTGTAATGGAAAAGAGCCTAAAACGAGTCGGGCTGAGTAGGTGCTAGTGGAAAAACCCTTATAAACATAGCTGTTGCTTAGATGTCCTCTGCTCTGTCTTGTTTTTCTTCTGCTCTTGTAAATTCTGTGCTTTGCTTTTAGGACTGACCAACGGCTTTAACAAGCACAAAGACGGCAGTTCTGAGTCTGACTACAGCTCTTGTCCAGTCCTCCACAAAGAAATGTAAGACATTTATTATCTGTTGTTGTTTCTTGTCTGGGTGTGGTAATAGCTGATAGTACATTGACTATACAGCATGCTATCTTACAGCAACTCAGCACCCAAACGAAGCCTCGGTAAACCAGCTCTTTCCAAAGTTCCCTTCCTCGAGATAGTCAACGGAGACTCAGATTACACTGGTACTTTTTCTGCTTTTTCTCTCAATGCTCCACTGAAGCTGAAATGTATTTCTGTCTTGTTCATTTTCTTGTCATCCATAAAATGATATAAGTGTCTGCTGTTGTTTTGTAGGCAATGGTAGCCAGACATCTGAGGATGAGACGGAGCTAGAGCCTCTAGAGCTGGTGTGGGCCAAGTGCCGGGGATATCCTTCCTATCCTGCTCTGGTAATTGCTTATTTTACCCTGAATTTACAGTCTAATATGAGCTGTCAGCAGATGGTGTAGTTCTGAACTCTCTGTTGGACTGTATTTTAGATCATTGACCCAGAGATGCCCGAGGAGGGTCTGCTGCACAACGGGGTGCCCATTCCTGTCCCACCCAAAGATGTCCTCTGTCTGGGGGAACAGAGGCAGGAGGAGACCCATGAGAGGCTCTACCTGGTGCTTTTCTTTGATAACAAGCGGACATGGTGAGTTTCAGACACTCTCAAATGTTATGCAGTTCTCAAGGAACATGGCGGAGTTCTGTGATGATCGGCGTATGTTTGTCTGTGAATCTGTGTGTCCGTATGCAACATTACTCAAAAATGGACCGACAGATTTGGGTAAAATTTTCAGGAAAGATCAGAAATGACAGAAGGACCACCTCATTAAATTTTGGCAGTGATGCGGCTTATAATCTGAATCCACGGATTTATTCAGAAATGCTTTGTCAGTTGCCGACTGACGATCACGACTGTATCCTACTACAACTTGACCGTGACTTATTTTGAACACAAATTCACCTTTCTGCCCTTTACTCCTTTTTTCAGGAAATAAGAGCTTGTCCCAGTGCTTCTAATTTTAGACACATCATTTTCTAGACAGCAACAGCGTGGAACTGTTCTCCTTCCATCTTTATGTGAATTGTTGGACTTTTCGGCGGCTTCGTCATGTCACGAAACCACTCCTTAGATAAACGCTTCCTGTGCCGCTGGAATAGTTACAAAATAAAAGCCTGTAACATTAAAAATACATCTTTAAAATAAAAGCATAGAGGGAACGGTTATTTTAACAATAGCAAAACAAAGACTTGCCAAAAGGGATGAACTGATCAATTTGGTATCCATACATAGCGTACACATGCATAACACATGCCTGTCCTCAGCGCAAGGTCATTTTTTATTAAAGATGTCATCCATTGAAAATGATGCGTCAACTGAGCAGCCTTGGTGGAGTACTGCATGTTGTGAGTGCCTTTCTAGTGTAAAATATGTGAAGCGCTGCGAGATGACATATGTTGGGAATTGTGTTATATAAATAAAATTTAACAGAGTTTAATGGAATTCTCTTGTCACACTGAGGTCAGAGGTCAGCTGCAGACTCAGTGTTTTCGCAGGTGGTTTGGTTAAAAAACAGTCCAGGAGGGCGCCTGTATAGCTCAACAGGTCAATGTACAGTGGCTGGTCTCCGACACAGCGACCCGGGTTCGATTACTGCTCACGGCCCTTTGCTGCACGTCTTCCCCCTACTCTTCTCCTCTGTTTCCTGTCTGCCTTCACTGTAACTATCAAAATAAAGCCGAAAATGGCAAAAACAAAAATATATTTAAAAAAAAAAAACAGTCCAGGGAGATCCTGGCTCAAGCCCTTAAAAAAAACCTCAAATAATGAAACCAAATACACGATTAACACATCCACCACTAGTAGTTGTGTAATGAAAAGATACATATGGGAATGCTATTTTTAGATTATTTTGGAAACATTTTCGGAATAAAATTGTAAGTATTACAGTTTTATGTGAGTGAACATAAACATAAAAATGTATGATTATATCACACAAACATCTTCACTCATGTTCAAAGGTTCAACTATTCTTCATTTCTGTCTTTGGTGTTCTAGGCAGTGGCTCCCCCGTGACAAGGTGACACCCTTAGGTGTGGATGACACAGCTGACAAGCTGCGCATAATGGAGGGCCGCAAGTCCAGCATCCGCAAGTCTGTCCAGGTGGCGTACGACCGCGCCATGATCCACCAGAGCCGAGTCAGCCACAACCACGGCTTTGTGGCCTCTAACTACCTGTAGAGGGAAACTGTGAGCCCTGTGTGCACCCACAGTCAGCCACTATGCATTTCTCTTCAGTCTTAAAGCAGCAGGTGGACCGAGTCCTGCTGCCAGTTGAATTTGTATTCACACTGTGGTCTGAAGTGGTTTTCCGGAGCAGCACTGAGTCCTGAACCTTAGTTGATTACCAAACCACTAGTGTCTGACACATTGAGCAGCAGTGCTTGCCTTTTTGTCATTGTTGAGGATGTGTAACTCCAGATTGTGAATGAAGTTACATTTAGGTCCCTTGTTGCTGCAGTCAGTAAATATTAGATTCCCCATTCAGGGATATATGACGGTGGCTGGATGCGTTGAAGCTGTGTGTCTGGATCAAATGTAAAAGAATTTCCCTCTATTTTATATAGTGCTACTGCCAAGGAATCAAATTGTCAGAAAAGAGATTTGACATATTTATATGAACTGCAGAAGACTAATGAATGGATCACTGCCATCTTTATACAATAGCTTTTTACATTTTAATCTTTTACAAAGACACTTGTATATTATAAAGGCACACTTTGTGTACATATGTATGTGTATTATCAAACTCAGTTTAATTTAATGTTGCTGTTTTAAAAAGCGTATTTCAATCAACCCACAAAGGGCGAAGCGAGGCTGTGTATATTTGTGGAGATAAAATAATTCCACTTGCTGCAGTGTACCTAGCTTGTCTTAGATGTAATTTCATTGTGGTGTGTGCGTATGTGTTTGTACATTCTAAGCATACAACACATTGAGCCGTTGTTCTTTATATTTGAATTCTCTTTTTGATACAGAGAGAAATAATTTATTTATGGAAGACAGAATTATAGAAATAAAGCTATATTGGTTAAAGAGGAGAGTTAAATTGTATTTAAAACAAATGAGTGAGGTTTTTAAAAACATGCAGCCAACATTTTAACAGATGACTTCATAGGTTCGGTTTATGTTGATTTTACTCAAGTCCAATTGCCACCATTTACTGTTCAACCCCCCAAGAATTCTATTTATTATTGAGAGCCCCATTTTATCAAATGGAAAAATACACCTCCATAAGCTTGTACTACCTGCATATGTTACCTGCTCACCAAATATTTTGTCTGTAACCAGTATTTTCTCATTTTGAGAAATAAATGCTCTATTAAAAATGTTTGGGATGCTTATTTCTTATTTCATTCTAATATTTCAGATTTAATAGCTTTAGCTTCAAGACATCAGCACAGAATCCGTGTGAGAGTTAATCAGCAAGGTTTTCAGTCAGACAAGTCTTCAGTTTTTGCTTTATTGTAAAGTAACTGAGCAACGTGACAAGTAGTGTAAGTGTGCATGTATACAAGTATAAAAAGCCAATATAAAAATATCTTTACAGCAGTCCACAAGCATATTTCAGTTCATTAGATGCAAAAATTCTGTGACTGCAGAACTGAACTTAGGTAGAAAAAGGGTCTTGTGTCAGTTTTATCAAGAAGGTCAAGCCTGTTGATCCCACACCGTTCCATCAATATCCCATGAAAACGTTACACAACATCATTAGTACGAGTACCTCCTTGAATTAAAAACAACTACCCCCCAAGAGATGACAGATTTTTATCATTTCCCACAGGTCTGTCAGTGTACAGGCTGCTGTCTTGCCAGGAGGAGGTAGTTGTGACGGAGGGTGCGTAGCTCCGTCAGTCTGCCCAGCAGGCGGCCAAACCTCTGTGGTCCCCCTCGTGCAGCTCCATTGTGGGCCCCACACACCCTGGACAGCAGGTCCAGGATCAGTTCTTGCATCTTCTCAACACAGCTGGCTGCCTGCAGCGACGCCCGGTCTGCAGATAAGCATACATGGTGATCAGTTCGAGAAAAAGTTGTTTTGCTGTCTTGTAATTGAATTCAAAAAGGTAAACTTTCATATATTCAGTATTCACTACACAAGCAGTGAAATATTTCAACTCAAAATCCGTTTGGTTTGAAGATTAAACTGCTCTCAGTTGTTTTAGAACGCATGTAGCCTTTAGTGCAGTCAAACTCTCAGTGAAGTAGCCGATTAGAACAAGAAATGAAGATGAAAGGAATATGTTGTTAACTTGACAACCAAGATATTTTTTTTCTTTAGCTTTTATTGTATTACTATTAGTAATGTGATGATCGGCATATGTTTGTCTGTTTATCTGTGTGCAACAATGCTCAAAAACGGACTAACGGATTTGGATGAAATTTTCAGGGAAGGTCAGAAATGACACAAGGACCAAGTGATTAGATTTTGGCAGTGATATGGCTTATAGTCTGGACTGACAGATTTGTTAAAGGTTACTGTATCAGTGCGGGATAACAGCACGGCATCACTGCAACTATGACAAGTAAACACTACATGATTGCGATCCTATTATAAATCCACCGTATCATTGGAAATGATACAAGGAATAATTATTACATTGTGGGGGTGTTTCTGAGTTCGATAAATTCCGTACATATTACATATTTTTGCACATTACATATTTAGGTCAGGCAATTCGGTATCCGTATATAATGTACACATGCATAAATCACGCTTGTACTAAATGTGACGTCATTTTTTATTAAAGATTTCATCCATCAGAAATGATGCAACAACCAGGCAGCCTTGGTGGATTACTGCGCCCTCTGAGTGCTGTTCTTGTTAAATGCTCGAACCATACTTGCTGAATTTTTCTCAATCATCTCAGCACTACAGGATCACATTTAGTTTTGTAGTAATAACAGGATTTTTGCCATTTTTGAACATCTACAAAAAACAGTCTTGCTTTGGTTTTGTTTAATATTTGTTGTTTGGTCAACACTTGTCTGTTACATTGAAGAAGATGGTGCAATGAAGTCAAACGCTCTCTTCTGCCTCATGGAAAATGGTGTGGGTCATTTAGGGAGCATCCCACTGTGTTAAACTTGAGCCTCGTAAAGAGTTTGTGTATTTGCTATTTGAGAAAATGACAATATTTTCTTATATAAAACCATTTCTAGTTTAAAAGTGTAAATGACTTTAAAAAGCCATGAGTCATTTACTTACTACCAAAATGGATGTTGTTATATACTACAACTCTTTATTGTGAAGTTAATTTTGTTCATCTTTGCACATCCTGTGTGAAAAGCTGCACTTCATGCATAATAGTTTTGGCAGTCAGGTTAAAATACAAATCACCAACTTCTAAAATGTTATCTAAATGTTAAGTCTTGTTAAACAAGGGATTAAAGACTTTCCCTTTCATCTTAGAAATGTTGCATAAGTCAATCAGAAAGATGCCAAAATTCCCATTCATGCCCTTATCACTGTCTGTTTAGAATATTCCGATTCCCTTTTTACTGGGTTCCCAAAAAAATAAACCTGTAAGCAAGCTGCAGCTCGTTCAGACAGCTGTGGCCAGAGCAGAGGCCCTGTGAGGATCTTCAAAGATTGGAAGCCCAGAAATCTTTAGATTTTAACTCTGTGAAATGCTGCTACTGGCAAAATAAGATCATCCCACTTTCTTTCTGTGCTCATTTACACATTTATATCACAGAGAGTGCAGGTCAGCTAGACCATGGACTCTCTGACTGTGGAATCAGTCTTGTGATTTACAGCTGTAATCATTTGCAGAGGTGTGCTTGGAAATACTTGTATTTATAAAAAGTGTGTATTGTGTACGGCCGCACGTGTGGGTTTTTATAATTGAGTGAATTATCCACTGATGTCATTTTACTGTCAGGTTAGATTGCTAGTGATTAATCACAACTAAATGCCTTTTGCAAGTGTTTACTTGAGAGGTGACCGGATTATTTCAGACCAAACATCAACAAACTGCAGAGCCCGGATTGCTGGTCAGACCTGAGCAGAGCAGAGCTGTGGCAGTGAGCAGAGTGTATTCAGCCTCTGTCACCCGCAGCGCCGCCATGCTGTGGAAGAAGTTGAGCACTGGTCCAAACAGATCCTCACTGCTTCCTGTTCACACCAGCAGATAAGAAAAGCCTTATTCACTCAATGACCCATTTTATTAACAGTCTGTCAGGCTTAAAAGTCTGTGTATGCACTTACCTGAATTGATACTGCTGTAGATGTTTTCTTTTGACTCCACGTTTCTGAGCCAGTTGTGTGTCGACAAACTGAAAAGCTGCAGAGCTGATAATGGAGAAAAATAAAGTATGAATCATAAATGTGTGCGTAGAGATTGTGAAAGGCCGTGTGTGGTTTCTGTGTGTCTCCTCTCCTGGTGGTTTACTCACCTGGACTGGGGCTTGCTGGGTTATGGGAGAATTGCTGAGCTGAGAGCAGGAACATCACCTCCAGAGAGGACATGGACAACAGAGAGCTCTGATCGGAGAAATCCAGGAGGTCAAACCCTGTGAGGAGAGCATCAGTACTTGTTCTCGTTATATACACTACTGGTTAACAGTTTTAAAATGCTCCAATTTTTCAAGTTGTTTATTGAAATTCAACTAGTTCAAGTCCAGTGAATAGCTTGAAATGATACAAAGATAATTTATGAACTGCCAGAGGTTTGTTAAAAAAAAGGTAAGTTTACCCAAAACTGAAAAATAATGTAATTTCAGAATTATACAAAAAGGCCTTTTCAGGGAACAAGAAATGGATTAACGACTTAAAGCTGTTCTGCAGCAATGGAGGTTGATGAAACCTTCAAAGCTGGTTCTACCAAATCCTACAGGTGTCCCAACTTTTCTTGATTACTTACAACCATCTGTGTCTGCATAAAAGCAGTGTTGGAACACACTGTGGCATCATACCCTGGAGAGCATTAGCTGAACAATATGGCACTGCAGAAAGTAGTGTCCTGGTATAAAAATGGCAAGGAAAAAGGAATTAACAGAAGAGAGACAGACCATCATAACACCTAAAAATGTAGGTCTTTTCAATAGAGAAATTGGGAAGTGAGTACAGCTTTCTTCACCATTAAAAGGTACTCAGAAGCTGGAGGAAACTCTGACAGGAAGCGGTCTGGAAGACTCAAAGCCACAACAGAATCAGAAAAGTTTCTGAGAGTTAACAGCTTGGTGACAGGAGGCTCACAGAACAGCAGCTTCAAGCAGAGCTTAAAGGCATTATGGAGGATGTTTTTTTGTGTGTTTAATTTGTCTGCTTCACATAAAATGAATATACTGACCTTTAGTGGACTTGTATGTATGGTTTCTAAAAAAATAAAAAATTTTAAAAAATAACTGTGGACATGGCAGGACCTGAAAAACATCAGCCAATCAACGCGGTCAGACCGAGGCGTTTGGTTTGCTCCATTTCCTGTCAATCAAAAATCTTCCAGCTCAGGCCTAGTTACGCCTTGGACTTACGTGTTTTCTCCTGTATGTGTTGCTTTGGTATAGCTTCGTAGTTAGCTGGCGACTTGTTTTGCTCATCTTTTTTTTACATAATGGCAGATAAAGATCCAGGGGGACCCAGCCGTAAAAGACAACTTCACGAGTCCTACGCAAGTTTCTGGAGGGGGGCGTTTCTTCATAAATGTTAAGAGGGGGGAGGTTAGAGGGGGGTGAGGGAGAGGTTGTATGTGCGCATGCGCATGCTACATTCAAAGTCGTAGGAAATTAAATCTCCTCTAATGCCTTTAATAGTGGTAGTAGTAAGAAGTCTCAGTTTCAACTGTGAAGAGAAGACTTGGAGTTGCAATTTTGACAGGTCGAGTTGCAGCAAGAAAGTCATTGCTGAGACGTCAGACTCAGAAAAAGAGGCTCGTCTGGCCCATGAAACACGACCAATGGACTATTGAAGACTGGAAGAAGGTGTTATGGAATGAAGAATCAAAATTTCAAATCTTTGGTTCATCAAGCAGGATCTTTGTACACCGTTGAGTAGGAGAACGGATGGTTCCTCAGTGTGTGACAACAACTGTCAAACATGGAGGAGGAAGCATGATGGTCTGGGGCTGTTTTGCTGGATCCAGGGTCAGTGAATTGTACAGAGTGAGAGGAACTCTGAACCTAAACGGCTACCACAGCATTCTGCAGCGCCATGCAGTACCCTCTGGTATGTTCCTAGTTGGTCAGGGGTTCATCCTACAGCAAGATAATGACACAAAACATAAGTCCAAGCTGTGCCAGATCTACCTTAGAAAAAAAGAACAAGATGATAAGCTTGAAAACATGGAGTGACCAGGACAGTCTCCAGACTGAAACCCCATGGAGCTGGTTTAGGATGAACTGGACAGAAGAGTGAAAGCAGAGCAACCTACAAGTGCCACACATTTGTGGGAACTTCTGCAACAGAGTTAGGAAGAACTTTCTGAAGAATATTTGATTTCCAATGTGGAAAGAATGCTATGAGTGTGTTCAGCTGCTATATCTGCCAAAAGTGGCTACGTTGATGTGTTAAAAGTTTAGAATACATTTTGGTTTCTAAATAGATTTTTTATTAACGTCACTTATTTCATTGTTTCATGCCTTCATTTCAGAGTAGAATGAGACATTAACATGCATAATTTCCAATAAAAATTGGAAAAATTTTGGTGTTCTCAAACTTTTGACTGGTAGTGTAGGTATTGAAACATACTATAAGTGAAATATTGAACACATTGCAGAATTTAATTTTTTAAAGTACTAATTTGCAGAATAATGTGTCACAACTTCAAAACAGCATTATTACTTGCTATAAACATTAATAACAGGTAGAACTATGACATCTACTGTACACAGTACAGGACTGTATTTCTGCATTTACAGTCATGTGGTATAATAAGTATTGAAATACTGTCAACAGATGAAAATGATATATTTGAAGAACAGCACAAAGAAAATGTGCCCTTTCAGTCATGTATTTAAATAAAATAGAAATAAATGTAATATAAATGTAGACTTTTTAAAATTTATTTTGGCAGGGCTTTATTAACAGGAGCTTTCTCTTTGTAACAACAAGTAGTGCAGCTCCTCTCTTTCATCTCATTTAATCTGACAATAGTTCCCCTCTTATAGCCTCCTCTGTATTAGGACACAGAGGAATAATCGATCACAGACATCTTACCTGGCACTGTCCTGGCAAACTGCAGCAGTCTTTGTATTAGAGGTGATACAACATCAGACAGAACCTCCTGTTCTTCTGTGCAGGGCCACTCAAATAGCTGACCACATAAACATAAGAAATAACATGAGGAGAACATAAAAAACTTCTTTAGCAAGTTCACTGCAAGTTTTCATGTTCTGAACTTACCCTGCAGCTGCTGCTGTCCTGAGCTCTGTACAGTCGATGAGCCTCCACCATCCGGTCCACCGTGTATTTCTGCTCTCGGGTTAAACTGGCAGACAAAGCCTGGTGCAGATGGAAGTTAACACAACACATGTTGAGGTCACTTCCTCGTGGAAAAACTACACAGCAGACAGCTTGGTGATGGCAGAGAAATGCTGTCATACGAATATGACAACTGGTGGTGGAGGAGAGTTTACACTGGTCTGCTATATAATCATGTGGAACAAACTGGTTTTGTTGTTGTTAAATATTTGGCTGAACAAACATTTGATCCTCTTTGAAACTGAGCGTACGGATAAGGTGGCATATGTAAACACAAGCAAACTTTCATTTTTGAGTAATTATATATGTTCCCCTGTTGCCTCATAAACTAGGATTTTCTCCTCTAGGAAATAACTTCTCAAAGACATTTTTTCATCATTAACTAGTGTCAGACAGCAACTTGTTAAAATTTTGGGGCACTCATACTGCAAAATTACTCAAGTTGCAAAATGTTTAAGTGTTCTTTTGCATGCACTGCCTATTTCAACATTTACTACTACTGTTCTTCAGTGGTATTCAGATCTGGGCTTTGACTAGACCATTACACGACCCTCTATTTTGTCTTTTTGACAGCAGACTGTTTGATTTACGTCAAACAGTCTGCTGTTGGACTGACTTTGCTGGGTTGTCAGTCCTGGACAAATTGACATTTGTTTAAAATTTGATGCTACTTGAAGAGGATTTTCCTTACAGTGATGATTTCAAGAAATTTGGGGATCTTTATAAATCCTTTCCCAGACTCACAAGGGCTTTTTAGATTTTAGCAGGATGAACCACACACACTTCGCTTGCAAGGAGAACACCACACCAGGGATGTTGGGGGTATAAATAAAACACATTCCATTTGTCACTGTCTATGGAGGTTCTGATCACTGGTAGCTAATCTGCAACCCCTGGTTCTTATTTGATGGATTTGTGGGCGTGATAAAAATACAGACTTTTTCCCATGTGACTGATCTGTTTTGTTTGTTTGTTTTTATGTATCAAAATGATAAAATAACTACAAAATATCCCAGCTGACTTAGGCAGGGGACACCCTGGACAGGTGACCAATCTATTACAGGACTATATATTGAGACAAACAATCACACTCACATTCACACCGACAGACAATTTAGAATCACTAATTAACCTCAGCATGTTTGAACAGGGGCTGCACAGTGACGTAGTGGTTAGCACTTTCGCCTTGCAGCAAGAAGATCCCTGGTTCAAATCCCAGGGTGGGTCTGGGATCTTTCTGCATGGAGTTTGCGTGTTCTCCCTGTCCATGCGTGGGTTTTCTCCGGGCACTCCGGCTTCATCCCACAGTCCAAAGATATGCTGAGGTTAATTGGTTACTCTAAATTGCCAGTAGGTGTGATTGTTTGTCTGTATATGTAGCCCTGTGACAGACTGGCGACCTGTCCAGGGTGTCCCCTACCTTCGCCCGAGTCAGCTGGGATAGGCTCCAGCCCCCCACCCCCCCACAACCCGAGTGAGGATAAAGCGGTGTATAGAGAATGGATGGATGTTTTTGGACTGTGGGAGGAAGCTGGGGTACTCGGAGAAAACCCAGAGGGAGAGCATGCAAACTCCATTCAGAAAGATTTCAGGAAGTCCGGGACGCGAACCGGGGATCTTCTAGCTGAAAATGAAAGTGCTAACCATCAAGCCGCTTTGTAGCCCCCAAGTAGACTTATTACTTTGTATAGGGTAGCATTTTAGCATGTTAGCAGCAAGTAGCACTAACTGCAAAGTAAAGCTGAACCTAATAGGAACACCAGCAGTTTTGTTATGGATAAACAATCCAGATCTAAACAATGGCTGTAACCAATTTTGTTCTCACCAGAGAAAAACCTGAGCAATACCAAAATCATTGGACTAGTTCTCATCACTATGTTAAGTGCCATGACATGTGAAGTGATGCAATATACATAAAATTGAAATAAAAAAAATGGATGAAAGTCCATAAATCTCTCCCTAACCCCTCTACCTCTTCTGTCCCTCTCAAACCAGACGGCCAGTGGCAGATGGATCCTCTCATATGAGCCGGGTTCTGCTCAAGGTTTCTTCCCGTTAACAGGGAGTTTCTTCTTGCCACTGTTGCCTTAGGGCTTGCTCTGGGGGTTCAGGCCATTTGGGTCATGTAAAGCATCTTGAGACAATCTGAACTGTAATTGGTGCTATCTAAATAAAATTGAATTGAATTGAATAAATCTCTGTGCAAAATATCAAACAGCAATACAACCTAGTTGTTGAGATATTTCTATTTGTGCTGGACTGGATGCTGACACTAACAGTCCCAGATTCACACTAGCAGAGTCTAGTACCTGTGCAGGTGTCCTGCTGGTAGAACTGACTCTTCTACTGTGTGTGGTCTCCTCCTCCTGCCCTCTACCTTTCCCTCCTTTCCTCAGTCGCTTTGATTGGCACTGCACCTCAGTCAGAAGGCCTAGAAAAAAAAGTAGATTTTCAGACTTACACTATTAATCCAGTTAAATACATTGTGAAGCAAGGTGAAAAAACACCCTTACTAATTTGTTGGCAAAAAAGAAGTGCTAATCTAATATAAGAAGACAACAAAATGAACCTAATCAATCGATAAACTACATATTGCTTTAGGGGTCCCATGAATCTTTCATCTGATTGCATTATGATAAACAGTTCATGTGAACCAGATGTCCCTTACACTCAGCCAGCATTCCCACAGCACGGCACTTTCTCAGCCGGCAGTCTTGGCACTTCCTCCTCATGTACATGTCCATCTCACAGCCACCGCCACTTTTACAGTGATAGACAGCCTTCTTAGTCACACTGCGCCTGAAGAAACCTGCAGCAAGACGCAAATAAAGACCTGCTGAAAATGACAATGAATAAAAGACATAGAATATATAAAAGGGATTACAGACATATACCTTTACATCCCTCACAGGTCAGAGCATTGTAGTGATAGCCTGAAGCCTTATCTCCACACACCACACACAGCTCATCCTGACCTCTGCTTTTCCCTCCCAAACCCACCCGGGACCTCCGCCCGAGGGGAACACCAACCACCCCGAGGCCCTGAGTTAGGCTCCCACGGTGGGGTTCGGGGCCTGGATCGCAGGGGGCCTCCAGGCAGTGGGGGTTGTAGTGGTACGGAGGGTGGCAGAGCTGTGAGGAGGAAGAGGAGGGTGAGGAGGTGGAGGAGGGTGGAGAGCTGTAGAGGGAGAAGGGCAGGTTGGCAGGGTTGTACTGCTGCTGGCTGTAAGGGAGCAGCTGGAGGTCAGGGTCCTGCAGGGAGTAGCCCAGAGGGTCTGCCAGCATGTCTGAAATGGAAGAAGGTAAAAATTCAGACACAAAATCTCTTAATCAATCTGTAGGAGGTTTAAAAATGACTGAAAGAGCAGCTGCAGACGTACACAACTTTTGAAACCCTCCGTCTACACTACCATTCAAAAGTTTGGGGTCAAATGTCCTTTTTTTTTAAAGAAAAGCATTTTTTTTAAATGAAGATAACATTAAATTATTCAGAAATGCAGTCTAGACAATTTCATGTTTTCCGTGAAAACTCACACTTTTATTCATGTGCTAACATAATCCAACAAGGGTTTTCTAATCATCAATTAGCCTTTTAGCTAGCACAAAGCAGCATTAGAACACAGGAGTGATGGTTGCTGGAAACGTTCCTCTGTACCTCTATGTGGATATTCCATTAAAAATCAGCCATTTCTAGCTAGAATAGTCATTTACCACATTAACAATGTCTAGACTGTATTTCTGATTAATTTTATGTTATCTTCAGTGAAAAAAAGGCTAATTTTTTAAAGATCAGGACATTTTTAAGTGACCCCAAACATTTGAACAGTAGTGTACATCCCTCTACATAAACACATCAAACACATTTAAAAAACAGACAAAACTATTCTAGGGATGGTGATTGCAAAAGAATGGCTGAAACTTGAATGAACATTTCATGAAACCCAGTTACGCTGGTCAAAGTCAAAGAGCGTCATCGCAATGTGATTTTATGTGACTTGTGTGACTTCATTGCTTTAATGGCTCTTCTGGGATGCAATCAAAAGCTGAGAGTAGGACCTTGTGAACTAGTTCAGACTGCAGAAAACAGGATGCAGCTGAGAGCTCCCAGTTCCATTTCAGTAGTTTTTTTTATCCCTTTTTCTGGGTGCTTCATTCAGTCTGTAATTGCCATTCAGTTTTGGGACGGTCTGGACCGTCTTGGAGTTTGGGTCAGCAGCTTGTGTTCTGTGAGTCTTGTCTCCACTGAGAAAACATGTGTCACCACTGGCAGCCTCTCAAAGTCCAGCTGAACCAGTGAGGCTGGGAGTGCTCTGGGATCTGTTACACACTAATTAAACAGAGAGCCCACCCAATTGTCAAGTCCATGGAAATTTAAAGTGTGCAACATGATCATCTGAATGTGTGCAAAATGTGTATATATGTTTGGATTTTTCATAGTAGCTTTACAGCATTGTTAATGGGCTTATTTACTGAGTCAATATTGCAGTTTTATAAAGTCTGGGGAATCACTAGAGAGAATAAAAAGTACCCCAGATTTTGGTGCCTGGTGTGGCTTGAGCTGAGATAATTCCATGATGGATGGACTGCTGGACAGGCCTCCTAGTGGATCACTTGGGCCCCAGAGTCTATCAGCAGGAGGCCATATTTAAAATGATTGTTATTAGGTGGTGATGAAATATCACGAGGCTCAGACAAAAGCAGATGTGCCTTGGTTCCATTTTTATCATCGTTCTTTGATAACAAGTCTGATTTGAGAGGCAGATGAGAAAATCAGTATCACTCTGCCATATCTGAAAACAACATATAAAGCTACCTTTTAGGCTAGTTTAGTACACAGACTGACTGAACAGGAAGAGCTAGTCTCCCCTTGTCAGCGCTGGAGAATGGTCTGGCTACACCTATTGTCATTCTGCTGGAGGAGAGAAAGCACTCGGGATTGCTCGTATTCCTTTAAACCAGGGGTGTCAAACTCAGTTCCTGGAGGGCCACTATCCTGCATGTTCTAGATGTTTCCTTCTTCCAACACACCTGATTCAAATGATGAGCTTATCATCAAGCTCAGCAAAAGCCTGATAACGAGCCTGATCATTTGAATCAGGTGTGTTGGAAGAGGGAAACATCTAAAATATGCAGGATAGTGGCCCTCCAGGAACGGATCTTGACACCCCTGCTTTAAACAGACCACAGCTGTCTTGGGTGGTGCTAAGCCCAGGATGGAGCAATGGTGCCCCCATGAAATAATCACAGAGGAAGTTGTTTTGGTGAAGGTTTGAATACAGAGCAACCCTAGCGCTGTCATTAAAATGGCTAATTTACAAACAGTAACTACAAATATTGCTGTGTTGCTACACTTCACTAAAACTTGCCATTTTCAGCTTTGAGGGGGGAAACAGTAGCACCCACTGTTGTGGATTTTTTTGTTCTAAAAGGCTCAAGGTGAGAAACAAAAGCTTCAATCATTCTGGATCTGTCTTTGAGTCATTTATTATCTTGCAGCAAAAGGAGAAAGTCAAACACAGCTCACAGACTATTGGTGAGGTTCTCCATCCATTATGGGGTACAGAAATTCTTTTATACAAAAAATGTGACTCATGTCAAACAATTAAGACATTGTTGTATTGTCACCTACACAGTTCTTGGTACTGAGTCTGAGTTTGTGGTTTTCCACATCTGGTGAAGTTCCAGCTTTAGCAGCGGTCGATGTGGAACCACTACATCCAGGGGCATGATGACCTTATCTTCACCTGACAGAATGCAGAAGTTGTACCTAGCATTGTTGCAGAGTCAAATTCCCTGGACGTCTGACGTTACGGTGAGCGTATTGCGTCATTTCCTGTTCCTGTTTCAGCACTGTGTTGTGGTGTTAGCATGGCTTCTGCTTCTTCCTCTCCCTCTCCCTCTCTCTCCTGCTCAGTGTGCCACATGTTTAGTTATTCCTCTGCCTCCTTTAGTGATAACGATATATGTAATAAGTGCAGCCTTTTTGTAGTTCTGGAGGCGAGGCTCTCCGAATTGGAATCGCGGCTCCGCACCATGGAAAATAACCCGCTAGCAGCTAGCCAGGCCCCCTTAGCCGGTGCGGACCGCAATAGCTTAGCTTGTGTAGCATCTGTTAGCCGTCCCTTAGCAGCGCCCGAACAGCCGGGTGGATGGGTGACAGTTCGTAGGAAAAACAGTCCTAAACTCAAGCCTGCTGTCCCGGCTCACCACAAACCGCTTCATGTTTCTAATCGTTTTTCCCCGCTCAGCGACACACCCGCTGAGAAACCAACTCTGATCATTGGCAGCTCCATAGTCAGAAACGTGAAGCTAGCGACACCAGCGACCATAGTTAAATGCCTCCCAGGGGCCAGAGCGGGCGACATAGAAGCAAATTTGAAACTGCTGGCTAAAGATAATCGTAAATATAGTAAGATTGTTATTCACGTCGGCGGTAACGACACCCGGTTACGCCAATCGGAGGTCACCAAAATTAGCGTGGCATCGGTGTGTACTTTCGCCAAAACCATGTCGGACTCCGTAGTTTTCTCTGGACCCTTGCCTGATCTGACCAGCGATGACATGTTTAGCCGCATGTCGTCGTTTCGCCGCTGGTTGTCTATGTGGTGTCCATCAAACGACGTGGGCTTTATTGATAATTGGAGCTCTTTTTGGGGAAAACCTGGTCTGATTAGGAGAGACGGCATCCATCCCACTTTGGCTGGTGCAGCTCTCATTTCTAGGAATATGGCTGATTTTATTAGTACTCCTAAAGCATGACAACCCAGAGTTAAGACCAGGATGCAGAGCTGTAGTCTTACACACCTCTCTGCAGTTTCCTCACAGCTGTCACCCTCCAGTAATTCAGTTAATTCAGTTAATTTTATTGAGACTGTGTCTGTCCCCCGACCACCAAAATTCAATAAATTAATCAAATCAAAAATATACAAAAGAAATAGTAACCACAAAAATTTAATAAAAATTAATACCTCTATTTCAACAGAGCAAAGAGACAGGAAAATTAAATGTGGTCTGTTAAATATTAGATCTCTCTTGTCTAAATCTCTGCTAGTAAATGAGTTGATAACTGATCACCAGATTGATTTGTTCTGTTTGACTGAAACCTGGTTGCAGCAGGAAGAATTTGTTAGCCTAAACGAATCAACTCCCCCTAGTCATATTAACTGTCATATTCCTCGAATCACAGGCCGAGGAGGAGGAGTAGCAGCAATCTACCATTCTAGTTTAAAATTGAACCAGAGGCCTAAACCTGATTACAGCTCATTTGAAAATCTCACTCTTAGTCTCTCTCATCCAAATTTGAAAGCTCAGAAACCAGTTTTATTTGTTGTTATATATCGTCCTCCTGCTCCTTATTCTGAGTTTTTATCTCAATTCTCAGACTTTTTATCTGAATTAGTGCTCAGTTCAGACAAAGTTATTATTGTGGGTGACTTTAACATTCATGTTGACGTAGACAGTGACAGCCTTACAACAGCTTTTAATTCATTATTAGACTCAATTGGGTTTTCTCAACATGTAAATAAACCAACTCATAGTTTTAATCACACTCTTGACCTTGTCCTGACTTATGGCTTAGAAATTGAAGAGTTAACAGTATTTCCCCAGAACCCTCTTCTTTCTGACCATTTTATGATAACATTTCAATTTAAAGTAAAGGATTGTTTAGCAGCTGAGAACAAATATCATTACAGTAGGTGTTTGTCTGACAATTCAGTATCTAAATTTAAGGAAATAATACCCTCACTGTTTACTTCAGCAACATTTACTGATAAATCAGAAGGCAAATATTATTATTTTACCCCCACAGAAGTGGATTATTATGTTAATAATGCTTCAGCCTCACTGCGTACAACTCTTGATAGTGTTGCACCTGTAAAAAAGAAAGTTATATCTCAGAGAAGACTTGCTCCTTGGTATAATTCCCAGCTGCGGACTTTAAAGCAGGCATCCCGAAAGCTGGAAAGAAAGTGGTATTCCACTAATTCAGAGGTAGTGTATGTGGCTTGGAAAAATAGTCTAGTAATCTATAAAAAAGCTCTTCATAATGCCAGGACAACTTATTATTCATCTTTAATAGATGAGAACAAGAACAACCCTAGGTTTCTCTTTAGCACTGTAGCCAGGCTGACAAAGAGTCAGAGCTCTGTTGAACCTTGTATTCCTTTAGTTTTAACCAGTAACGACTTCATGAGCTTCTTTACGCATAAAATAGTTCTGATTAGAGATAAAATTAATCTGGCCCTTCCTACAAATGTCACAGATGCTTTTGAATTGGCTGTTAGACCTGATGAATCTTTAGAATTCTTCACTCCTATATGTCTCTCTGAACTAATTTCAACAGTTTCTACATCCAAACCATCAACATGTCTTTTAGATCCTATCCCAACTAGACTCTTCAAGGAGATTTTACCTTTAATTAATTCTTCAATGTTAGATCTGATTAATCTCTCTCTAGTAACAGGCTATGTACCACAGGCTTTTAAGGTTGCTGTCATCAAACCTTTGCTTAAAAAGCCCACTTTAGATCCAGATGTGTTAGCTAACTATAGACCGATATCCAACCTACCATTTCTCTCTAAAATTCTGGAAAGAACAGTTGCAAATCAATTGTGTGAACACCTACAAAGGAATAATTTGTTTGAAATGTTTCAGTCAGGCTTCAGAGTGCATCATAGCACAGAAACAGCTCTAGTGAAAGTTACTAATGACCTTCTCATAGCATCAGATAATGGACTAGTCTCTATACTTGTTTTGTTAGATCTTAGTGCAGCGTTTGACACAATCGACCACAACATTTTATTACAGCGTCTAGAATATTCAATTGGCATTAAAGGGACAGCACTGGATTGGTTTAAATCCTACTTATCAGATAGGTTCCAGTTTGTGCATGTCAACAATAACTCTTCTGAGCAGACTAAAGTTAATCACGGAGTTCCTCAGGGTTCTGTCTTAGGACCGATACTTTTCACATTATACATGCTTCCTTTAGGCAATATTATTAGGAAGCATTGTATTAACTTCCATTGTTATGCAGATGACACACAATTGTATTTATCTATGAAGCCAGATGAAACTGATCAGTTAGCTAGACTGCAAGATTGTCTTAAGGACATTAAAACCTGGATGACTTTTAACTTCCTACTGCTAAATTCAGACAAAACTGAAGTCATTGTATTTGGCCCCAAACATCTTAGAAACTCGCTTTCAAAGCAAATAGTTACTCTGGATGGCATCACATTGGCCTCCAGTACTACTGTGAGGAATCTTGGAGTTATTTTTGACCAGGACATGTCCTTTAACTCACACATAAAGCAAGTCTGTAGGACTTCCTTTTTTCACCTGCGTAATATTGTAAAAATCAGGAACATTCTGTCTCAGAGTGATGCAGAAAAATTAGTTCATGCTTTTGTTACTTCCAGGCTTGACTATTGCAATTCCTTATTATCGGGTTGTCCAAATAGCTCTCTCAAACATCTACAGTTGATCCAAAACGCTGCTGCGAGAGTACTGACAGGAGTTAGCAAAAGAGATCATATTTCCCCTATACTTGCTTCTCTTCACTGGCTTCCTGTTAAATCCAGAATAGAATTTAAAATCCTTCTTCTGACATATAAAGCTCTTAATAACCAATCTCCATCATATCTTAAAGATCTGATAGTACCTTATTATCCTAGTAGAACTCTTCGCTCTCAAACTGCAGGCTTACTTGTTGTTCCTAGAATTTCTAAAAGTAGAATGGGAGGCAGAGCCTTCAGTTATCAGGCGCCTCTCCTGTGGAACCTGCTCCCAGTTTGGGTTCGGGAGGCAGACACCCTCTCTATTTTTAAGACCAGGCTTAAAGCGTTCCTTTTTGACAAATCTTATAGTTGGGGCTGACTGGGTGACCCACAGGGGTTCGGCTTGTGTCTTCATTTGCACAGCTGACTCCCTCTTGGACGTCCCTTCGTTCTGCCCCTAGTCATGCTGCTATAGGCCTAGGCTGCTGGGGGACTTTTCTTGACGCACTGAGCCCTTCTCTATCTACCTTTACATTTAATATGTATACCGTTATTGCAGTACATTCACTCTGTTTCCCCCTGTGCTATTTCTCCGAGTGTCCCTGGTCCCAGAGCTGGATGCTTCAGATCTGCGGTTGATGTTCCACCAGCTGGTCCAGTCTCCACCATGTCCACTGTGGGATGCTGCTACTGACCTTCCACCAGCCCTCTGCTTCCAATTCCCTTTTTCCACGAGTCAACTCTGCATCGCCTTCAATATACTGTTATGCTAACTTACATACTGTTTGAATTTTACTGCTAGCTATATAAGGAGTATGTTTAATGTCAGAGCCGTACATCATAAGAGTAAACTATGAGTCAGTTTTCAATGTTAGCTTATACTTTGTCTGTGTCACATATCCTGTCATGCATGTATTCAAATGTGTGTTGTGTTTTCCTTGCTTTCTCACCCCTCCCTCTTCTCCCATCCCTCCCCCTTGCCCTCTTCTGTCCTTCTCAACCCGCCCGGCCAGCAGGCAGATGGGTCCCCCCTATTTGAGCCGGGTTCTGCTCGAGGTTTCTTCCCTGTTAAAAGGGTGTTTTTCCTTGCCACTGTCGCCTTTGGGCTTGCTCTGGGGGTCAGGCATATGGGTTCTGTAAAGCGTCTTGAGACGATTTGACTGTAATTGACGCTATATAAATAAAATTGAATTGAATTGAATTGAAGTAAGACCTCTGAGTTCAAAAGTTAACTGGAGTAAATGCTACACTGAGATGCGACACAGCAAAACTGGACTGCTGCAACAGCACATATACCTAAAGTGTACATCTGGTGAATCAGATTAGATAACTCTGTCCAAGGGTTAAAAAGATCTGCCAGCCAGCTCACTCATTAACAGTTAGTAAACCAAGTCAGTGGTTTTCTTGCCAGACAAATGGTGAAGCCTCTGGGAATGCAAGCATTTTACTGTACATGTCTGTGCCCAGGGACCCAGTGTTTGAGATTCTAGTAATGCTGATGACACCACTCAGATTACTTACTTTTTCAGGCTTGACAACGTAGGAGATTGATTCAAACTTCCAGAGTTTCATTTGAAACTTAACCAGCGAACAAATCCTTTCAAGTTGCAGGGTGGGACTTTCTATAATGTTATTGTTCTTCAGAATCAGTTTCAGGTTTGAACATCCATCCATCCATCCATCCATCCATCCATCCATCCACCTGGGCAGGTCACCAGTCTATCACAGGGCTACTCACAGAGACAGACAACCAAGCACACTCACATTCACATCTACAGGCAATTTAGAATCACTGGTTATTAACCACAGCATATCTTTTGATTGTGGGAGGAAGTTGATGAACCCGATGAGAACCCTCACCGAACAGGGAAAACATGCAAACTTCGCACAGAAAACCCAGAACCAGACTGGGACGCTGTGAGGCGACAACGTTGCCGTGGTTTGCATATGTATGACTAAATTACTCCAGTATTACAACTTGTGTAGTTTTCTAGTATTTGAGCAGAGTGGTAGGTGAGCCGTTGTGCTGAGCTGCAGCGAGTTGGTACAGGAGGGTAAAAAAAGAAAAACAGGGACTTCACACATCTACATACTCTAAAGGAAGCAACAGTGTAGCGCTACATCTTGGTCATTTTTCAAGCAGGAAGGTTGTTTTCGTGGGGAAAAAAGTTATAAATGTACAACTTTGAGAGGTTTCATCAATAACCAGACTTTAAAGTAAACTTAAGCCTAATCTTGCATATGGACAAGATTTTCCTTAGAAAACAATTTTCCTTGTGCATGTTATTGTTTCCATTTATCAGCTGTTAATCTTTAGTCTTGACTAATTAAAGATTCTTCAGAAGCTTACACATTTTGGTCCCACGTTACAGAGAGCTCAGATGATAAGTGACAGAACATGTTGAAAGGGGCTGCAGATTTCAGTGGAGTGACACCCCTGTTCTGGTCAGTTGAAAGACTCCGTATTGGTCCTCCTTGTTCTTTTCTTTTCCCTCCTCTCTTTCGTTGTCTCTCCAGATGTTTCCTGTCTTCACCAGACTGTGCTGGCGATAGGTTGATGGAGGGGTGGGGGGGGGGGTCCTTGCTTGCTCGGCATGTGACAGAGCTGTGGTTCGTATGTTTGTAAACCATTTGAACGCTGTCTAAACACTCCTCAGCCTCCCTTCCATCCCACACACGCTAGAGAGCCAAACAACGCCAGCAAACTACCCCCCATAGCTCCCCCTCCGACACCCCCTCTGAAGGGCAGGAGGGGAGACATCAGGGAGAATTTGTTGATGATACGCGTCAGTATAAATAGATCCTCCGATGCTGCTCAACCTCCCTGTGTGCTGTGAGCCGGCTGAACCCCTTCAACAACTGTTTTTTCCATGTCATAGAGTTCTTAAAGGCAGTAAATAAAAGCTTAGCATTCATTCATCAGAGGACTCATGTCTTGTTGTGTAGCAATGTACTGTAAATATCCTACAAGGTCCTACTCTCAGCTTTGATTGTATCCCTGAAGAGCCATAAAAGCAATGAAGTCACACAAGTCACCTAAAATCACATTGCTATGACACTCTTTGACTTTGACCAGCGTAACAGGGTTTCTCTAAATGTTCATTCAAGTTTCAGCCATTCTTTTGCAATCACCATCCCTAGAATAGTTTTGTCTGTTTTTTTAAATGAGTTTGATGTGTTTATGTAGAGGGATGTACACTACTGTTCAAAAGCTTGGGGCCACTTAAAAATGTCCTGATTTTTGAAAAAAAATAGCATTTTTTTCAACGAAGATAACATAAAATTAATCAGAAATACAGTCTAGACATTGTTAATGTGGTAAATGACTATTCTAGCTAGAAATGGCTGATTTTTAATAGAATATCTACATAGAGGTACAGAGGAACATTTCCAGCAACTATTCAAATTCTCCACTTAGTACCAATACAGCAACAAAACACTCCATTACAAGTAAAAGTACTTGTAATGGTACTCTACCAATACAAGTACAGTTTCTACTTTTACTCTAGGAAAAAAAATCTACTTTCATCAACAGGGACAGAAGAATCTGAGGGGTCGTGAGATGATGAATGGAAGATGAATGAATAAAGAGTTCAGACAAACAAAGCAGTTTTAAGTTTTTGGTCTTTTTCTCTCATGTTTGATTTTGGTAAGGTATTGAATCATGGGAACATTTTCCCAAATCAAACCATGTGAGAAGTTTAGAAGGAGAAATCGCTATTGGATGACGGTAACAACTGAAATGTGAGTCTTACTACACACTGTTTTATGACAGAAGCCAAAAAGGCTGGAAACCGCTGGTTAATCTGTAACTATGTGCTGCACTTTACAAGCTTGCTCTGTTATCCAGTGTGTCAAATGTTCATCTTAAAAGGAACTAAAGCTGTCAGAAAGTGCTTTGGTAGGAGTAGTAGCAGTAGTAGCCTCAAAATTGTACTTAAGTACAGCACTTGAGTAAATATGTTCAATTACTTCTCACCACGGACAAAAACCTGAGCAGATAGAAGATGAGTGATTTGGTTTGGATTGAAATTACAGTGTTGTAATAATTTGCTCTATAGTACTTTTAACAAATAATTAAAGTGAGTTTTAAATTCCAAAGAAAATCTCCAATTCACTGTATTGGAATAACGTGAAAAAATACGTAAAGAAATGGCAGAAAATGTTCTGCAGGACACATCATCAAATGTCTGAATATTCCGCCTTTCTTGCCGTCACTCATACATTAAAGTATGATTTAAATGAATTGCTAAGACATGCCATCAGTTTAATTAAGCTTTAGAAATATGCATATCAGTCCATCAGTAAGTGTTTTATTATTCCAGGCATTAATATATCTATAATGGCAATGATTATTTTAGAGGAGCAAAAGATAAAACAGTAGGAGGGGAGAGGCAAAAATAAAAAGTAAAGCAAGAAGGAAAAAAGTGTGAAAGAGAAAGAAGTGTGACTGTGGACTCACCGTAGTACTGGAGCTGCTCAGTGGAGCAATAAGCATCCGAAGTGGAGAGAAACCCCCCTGCTGAAAAGCTCATGTCCAACTCAGTCCACTCTCTCATCTGGACAGAAAATCCTCTCTCCGGTCGGGAACACGGGATCTACCTCCACACACACGCATGCAGAGATATAGACACAAACAGATGATTACGCAGAGGATTCACACAGATATGAAGGATCTGGGAAGTGCAGAGGCATTCCTCAATCCCCAGGAGGAGTCCAGGTCTCTTAGCTGTCCAGGCCGATATCCCAGCCTATTTTTAAAAAGCAGAGAGTGCAGCTGAGGCTCTTGGTCTGTGCTGGATGATGTGCTGGAGGAGGGCTTAAGCGTCCCAGGGGTCCAGACAAAAGGGAAAGTGGGGACACCCAGAAAGGACAGGGATGGGACTGTGGCCCAAACAGCTGGACCTGGCCGAGACTTCATAGATCAGAAGACAGAGGGGACGCAGGGGAGGATGACCTTCTCCCTCATGGGCAGAGTGAGAGAAAGTCAGTCAGACGTGTCGGTGTGGCTATATGTGTCCCAAGAGTCCAACATCACAGAGCAAATAAATAGTTGACGTTTTCTTTATGAGCAGCTCATTGACTAAATGTTTTTTTTTATTTTAGCCTTTCTTTGGTTTTATTAGCCAGGTTAGTAGAGAGGCAGACACGACAGTAGGGAGAAGAATGGAGGTAAAACCTGCAGAAAAGAGCCGTGAGCTGGAATCCAACCCAGGGAGCTGCATCAGGGACTATAACCTCTGTTCATGGGTCACCCGCTCAGCCAGCTGAGCTATCTGGGCACCTACTAAATACTGTTCTTGAAGGGTTTATTTTTAAAGTCCACTCCAGAAAAAACACATCCTACTACTTAAATTTAAATGCACTTACATTTAAATTGACCATAGTGCATGTGTGCTGTGAATGTATCTGTCCATGTTTGTCTTTCAGTCCTTGGGAGTGTGTTTACTCTGCCCTTTGTTTACCTCTACTCTGTTTGTGCTGCAGTTAATATTGGACAGCACTTAGATTTAAGGGTCTCAGGACTCTCTGCCTGACCAGGCCAGGGCAGAGTGAAAGGAGTCGAGGCCTGAACCACCCGCAGGAGACGGAGCAGTGACCCCGACATCGGCCTGTAAATCTCTGAGCAGGGCCGTTTGACATGCAGCATGCTTACTGAAGATTAATAGCGTCCTCCCACCCGACTATCATCCTTTCACTGGCTCATTATGGGAATCAGGACTAACTGGTGGATAGCTGAGGGTCAGGGAAGAGCTGACCATTCTCACTGAATCTGTACACTTCACTGGTGCAGTCATGATCAATCTTAATGAGAGATGAAACAGGAGTTTATGTGTGTACTTTGAAGAGTGTGTCCAGAGCATAAATTGATCCGTATGTGCATGGTGACAACACTGTTTACTGATGAATTTAACTTTAGAGAAAAGTACAACTGAAAGAGCAAAAATAACATTAAAAAGTGTGACTTGTTTATCGAACAAACTTCTGCAGTAATATGACGTCTGCAGTATTCAGAAAAATGTTGACATTTTAGAGAGCAATTTAAATCAAGCAAGGGGAAACCAACTGAAAAAAATCACTGCATATTCTATATATAACTATAAATCAGCAATGGAGAAAGGAAAACAGAAAACACATTACTGAGGCACATCATTTCCTGCTGTCATAAACAGACTGGATGAATTCAGCATAGTGGAAGGCTGCACAGTGGATTGGTGGTTAGCATTTTCACCTTACAGCTAGAAGAGCCCCGGTTCCGGTTCCTGGGATCTTTCTGCATGGAGTTTGCATGTTCTCCCTGTATATGCATGGGTTTGCTCTAGTTACTACAGCTTCCTCCCACAATCCAAAAACATGCTGAGGTTATTTGGTAACTCTAAATTGTCTGTAGGTGTGAGTGTGATTGTTTGTCTCTATGTGTAGCCCTGTGATTGACTGGTGACCTGTCCTTCACCCTAAGTCAGCTGGGATAGACTCCAGTGCCCCTATGACCCTTATGAGCATTAAGAGATGTATAGATAATGGATGGATGGGTAAAATAGAAAAAATAAAGGTTATGCTACCTGTGTAACATTTTGAGGGAAACATATTTGTGTCCAGATGGTTTGTGATGCATCACAAATACTTCCTATTTTCTTTGTCCTTTTTTGCCTTTGGTGTAGAGGACAGTGGAGAGAGAGAGACAGGAAATGTGGGGAGAAGCGTGGGGGAAGAACATGCAGCAAATCAGACTCAAATCATGGCCACTTTGTGGCCCTGATTCATGAGTCATACATTTAACCAGTTGAGCTACCGGCCACAAATATATTTCTAATCAACATGTCTTTGCCATTCATTTTATTGCTTTACAGTCACTCCTTTTAAGCAGATCAATCATTCTCAGATGGGGCAAGATGTGTCACCCTGGTGACTCAGAAAAGGGAGGACAAGCTTCAGTCATGGTGTGAAAAAGAGTATTTTAAATCAAACTATGATATATTCATGAACCTAACCAAGTAGTTTTGGTGCCAATTTCGAACCAAGCACTGGATGAAAACAAAGCTTAAATAAATTGTCCGATATGGGGGCACAAATCCCAGGTTGGTGAGTGAAGGACCAGTCTGAAGCTAATCACACCACCTACCCTCAGTTCTACTCCAAAAACTTTGGGGCTCTTTGAGGTAAGGCTGACACCATCAACAACTTTTCTATGAAAATCAATATCTAAAGTTGAAGCAAGTGCGGACCTTTCATAATTATAAAACGTCTGCTTGGTTACTAAGTTACAAAGTTTCTAAATTCAGTGAAATTCTACAGTCTAAACTATCTCACTTGAGAGGCACATTTTACCTTGTGGGTTTTGGACTCAGAAATTAGTTCTTAATTAATATGGCTACTGTGTAAAAAAAATTCTCATGATAAAATATTGATAGATCCTGACATGAATCCACTGTGAGAGAAGAGTTGGTTACAGTTATTTCTCTGTCAAAAGTAGTGTGTCACATCCTAACATATGTGGCAAAACAAACCATGATAATAACAATCCATCTCTCCCACTGTGCCTGACCTCAGAGGAATGGAAGGAGAATGATGGGGACAATATTTGAGAGTGTGCAAATGTCACCATGGATCTTTTTGAGGTGTCACACTGTTGGACACATTGTTGAGCACAGGCCTCAGTATGAGGGCTCGACCCCAAAACAAGAAGAGGAACAAGGAAGTGAAGACTTTAGGGCACGTTCACATGAAGCAAAGTTTGTTCAGTTCTGTCAAAGATTTGGCTTTGCACTAACTAACAGGATCAAGATGCCAGAAAATGTGAAAAGAAAAGAAAGGATGTAGTATAGTAATGGCATTTCTACACAACACAAACAGTGGTCCAGACCAAAAAAAACAAACTGATGGCATGTTCAAGCCCCTAAACTCATTAGTCCTGAATCACTCACAGTGTAAGCCAGAGATAAATTCGGAGCATCATAAATCGTTCGGGGTGTCCACTGCGTGTGCTCGGCTCCTGTCTTTATCAGACAGCTGCTGGCTGGTAGCTGCAGCTCGATAACGGCCTGTTTACTGATCCTCTCTGCAAACTGACGCTCACTTTCAAGTGGATTTTGTCAGTAAAGTCTATAGCTTATGTCTGAGCATATACAAGAGGTATTTGGCTATCATTAAGAGGAATGTAAATTGTCAAATGTAAGTTGTGTGTACTTCAAGCATTTCCTCTATTCTGTGGAGGTCATTAAGAGGCTGGACTTTAACGCTGCATTGCTTGTTCATCTTCTTCTCTGTTCTAGTTTTATAGACGGATTATGTAAACTGAGTAAACAAAACATAATGAATTCCTCATAAGAACAGCATGCTTGTAGAGCTTATTGTAATCAGAACTGTTGAATGTTTAAGCATCACGGCCTGTGCATGTGACCATGCTTTGCAGGAATGAACTGATCAAAGCTGGGGTCACAAACATGGTTTTTTTAAAATTTAGGGGTTAACCCTGTAAAACACAAATATAGAAAAAAATAGCAAAAGAAAAAAATAGAATTAACAAAAAATTATATATATAATAATATAGAGAAAAAAATGCAAAAAAATGAAATAAAACTAAAAAATATAAACCCAAATCTAGAAGAAAATGAGCAAAAAGGAAAAAAGAAAATAACAAATACAGAAAAAAATATCAAAAAATGAAATGAGCAAATAATATACATAAATATAATACAGAAAAAATAGCAAATATATATATATAAACTAATATTTAAAACAAATAAAACTGATGTACTTCTGCAACAGTGGGTTTTACAGGGTTATAAAGAGGTGTTGTGAATGATAGTATCCTTTATTATCATTTATTGTATTGTGTTTTTTTTTTTGACATCACTTTTATCTGAGATCACCAAAGCAAATTCCTAATAGCTGCTTCAAAATAGTATGAAATCTTGAGTTACTGCCACTGTCAAGCAAAGAAAACACACTCACAAACTTCTGTTGAACCACTGCAGATGAAACTGTACTGGTTTCAGCTGTGTTTCTCAGAGGTTGTGGACTCACCACTGATGGTGGGAGTCCTGCTGTGCTTTGTCCAGCTTTTACTTTTAGTAATGTTGACAACAGCCTGAGCCTCTATTCTCTCTCTCTCTCACACACACACAGCAAACACAACCTTTCATGTGAGATGTGCGTTTTAGCTAAACATGCAGAAACCCAGAGGTGGGTAGTGACGAGTTACATTTACTTAACTTTTTTTTAATTTTTTTTTTTAAAGTACTTCTGAGAGTAATTTTTCCTCTGCCATACTTTTCACTTTTACTTGAGTAGATTTGTGAATAAGAAACGGTACTCTTACTCCGTTACACTGGGCTACTCTCCACTTTTACTTTTTTATTTACCACATTAGACATGCTTAATTTTGTGGAGAGATGGCCCCAGTGGATCTACCACATGACTGTGTTTCACCAATCAGACAAAGCAACAATAATCAAGTGACTCTGTTTCACAAGACGTAGCCCTGCGGTCACATTAGCGGCATAGCAGACAGGGAATGAAAAAACTGAGGCATTTTCGAGAAATTTCATCTTGCTTCGGTGTCCAAAAACATTAGCAAGGATATCATCGTCTTTTGTCTTCTGTTTACTAACACGGGCGAAGTGAAGCGAGACGTCAGGCTTGAAAGGTCACCCAGGGCTGCCAACTTTTGATTGCATTTCGTTTGGATTTTAAGAAGCTTTGAAGAAGTTTCCTGAGCTGTGTGCTACGGTGAGGCTAAGCTAGTGTGGGCAAAGTATCAGAGCATTCCGTAGATGTAGATGTCATGAAAACGGAAACGACAAGTATGCCGTCTCACTGTGCTGCATACAATTGCACACTACCTCATACAATTGAGACAAGGAAACTTATTAACTTTTCATAGGTAATAGTTTTTGGCTCTTTTTTCCTTATTAAATCTTGTTGAGAGCTTCCAGTCTGTGAGAGCTAACTAGTTATCCACTAGCAAAACACTAACGTGAGCTAGCAGCTTGACAACCAAATACCAGACGATTAATAGTAGCTGTAGTATAGCTGTACAAGCAGTAGTAGTATAAATAGCTGTCAGAGTCGTAGATAGGATTGCCACCTTTCAGAAATGAAAATAAAGGACGCCCACAACGGCTCCTCAGGGCCACAGTTCAGTAGCCTAGCCATGCTAGATCCCATGTTTCTGACGGCACAAGGGTCTAGGGAAGCTCGACAGGGAGGGAGGCGGGCTAAAAGGCTGTCTATCAAATCCCTCTGCAGCAATTGGGTAGGTATACAACCAATTAACGCAACGAATAGGCTGACCTGGTTCCGAGAGCACCGGCGGATTGTGTGGCTAAGTCCCATTAGCTTCCCAACCAGCGGAGCCAACAGGTATATTAAGGATTTGCCATATCCCGTCGGCATAAGTCCAAATACGTCTTTCTTCTCAATGAAACACTTAAGTGCCGTCCTTTGTTTATCTTTCAAGTTGAATTTTAGCTTCAAATCTTTAAGGGCTGTGGCCAAAGCCGAGTCGAAAGATAACTGTTTATTGTGCGCCGGTTGTTTCTGTCAGAATCGTCACGCCTCTGTCGTCACTTCGTTACGCCCGCCTTCTGACTCTACACTTCATGGTGATTGGTCCGGCCAGTTTTAGGAGAATCCAGCATCGAGCCTTATGGAGGGTAACTAGACCCACCCTGGCAGAGAATTAAATTCGTTGCCGTGGGTTGTCTAGCGCGGCTAGGCTAACAGTTCAGTATAGTTAGAAAGATATTCGCAGATTCGGACTTCTGGCATCAGTAACTCATTAGATTTAGGTTGTCAAAACATAAACAATGCCTCTTTCCCATCATTGTAAGGTAGACAATGTGCTACAAGTCCAGTTTTATCTAAAGTAGCTGTCTTTCAAGTTGCAGGAATAACATTGTGTGGCGAGATTACAAGGGATCTTTGTACTTAATCAAACCAACTATGGTTTCGACAACGCCACCTGGGACTAGCACCCCGGAAATCTAGCTCTGGTGAGTTTCCAGTCACTAGGCCAACACAAGTTCCATTACACAGAAGGGGTGAGACGTGTCCAATTTACCAATGTTTATTAACAAATTATCAAAAAAGAAAATAATCCACACCAGTTAACATACACCAACTAAAAGGAAGAATGGGCAACAAAGAATTAAAACCTGGGGTGAGGCTTACCCTGTGGCAGGACAACCAAAAAGGGCGAAGAATCCTCAAAGTAATCACCCGTGACACTGCAAACCATACACACGTAAAATCAAACAAAAGAAGGAGACCGTGAAGAAAATAATACCACCAGGGAATAACTGCCGCAGTAAGCCACAGCACCTGTAACAGAAGACAAAAAAAAAAAATAATAAAACATGCCCAAACTAACCATAACTGGTGTGGAGAAAAGGAACAGAACAATGAATGATGAATTAAATCCAAAACAGGAAACAAAATACACTCACAAAAGCAACCAACAAAAAAGCAAACAATTAAACCAACTAATACAAGAAACAAACCAAGCTAGCAAAAGAAATGATTAAAGCAATATCTAAATAATCAATAAAAAAAATAAAAAAAATCCGTTGAGCAATTGCAAGAGCCTGCGTCACCAGGCCTCAGCCTTCAAAGTCCAAACAGGTGACACGGCCTCTGCACAAAACAGGCCCAGGCTGCACTCAGCAGTGCTGGGCCAACATGGTACTCCGCTCTAGGTTAGCAGCTGAACATAAAACAAACAAAGCAGTACAAAAACCAAAGAAAACCGAAGTAAACCAAAACAGCAGCACGGGTCCACGTGGTGATGACTGGATGCTGGACAGCTAAAAAGAAAAGATAAAAATCTATAATTAAATAGATAGACCTAAAAGTCAACTAATTTAAATGGCCAAAATTCACATACCTGGTGAGCCGAGGATATAAACCCTGGAAATACAGCCCATCCACGTCTTGGCCACACGCCTGGAGCCGACCAACAATCACACACACACTGCAGGGCTCCAGCTGATCGTCTCCCCCAGGCCAGCAATCAGCCACACTAAAAGGAGTGGTTATTTTAATCACTGCAAGTCAATACATGCAACAAAAAAGGACCAGAGCACTTACAATGTAGACGGCGTGCCTTGACAGCAATTACAGCAGCGGGACACAAAGAATGTGGCTACAACCAGAACACCACCAGGCCAAACCACAGCCACCACAACAGCAACCAGAGTGGAAGACTGTCAACTCCACTGCTGCGCACCTGAATATAAACAGCGCATGGTACCGCCCAGCAATTAAGGTACCTACACTGCTGGCACAGTGCCTCACAGTGGCCAGGAGGAAAAGATCCTCCTGTCACAATTGGTGTTAACTAGGGCTGGCCCGAATAGTGATTTCTGGTCTCCGGATATTCGGGCCCTATTAAAGACGAATATCCGAATATTCGTTCCACCCCGTAACGTCCGACGAGGGAGGGGCGATGTGGCGGAGACGGCCCGAATATTCGGATCCATTCGTCTGGTCTCCCAGACGCAAATTTTGCACACTGCCTTCGTTTTGTCTTCAGTTAGACTGAAGAATTCCCAAACAGAGGAGGTCTTTGGCATCTTGTCTTGTGTTTATGCAACGAAGTGAAGCGTGACATCAGGGTCGGCAGCCACCTGGCCATTCGGGTGGTGGTAACAAACACAAATGGATGAGCCGAGATGAGCCGAACACAGCGGGATGAGCCGAAGTGGGCCGATGGCGAAGAGAAGAGAGCTCCAAATATTCGTATTTTCGTCTGGGGGGAGGAGGGGGTGATCACATAGACATATGTGTATATGTCATAGATATATGTGTATATGTTTATGTGATCACATGACGGGATGCGTCGATCTGAGCTGAGGTGGGCCGAAGATGGAGGGAAGACAGTAACGCCAAATATTTGTTCCGCCCGGTAATGTCAGACTGGCGCGGGGGCGAATATTTTGGATACCAAAATTGATATCCGTTGCGAATTAATATTCGGATATTCGGAAAATTCGAGTCCAGCCCTAGTGTCAACAGAAGCCAGTTGAAGGCTGCAGTGATTCTGCTGGCACTACAGTGTATCAGAGCAAAGTTACTGAATATTTGTGTCTGTCTTTGCTGTTGCAGCAGTTTTGCAATTTGCAGACAGTCCCTGTTCACTCCACAGACACCATAGACTGAAGTTTCCGTTTCAACCACAGCGTGCTTTAGGGCATCCGGGTCGGACTTGATGTTTGAAATACTGACCGACAGCTCAGATTTAACTGTCTGCAGTTCTGTTTTGATGGATGTTGCATTTTTACTCAAAGCCGCCAGGAGCTGGGTCTTTACAATAACCGTCTCGTTACAGAGTGAAATTAGCAGTTCCTCCTTAAAGTCAGATGTTGCAGCATCTGAGGGCCTCTTAAAAAGATGTAGTTGATGAAGGTGTTCTGGAGCAGGCCAGAAGGACCACGACCAAGCAGCCTGGAGATCTTAGGCAGCGTCTTTTTTTGGGGTGGGTGTCAGCGGTGTTCACGGTCAGGTCTGTGGTAATCACGTCAAAAAACAAAACAGAAAAAATCTAGATTATAAGTCAACATGTAACCAAAGCACTCTGTGTATAACACCATAGTATATGATGTAGTTCAGAAAATGTCAAAGTATAGTATACTTTTCAAGAATAACATAGTATGGCCTGTAGTTCATAGTATAGCATGTCAGCAAAAAAGCAACCCATAGATTATTATGTGGTTCAGAAAGCGTAAAATGATAGGATATTGCCTAAAATTGTTATGTATCAGGGCTCCAGACTAGGCTTGGGCGGTATCCACAATTTTGATACCATCAAACTTACTGGGGTATACGGTATTACCATGACTATTACTGTTACTGGCTTGTGCCTTCACGTTCGGAAATTGAATACCAAACACTATTACTGAATAATAACATAACATGCATATTATTAACAACTTTTATTAATACAAAAATGCAGATTAGAAAAAAGTGCAAAATAAAACAGGACCTGCGGTGCTGAAAACCCGCTCTGATGGTGAGCTTGTGGCACAGACGCACAGGTACTTTCGGGCCAGTCGCGACATCTGGGGAAAACAACTGTCAGCATATTTCCACCAGAGAAGTGAGTCCACATCTCCTTGAATGACAGGCTCCAAACAGTAGGCTGTTAATTCAGCGCCGGCTCGCTCGTCTGCAGTGCCGACTGGAACAGCCGCTGCGGGTCGTTTTTGCAGGAGGGTTCTCAGAGACATCTTTTTTGTGGGGGTCCGGGTTGTGCCTCTTCCATTCTGATGGCCACTGCTGCTGGTGCTGCTTGCCCCTCTAAGCTCACGATCTCAGCCTGTAATTCAGCCTTGATTTCAATCAGTGTGTTATCATCAGTTTCATATCCTTCATGGTAACGAGGGTCGAGGAAAGTGCACTTTCACATTAATTTGCGCACTGAATCAGATTCATGCTTGGTCTCCAGCTTTTTAAGAATTGCAGTTTTTATTGACTTTGTTAGCTCGAGGTCGTTTTCTGATGGAGCCAACACATTCTCCCAAACTGCAGAAGTTGTGTTCTTTTTTGACACCAAGCCACGCCGTGCTCCGGGTTCTGCTCGAGGTTTTTTCCCTGTTAAAAGGGTGTTTTCCTTGCCACTGTCGCCTTTGGGCTTGCTCTGGGGGTCAGGCATATGGGTTCTGTAAAGCGTCTTGAGACAATTTGACTGTAATTGAAGCTATATAAATAAAATTGAATTGAATTGAATTGAATTGAATTGAATTGAATTGACGTCACGTTCATAAACTTTATGGAAAGTCTCCAAAAGTAGGCTAAAACATAACTGTTTAAGTAAAACTGAAAATTCAACGACACATACAGTGCCTTGTGAAAGTATTCGGCCCCCTTGAACTTTTCAACCTTTCGCCACATTTCAGGATTCAAACATAAAGATATAAAATTTTAATTTTTTGTCAAGAATCAACAACAAGTGGGACACAATCATAAAGTGGAACGAAATTTATTGGATATTTTAAACTTTTTTAACAAATAAAAACCTGAAAAGTGGGGCGTGCAATATTATTCGGCCCCTTTACTTTCAGTGCAGCAAACTCACTCCAGAAGTTCAGTGAGGATCTCTGAATGATCCAATGTTGTCCTAAATGACTGATGATGATAAATAGAATCCACCTGTGTGTAATCAAGTCTCCGTATAAATGCACCTGCTCTGTGATAGTCTCAGGGTTCTGTTTAAAGTGCAGAGAGCATCATGAAGACCAAGGAACACACCAGGCAGGTCCGAGATACTGTTGTGGAGAAGTTTAAAGCTGGATTTGGATACAAAAATATTTCCCAAGCTTTAAACATCTCAAGGAGCACTGTGCAAGCAATCATATTGAAATGGAAGGAGTATCAGACCACTGCAAATCTACCAAGACCTGGCCGTCCCTCTAAACTTTCACCTCCAACAAGGAGAAGACTGATCAGAGATGCAGCCAAGAGGCCCATGATCACTCTGGATGAACTGCAGAGATCTACAGCTGAGGTGGGAGAGTCTGTCCATAGGACAACAATCAGTCGTACACTGCACAAATCTGGCCTTTATGGAAGAGTGGCAAGAAGAAAGCCATTTCTCAAAGATATCCATAAAAAGTCTCGTTTGAAGTTTGCCACAAGCCACCTGGGAGACACACCAAACATGTGGAAGAAGGTGCTCTGGTCAGATGAAACCAAAATGAAACTTTTTGGCCACAATGCAAAACGATATGTTTGGCGTAAAAGCAACACAGCTCATCACCCTGAACACACCATCCCCACTGTCAAACATGGTGGTGGCAGCCTCATGGTTTGGGCCTGCTTTTCTTCAGCAGGGACAGGGAAGATGGTTAAAATTGATGGGAAGATGAATGGAGCCAAATACAGGAGCATTCTGGAAGAAAACCTGTTGGAGTATGCAAAAGACCTGAGACTGGGATGGAGATTTATCTTCCAACAGGACAATGATCCAAAACATAAAGCCAAATCTACAATGGAATGGTTCACAAATAAACGTATCCAGGTGTTAGAATGGCCAAGTCAAAGTCCAGACCTGAATCCAATCGAGAATCTGTGGGCAGAGCTGAAGACTGCTGTTCACAAACGCTCTCCATCCAACCTCACTGAGCTCGAGCTGTTTTGCAAGGAAGAATGGGCAAGAATTTCAGTCTCTCAATGTGCAAAACTGATAGAGACATACCCCAAGCGACTTGCAGCTGTAATTGCAGCAAAAGGTGGCGCTACAAAGTATTAATGCAAGGGGGCCGAATAATATTGCACACCCCACTTTTCAGGTTTTTATTTGTTAAAGTTTAAAATATCCAATAAATTTCGTTCCCTGTTTAATTATCTAATTCAATATTTTGTCAATCATATAATTTAATTGTATTTAATGTTTAATTTTCTTTTTAAAAGTTTAATTGTATAAACTTTTTTCCTTTGGTTTAATTGCTTTTTAAAAGTAGTTTATTTCTTTAATCTTTTTTCCTGTCAAGATTTTAACCAACCTTAAAAATGAAAAACCCTTAAATCACAATGAAAATGGTTGTTGCTAGAGGTACGGACCGTACCCGTAGCCTGTGGACTACGGATACGGCACTTGCCGTTTGCCAATCAGATACGCGAGATCTGGTCACGTGACTCCCGGTAGACGCTAGCTGTACGGACCCATAGCATCGGTACTACAGGTACGGACCCTAAACCTGACCCTAACACTAACCCTAACCTTAACCTTTGCTTACCTTTCAACAATTTGCAGTGGTTAGCAGCTGCTTGACTCGCGAGACTTGCGTACGGGTCTGTATCTGTCTGGCAAATGGAAAGTGCCGTACCTGTAGCCCACAGGCTACGGGTACGGGTCCGTATCTGTAGACACTACCAATGAAAATACTTCTGTTGTCACAATCATGAGTTAGTCAGTTACTCCGTTTATCAATTCAACTTTATTTGTTTAGCACCTTTCACACAGATGACAAAACTAAACAAGCAAAAAGAGAAAAACGATGCTAAAACTATGACTAAAACTAAAAACATTTTAAAAAAGATTTAACATGGTAATAAAATATATTGTGTCCAGGGGATGGAGGGAGTTTATTGAAGTCTTCTTGGGCTCACACAGTAAATCATTTAAAATAAAAACTTGATATTAAGCTTAAGGAAACTGGAAACTGCAGAGCGACAGAAGAATCAACAATATCTCCTGTTTTCTCCTTTAATGAGTTAAGTCTTTTTGTGCTTTCAGACCAAAGAACTACAGACTCTTCACAACCTGCTCAAACTCTTCTTACAGGACCTCACCACATGGGTCAAGAAGGTTTCCGTCTCATTTCTACTCTGAAGCTCACCTTCTCCTGCTCAAACTGCTGACAAATGTTTCTGCTGCTCCAAAGTCTGGTCTCCAGAACTTCCTAAAACTCTCAAAGTCTCTTCTGCTGCAGGTTGCTTTGTAGAACTGTTCCAGAAAACCTCACTAAACCACATGGAGGGGCCTCATGATAGTCATCCAAATAAAACCATACAAAAACCAAACTAGCACAACCCAAACGCTAAAGTCTCCTGCAGCCTACCAGAGAACATCTTTAAACAGAGAATCAGGACAGGAATGCTTACCCTCTGGACAACCAACGTTGGTTCACAAATGAGAATACAGAATGTGTCTGACCAAAAACCTTTAAAGACTCACTACAGCCAAGATAAAAACACAACTCAGCTGCACCAAATCCACCAATCACTGCACACATTAGCACCATGTGCTAACTGTGGCTAAAGAACCACATTTACCAAGACAACTATCCAGTACAAAGCCCTAAAACACACCAAGAAACACATTAAAGATGATTTTACTGCTGGAAGCTGGAAGCTGCAAGCCAACGCCTTAAGAACAAACTAGAGCAGAGCCAAACCCAGTTCAGTGAAGAGAAGCAGAGGAAATGTTTGACTGCAGACATAAAGCAGGAAGACACTGAGCTGCTCAGGTGTTCCTGATAACACCAAGCAGCCACCTGGACAGCCAATAGGAACACAGCTTACTGGAAGTCCAGAGGTCTGGGTTAGTGAAGGAAATTTAGTTTAAAGTTGAAGCAGAAAGTTAACAAAGAAAATTTAAAACCACCTTCTGATACCTGAAATCTCTGAGTTTTCACGCATAGAACACCTGAACATGTCAAACTGGTTCCATAGTAGAACCATCACTGTAAAAACGTCATAGTATGGTGTGTTGCTCAAAAAACATTAAGACCTGGCTGTTTAGGCTCGCTGAGGAGCAACACAAAACCAGGACAAACGCTGGTTTCCAGAGGGTTAGGCAGCTATTTATTTGAAAAAGTAAGTTTACAACAACACAACATGTGAGCAGAAAAATCACAAAGTCTGTTTTTAGTTCAGCTGAAAATATTAGTTTGTCTTTTTTATTGACCAAACTTTTCAGGATGTACAGTAGATGAAGAATAATTAAAGCTCTCATGTAGAAGTCCAACTTCTTTTGGATCTTTGTGGAGAGTTTAGTCTTAGAGTTTGTAAAGCTGTTGAGTTGTTAGAGTCAATGGATTGTTTTGACATTTAATAGAGAGTTTAGTGTCTGATTGTAATTCTGTTCAGTGAATTGATAATTTATGAAGATATGTTTTGTTTTTGCAAAATGTGTCTTTGTGCATCACAACACTGGATCTTTTTTAAAAATTCAAACTTTTCCTACAATTTTCCCAAATGAGGCCTTTTGGTTAGTCACAAAGGATCCCCTCTCCTCTGCTGCTTGTAGAATCATCTCATTAAGAAATTCCCAGTATATAGAGTTTATAAACAGCCTCTTGTTCATCCCTGGTGATGGATGGATGTGTCCTATCACTGGCTCTTCCTGCAAATTCCCCAAGCTGCTTAACGCTCTCTGCCACTGTTTCACAACCGCACACTGCAGCACCCCTAAATACACACTTACTGAAACTGTGGGATTTTTTGTTTTGACCTTACTTCCTCTGTGGGTGGGCCCTTACTGTTTTCAGTTGCATTATGTTTAATAGTGAGGGGAAATGCACGAGTGTTATTAGGGAGGAGTGCGCTGCCGAGACCAGCGCGAGTCTGCTAATGAAGAAAAACAACACGGCCTCCCAGAAGCAGGCCAAACACAGAAGTTGAGGTCAGAGAAGGCAAATGGTCAAAGCTCAACATTTAGGCCAAGAGCAGACCTCGACCTCTGCTGGGCCAAAAAAAGTGGGAGGTGCAGAGAGGAAACTGTTGGGGAGGGAGAGCTCTCAGAGAACTTTGCATTCTCAAGCGGAGCAGTTATAAAACTCACAAATCACAGCAAGAAGAAAACTGAAACACCAATGTGAAAGAAGTGGGATAAGCCTCAATGACAGTTAAGATTTCATCATTTATTTATTCTTTACTGGACACAGACACACTAAATATAAAGACCTGATCAAAATCGTAAGACCAGTTGAAAAATTGCTAGAATTTACCTTTTGCACATTTGGAGCTTAATGAGGTTTAAAGTAGAGCTACAACACGCAAAAGCAAGAAGGGGGAGTGTGACAAAAAGCACTTTGAAAAAGTAATTTATTGAAAACAAGTAAATTGAAATAGGCTGTTTATCAGCTGATCAAAAGTTTAAGACCACAGGCTTATAAAAGCCAAAATCTGCTTAAAATTCTCATTTTCTGTCAGCCATTCACACAGTCATGCCCTCCTGATGGCTAAAGCTAAGAAGCCTTCTCTTCTTGAACGTGGTCGGATCGTCGAGCTGCATAAGCAAGGCCTCTCACAGCGTGCCATTGCTGCCGAGGTTGGACGCAATAAGAAGGTCATTCTAAATTTTTTGAAAGATCCTGAGCATTATGGAACAAAAAAGTCAAGTGGTAGACCCAAAAAAAATTACACCTGCGCTGAGCTGGAGGATCCGACTGGCTGTCTGTCAAGACACAGGGCAGTCCTCAACCCAAATTAAGGCCCTTACTGGTGCCGACTGCAGCGCAATAATCATCAGACAGCATCTGCAGGAAAAGGGTTTCAAAAACGAATTCAAAGACCTCGTCTTCTTCAACACCACAAAACTGCCCATTTAGACTTTGCCAGGGAGCATCAAACATGGGACATTGAAAGGTGGAAAAAAGTTTTATTCTCTGATGAGAAAAAAATTTAACCTTGACGGTCCAGATGGCTTCCAAAGTTACTGGCATGACAAGGAGATCCCACCTGAGATGTTTTCTACTCGGCACAGTGGAGGGGGTCCTTCATGATCTGGGGTGCTTTTTCACGCAGTGGAACACTGGAGCTTCAGGTGGTGCAGGGTCATCAAACGGCGGCTGGTTACGCGCAGATGTTGCAGCGGGCATCCCTCATGACTGAGGGCCCTCGTCTGTGTGGTAACAGCTGGGTTTTTCAACAGGACAACGCTGCAGTTCACAATGCTCCCTTGATGAAGGACTTCTTCAGGGAGAATAACATCACTCTTTTGGACCGTCCCGCATGTTCCACTGATTTAAATCCCATCGAGAACATTGGGGATGGATGGCAAGGGAAGTTTATAAAAATGGCCATCAGTTCCAGACAGCTGATGCCCTTCGTGAAGCCATCTTCACCACTTGGATCAATGTTCCCAAAAGCTTCCTGGAAACACTCGCATCAAGCATGCCCAAACGAATTGTTGAAGTGATTAACAAGAACGGTGGAGCTACTCATTACTAAGTCTTACGGAGAACATTTTTTGTTCTGGTTAGGAGAGTTTTTTGTTATTTTTTGAGCGATGGTCTTAAACTTTTGATCAGCTGATAAACAGCCCATTTCAGTTTACTTGTTTTCAATAAATTACTTTTTCAAAGTGCTTTCTGTCACACTCCCCCTTCTTGCTTTTGCATATTGTAGCTCTACTTAAAACCTCATTAAGATACAAATGTGCAAAAGGTAAATTCTAGCAATTTTTCAACTGGTCTTAAGATTTTGATCAGGTCTGTATTTAACAAAGTACAAAACCAACATTTGTGGTGAAATGTGCAAAACTGAGAAGATGAAAATGCACGAATGGAGCAAGAAAGTTAACATCTGACAAGACTTACCACTAGTGCAATCAAAACTAGTATAGGATATGAGAATAGAAGGGATAATAAGACTTTAAGATTACAAGTTAAAAAATGTTTGAAAGGCTTTTTGCGTAAGGTTATATTTCTGGCTGAAACTGAGTCAATATGAATTCCTTCTTTTCCAGTCAGACACATCACTGCCTAGAAACAAAAGATGCAGGTTACAGGTTAGCATTGTAAACACAATTGGAGTCAGAGGTCAACTGTTACAGTATTTGACAAATTAAAAGCACCAGTAAAAACCTCCATGTGGTACAGTGACTCCCACCAGCATGTTTCTGACATCTACATATGGTCTGACATTAAACTGAGAGTTCAGGGTGACGGGAGGAGTTTCCTTCTATGCCCAACATTTGAAACTCTGAACTGTCCCTTTAAAACAATAAAATCAGCTGTCACTGTACTTTGTAGATTAAAAAAACCCACTGTAAACAAAGAGTATTCATGCATAATAAATAAAACTATAAAATTAAAGTGTACAGTTTGTCTTGATCCTGAAGTTGTGCTGGAACAGGGATTGTGAAGATTTCACTGTAGGAGAGTGGTAGCTGAGGTCCCTCCAGTACTCTCAGGGTGTTGCTCAGGCCCTGATCAGAGGCCTTGTCTCGTCAGAGCTGACGTCCACATGTGGCCGAGCTTTGCGATAAATTAGAAACTGGACTGAAATCTGAATCACAGTGTTAAAGAAATCCCAGGAGATTTTTTTTTTTTTTTTAAAGTCTTTTTAATGTAAACTCAGCTATCAGAGGATTTCAACCAGAAAAATACTCATCTGTGAAGAACAGGAGACACTTTGTTCTACTGAGATGATTATTTGACCACAAACTAAGAGACTTGCTAACACACTCCTGCACAACATAAAAATGTATTTTTTTACTGAACAGCTGCCAAAGAATCCTCCATCAGAAACTAAGATTACTTAAACTAATTGGGCTCAGGGCCTCAGGTTCCAACTAGTTATTGGCCCTATAGGCACAATGTCAATTAAGGCATATCATGCATTACTGCCTAATCTTTTTCTTGTTGAGGTCTTGCATCAAAGTCTAATTTGAACACTTTCAGTTTGTGTTGTGCTCACATGATGAAAAACAAAACAAAACAGCATTTTGTCAACCTGCCAAAACTGAAACTCATAACACCTTGCAGCCTGGCTGTAATATTCCAGCATAGCACCTTCAGTTAGTGGCATTAAATGAGATGTTCTGTGTGCGGACATGTACACTACCATTCAGAAGTTTGGGGTCGTTGAAGATAACATGAAATGAATCAGAAATACAGTCTGGGCATTATTAATGTGGTAAATGACTATTCTCACTGGAAACATCTGATTTTTAATGGAATATCTACATAGGGGTACAGAGGAACATTTCCAGCAACCATCACTCCTGTTTAGTTTAGTTTAGTCTTTATTTAAGGGACAATGTACAGAAACATTAAGCTCACATGAGTCAGAGATGTGCTGCACCAGATTATAGCTTAGTAGCTAGTTTCCATCTGTGTTCTAATGCTACATTGTGTTAGCTGATTGTGTTGAAAGGCTAACTGGGGATTAGAAAATCCTTGTGCAATTATGCTAGCACATGAATAAAAGTGCAAGTTTTTTTGGAAAACATGAAGTAGTCTGGGTGATCCCAAACTTTAGAATGGTAGTGTACATACTTCTACTGAAAACTGCACTTAAAACTGTGGAAAGAAATGCTCAATTGTGGTGAATATGTAACTGAAGTCAGGACCTTGTTAGCTTATTTTAGGCTAAAGGCTGGAAATAATCAGACTCTGACCTTCTACTGCTGCTCTAAAGCTCACTATATAAACCTATCCATTATCTATACACTGCTTAATCCTCAGAGTCGCAGGGGCTGCATTCTATCCTAGCTGACTTGGGGATCACCAGTCAGTCTAGACAACTGACCAGTCTATCACAGGGATACATATACAGACAATCACACTCGCACCTATGGACAATTTAGATTCACCAATTAACTTCAGCATGTTTTTGGACTGTGGGAAGAAGCTGGATTACCCAGATAAACTCATGCATGCACAGGAAGAACACGTAAACTCCATGTAGAAAGATCCCAGGAAGGCTGGGACACGAACCAGGGATCTTCCAGCTGTAAGGTGAAACTATTTAATATACTCTAGGTACATAATATTAGAAACACTTCCAAAGCCTACTTATGCAGAGATCTGGTGCCGTGGTTATTAGCCCTACACTCTGTGTCTCTATGGTCAGGTCTTAATGACAGGAAGAAAAGCTAAATGAGTCAAAACATGTAAAATGTGCCATGTCGCCAGGTACAGAATGATGAAACCTGACGACAGAGTATGACGTGCTACGGAGACAGTCAGATTTAGAACGCAGCAAAAAAAAAAAAAAAAATACTACCAATATTTGTCGGCTGTCTTGGTGATATTTCAATGGTTTGGTCTCAGATTGTTGTCATTAAATGTACTTTTATAGTTTCTGGCTCTGGTAAACGATGTAGTTTTGGTGATTTTTTATTTATTTATTTTTTTTAAAAAGATAACATGCCTTTCTAACTTGTCAGCAGGTTTGGGGGTTCAGAGGTGGTAAGGTACCAGCATCAGGTGTCCTCATATTAATTATAAACCAAGCACTCTGATACTTTGGTCTATGAATGTTGTGTAAAGTAACTTGGTGGCCTCCAGGGGCCAGTAATGCAGCTTTTACAGTCTTGTTGCTCTGCTGGCAGCAAACCAATTTCCCTGCCAGTGCCAGACCTTTGATACTGTATATTATGTTTTCACACACCAAGTCACAAGACTTCAACCTTTCTATTGCACTATTCACTCTGCCAGCTCAGCATTGCCTACAATGTAGCATGTACATGGGATTAAGGAGAGCCCCAGAGGCCCAGCGACAGCCGCCATGTTAAAGGATACGATGAGGTCTAAGGAGAGGGTGCCGAGGCTGCCGATGAGCCAGGGCAGGTGATGGACGAGGTAGCTGTTCTCACCCTGGCCCTGGTCAGGGTTTTTCAGTAGGACACTCAGGCCATACATAGTGTTTCCCAGGATAACCAAAGCGAACAAGAAGTAAGACACTCCCTCTGTAGACTTCCTCTTGAACTGTGGGGAGAAATGAGAGAACGGGTGGGGAAGTGGTGAGGACAATGAAGGTTTCAAAAGAAATGCATGACATTTTACACCGATACCACATACAGTTTACAGCAGAAGTGAATACATTCTTGTGTGATATCACTTAGATGTTAAAAGATTCAAAACTGTATACCTCTCCATGACAGCACTGTTTCTAAATTGACAAGCAGTTTTTCTGCTAATGAGCGGATCACAAATAAAATGAACATGGTAATACTATAAGCTATGAACACCAGAACTTTCTTAGTTAACCCATGAGCTGCTCCGCATGGAAAAGAATCACCTGAAAAATCTTATTGTGAGACTGTAGAAAAAGTGGAAAAGGATATAGAAAGCTCATTGACCTACTAAAGATCAGCAGCAGTAATCTAGAGGTACAGAACAAGCTACAGTACCACTAAGCAGAGCTATCGTGGTGCAGAGCTAAAATGACGCCACAAACACTGCACAATCCAGCTTTACTTGGATGAGAACGGGGGGGGGGACTGCCCAGCTCGGACAGAGTTCAGCATGTTTAGCATTAACCTGGCTGGGGCAATCATGGTAAATGCATAGTACTGACAGTGAAGCACAGAGGTGGGAGTGTGGGGATATGGGCTTTCATGAGTGCAAAAGATGTTGGACAGATGACAGTTGGCACAATGTACATTTATCTGTCTGCTTGCAACATTACTTAAAAATGGACTAATGGGTTTGGAGGATATGTTCAGGGATGGTCAGAAATGACATGAGGACCAAGTGATTACATTTTGGTGGTGATGCGGCTTACAGTGTGGATCGACATATTTGTTAAAGATTTCTGTGTAATTGCGAGATAGCATCATGGTGTCACTGCAACTATGACAACAGGTGAACGCAAGGTCAGCTGCCTGCTGATGATCACATGATCCTACTACAAATAAACCACTGCAGACTTATCAGGACTACACTATGTAGAATTATATTCTATACCATGTATAATTGTCACCTACACTATGCTATGCATAATAACTGATCATTCAGGGCTCAAGCACATTATACTGTGCATAGTAAGTGACTACTGCAGTTGCATTAATTTCACCTATTTTTCACTCCAGTAATGAGTATGATTGTGTCTGATGTATGATTGTGTTTTTTAGTTTAATCTTTTTAAATGTATTATTTTTTGGCTTTATTTTACAGGCTAAGTTGAGAGGCAGACAGGAAAATAGGAGAGAAGAATAGAGGGAAGACCTGCAGCAATGGCCTGTGAGCTGGAATCAAAGCCAGGCTGCTGCGTTGGGGACTCCAGCCTGGACAGCCCACTCAGCCAGTTGAGCTATCTGGGCACCATTAAATGTATTCTTTTTGTAGTATTAACACTTTTATTTCTGTACTGTGAATGGATGGGAGAAACACCATCTCATTTAACTGTGTACTACATATATTGCTGAATGACAAAGCTGATGTTGAGTTGAACAATACAATAAATAAATAAATAAATAAATAAAAAATTGTAAAATAAAATGTACACTACAATTCAAAATGTTTGGGGTTACCAGGACAGTTTCACATTTTCCATGAAAATTCACACTTTTATTCATGTGCTAAAATAAGATAAATATATAGATAAATACTTTATTTGAATGAGACAGTGTCCCAAAACCTTTGACAGGGGGTGTATTTGATATTCATATCAGAGCACAGGTGTGTATTCATGCTGTCTTCACTTCATACTTTTGTGATATGTCAAGACTACAGAAGCAAAAGCAGCCTCCATGTTCTATCACATTTACTTCTATTTTCACCTGCTAAGTTTTCAGGTACACTGAATCTTGCTTCTTTCACTTTTGTTGCATTTTTTTTGCTTCCTCTTGTGCAAACTCAGATAAAATGTAGACAAAATGAAAACATTCACTTATGATCCCTTTGGGACACAAATTACACTGGCTTCAGTTTTAATCAGCCAAGATTAAATTTCTTACATAAAGTTAATTAATTAATCCAAACCCCATTTAGAGCCCAATTTCTGTTCTCACTGACCATTAGGACGTATTAAATATATTCTGGTTAAAAAAATAAAAATACAGCAACACTCATTATTTCCCCAATTACAGTGAATGCAATTTTTACTGTCTTTATTCTTTGACCATCCCCCACAACTTTTCCTAACCTCTCTACAACAGATAACCATTTATTGTTTATTTACTGTAATAAATATAGACTTAGCAAGATTATTTAAACAACAAAACAAGTGCAATTACAAAATGAAAAGTGAAACAATTCAAAAATAGGAAGTCTGCATTAGATAGCGACAATGTCATTTTAGGATCAGTATACTTGTCAACATTATTACCCATTGATTACTAGCAGTAACATGTGAATTAGTATCAGGTGATGTCCACCGCTAGCAGTAAGGAATATGTACTGCTAAATAAACTACACATTTGTCATACTTACATTAGTGTACATCTGTGGAAGTCTGGAACAGAGGTAGAGCACTGACGAGATTGAACCGATGGAGAAACCTATGATCTCTTTCGGGGTGAAAGCCTGAAGTGACAGCGGGGAAAAAATGGAACATTACAATAGCCAGACACAAAGAGTTAACTTCCTTCAGATCAATATTTGAAGAAAAGAACAGAACTCACCTGGATTGAGCTGGCATCAGAGGTTGAGAGCAAGGAGCGACTTCTGAACCCAGAGGAGATCATTTCCTGCTGGATGCCTTCTCCCGAGAGGGGAGTGAGGCTTGCGGTGAAGCCGAGGATGCAGACTAAACCCACCACATTCAAAACCCTCCTACCTGTTAAAGAAACAGCACCTGGGTTTAGCATTAGTTCTGTGAAAACTGCATTCCATCAGATGAAGGTTATAAATGTCCTTAGTGAGGGAGCAAACGCCACAACAATGAGAGGCATGTGATGACATCCTTACAGGATGTCAGACAAACAGGTTTACCCTGTTTGTCTGCGTGGACTACTGTTGGGTCACTTTTCATCAGCTCTGATGCGAAGACCTTGATCATTCAACACATCTTCATAATATACACTGCCTTGGTAACAACCGACTATGACAACAACAGGGGGTAAAATACTATGCAAACAAAGGTGTGCATCTTAAACCAAATAAAGCAGCAGAATGCAAAAAAAAAAGGCACTGAAAACACCCACACACGGTAGGAGTTTGGTTCTTATACTGAGACTGTAACTAAAACAAATAAAAAAAAACAAAAAACTAGACACTCACGTTCAGCCACTCTGTTGCTTATCTTGTAGTATGTGTACATGGCCAGCATCACCAGGTCAGCCAGAACATAATAAATGGCTGTATATGTCTGGATGTTGGGGAGAAACAAATACAAGTCATACACAAAACAACTCCCCATGGAACCAATTTTAAAAAGCTGTTTGTATAATTCAAGTCAAAACAATGTTATTTGTATAATCCTGTGCAGTCCACTGTAATGCTGCAACAATTCAGCAATTACCAAAAAGATGCTAATTAACAGAGTGAGTAGATATTGATATTTTCAAAGCCACTGCTTAAAAAAAAAATTACCTGGTAACAGCTTTAAAATAGGACAAACACTTTTGATAGGTTTCATCAAAGAAATGCAAATCTGAAGGCATGTCTCTTCATAGAGCATTTTTCATTGATAATTTTGAGTCTACATGAGTTATCTACATGAATATTTACAGACTGCCAGATAATATTCTTGGCATAAGAACAAATTTACACTGAGACAATCACTACAAGTCACCTGAAGTGGAAGCTGGTCTGCCAAAAAGGAGCCCACCAGATTGCAGGAGTCACCTCCCAGCCACAGCAGCAGAAACCAGATAGAGAGGGCACTGTCCATATTCCCCGTTTTACATGAGCTATAGTACTGTCTGCAATCAGAAAGAGGAAACTGAGTTATTTACTACATTTAAATAAAAAGGAAAATCCTCCATGCAGTCAAGACAGCAACACAAACACTCACGGAAGTGAAGACACCATGAAACAGAGGATGGACAGGAGGCCGAGGTAGATGCTGGCCATATCCCTCGCATCCTGGGCACACTCCCCAAGCCCTTTCCAAACCCACTGGGACCCATTAGGACACAACGAAGTGAAATTTCCTTGGGTGGTGAGGACTCCGTCTGTCGACATATTCTGTCAGGGGAGAGAAGCCTCTGTAAATATCCAACTAATTAAAACAATAACTTCTGTTCTGACTAGGTCACCAGGCTATAATCAATGTTCACACAGTGTAATACCTAAAACATAATGTAAAAATGGCGTAAAGAGCTTAGCCACAGGTAGAGATAATTTGATGTTCCAGTTGCAGTCCTGTCCGTGAAAACTGTGGCCAAAACTGAGGCTAAAATGACAGAACATTAGAAAACATGCACGGCGAGTTCTCCACACCAAAACTTTTCTTTTAGACAATATAAATCATTGGCAGGAGTTAAAAATGTTCAGTAATTACACGTGATGTAAAGATATTGATCAGTAGCAGAACAAAATGTGCTAGTAAGTACCTTTAGCGGTGACACAAAAAGGTTGATAAAGAGCTGCTTTGAAGGTTATTGAGCCACAGATATTCCTGTGCACTCATATGATCCTGTTGCCATGACAGCTAGGTCAATATGGAAATGGGTTTCTTAGAGACAGATCGATTCCTGCCCAGCAACAGGTACAGGCACATCAATGATTAGTAAGTGATGCATTTTTCCATAATTAGAAGGGTAGATCGTCGTTGAAGGAGGTTTTCTAAACTTCCTTCAGTGACGTTTCTGGACTTCAACTGCTCTGCCACTATGTGACTATCATCCTTTGTTTTCAAGCTTTTCTACTGTGCAAGCAGTGTCTGTATGTGCTCAGGTGCGAAAAGACATTAATCATCAACAATGTGAAACAGCTGTTAGAATGAACACAATGGGCAGCTGACCTTTGGAGCTCATCTCATACATCACCGAGTCAGTGTTTCGTGAATAAAATGCAACTGCAGTGCTCAGAAACCATTTTTCACACAAATGAGACTGAACAGAAACCACACAAAAGCCAAACATTATTTTTAGTTCCTTAGCTAGTTAGCAACAACAACTACTCAATAGGTTTCAGGATCTCGAATGTGGCTTACTTTCAAAAACGTCTTCAAACCCAACCTCACGAGGTGTACTACACTGGAAATAAATAAAATATTAAATTTATCTTGCCTGTGTGGACGCCGACAGAGTGCCGGGAAGAACAACAGGATCAACCTTCTGAGAAAACACGGAAGCAGCACATAAACAACTGGCTGTGAGCTGATTGGTCTATTTTAATAAGCCTCGTCACGTGACTTAGTTCCGTGTCTGTGAGCTGATTGGCCTGTTTTGATAAAACTCGTCACGTGACTCGCTAGCCCTAAAGCAGACCCAAAGGACTTTCACAATAAGAGCTTAGTGTAGTGAATGTTTAATATATGAATAAAATATCAAATCCATCGATTACATCGTTCTCAGCTGCCTACAATAAATTTTAAATTTAGCACCGATCTCTAAAATTCGTTTCCATCTGAGAAATAGATGAGTTGCCATTTTGAGAGTTGAGAAAGAAATCAGCATGATTTACAGTGTGACAGGAAAACATTCTCTGGTCAGACTGTTCAACCATCAAATATTTAAAGCTGTGGAACAAGCTGGTGGTATGCTTTCATGTTTACGTTACACACAGTATCTGTAGAAGTGGGAGGACGTAGCTGTGCTCACATTTCACATAGTCTCATCACATATCAACAAGCCTTGTTAAACTGGATGATTGGCCCCACAACGTAATTCAGTCATTAACCATCATCAGTCCTGCGGCCTCTGACATTCTTCAAGCTAACTTTGCATTTTAGTGTGGAGCCATGAAAAACTGTACACCTACATTACATAACAGAAGTGAGTACTCCTGTGCAAATTATTGAAATGATTCAAAATCATTTCTCAATAATTGCATTACTTCCTGGCTGAATAGTAGAGTGCGCCATCATATGAACAATTCAGACAAATTATGTGATTTATAATCACTCTAATTACATGAACATTGTTTAAAAATTGCCTGTGAACATTAGAATTTGTCAATTTCAGACCTATAAGTCCTGTCTATCTGCATGTCTACATCATGACATCACATACAAGGGTCAGTATATAATTGAGGGACTTTTGAAGTTCATGGGATATACAGTGGGTACGGAAAGTATTCAGACCCCTTGAAATTTTTCACTCTGTCATTGCAGCCATTTGCCAAAATCAAAAAAGTTCATTTTATTTCTCATTAATGTACACTCAGCACCCCATCTTGACAGAAAAAAAAAACCCAGAAATGTAGACATTTTGCAAATGTATTAAAAAAGAAAAACTGAAATATCACATGGTCATAAGTATTCAGACCTTGTGCTCAGTATTGAGTAGAAGCACCCTTTTCAGCTAGTACAGCCATGAGTCTTCTTGGGAATGACCCAACAAGTTTTTCACACCTGGATTTGGGGATCCTCTGCCATTCTTCCTTGCAGATCCTCTCCAGTTCTGTCAGGTTGGATGGTGAACGTTGGTGGACAGCCATTTTGAGGTCTCTCCAGAGATGCTCAATTGGGTTTAGGTCAGGGCTCTGGCTGGGCCAGTCAAGAACGGTCACAGAGTTGTTCTGAAGCCACTCCTTTGTTATTTTAGCTGTGTGCTTAGGGTCATTGTCCTGTTGAAAGGTGAACCTTCGGCCCAGTCTGAGGTCCTGAGCTCTCTGGAAGAGGTTTTCCTCCAGGATATCTCTGTACTTGGCCGCATTCATCCTTCCTTCAATTGCAACCAGTCGTCCTGTCCCTGCAGCTGAAAAACACCCCCACAACATGATGCTCCCACCACCCTGTTTCACTGTAGGGATTGTATTGGGCAGGTGATGAGCAGTGCCTGGTTTTCTCCACACATAACCGCTTAGAATTAACACCAAAAAGTTCAATCTTGGTCTCATCAGACCAGAGAATCTTATTTCTCATAGTCTGGGAGTCCTTCGTGTCCTTCTTGCACTGAGGAGAGGCTTCCGTCGGGCCACTCTGCCATAAAGCCCCGATTGGTTGAGGGCTGCAATGATAGTTGACTTTGTGGAACTTTCTCCTGTCTCCCGACTGCATCTCTGGAGCTCAGCCACAGTGATCACTGGGTTCTTCTTTATCTCTCTCACCAAGGCTCTTCTCCCACGATTGCTCAGTTTGGCTGGACGGTCAGGTCTAGGAAGAGTTGTAGTCATCCCAAACTTCTTCCATTTGAGGATTATGGAGGCCACTGTGCTCTTAGGAACCTTGAGTGCTGCAGAAATTCTTTTGTAACCTTGTCCAGATCTGTGCCTTGCCACAATTCTGTCTCTGAGCTCCTTGGGCAGTTCCTTCCACCTCATGATTCTCATTTGCTCTGACATGCACTGTGAGCTGTAAGGTCTTATATAGACAGGTGTGTGCCTTTCCTAATCAAGTCCAATCAATTTAATTAAACACAGCTGGACTCCAATAAAGAAGCAGAACCATCTCGAGGAGGGTCAGAAGAAATGGACAGCATGTGAGTTAAATATGAATGTCGCTGCAAAGGGTCTGAATACTTCTGACCATGTGATATTTCAGTTTTTCTTTTTTTAATAAATTTGCAAAAAATTCTACATTTCTGTTTTTTTCTGTCAAGATGGGGTGTTGAGTGTACATTAAAGAGAAATAAAATTAACTTTTTTAAATTTGGCAAATGGCTGCAATGACACAGACAGTGAAAAATTTCAAGGGGTCAAAATACTTTCCGTACCCACTGTATCTTACATACATTTTTATTAAAAGTAAAAAACAAACAAACAAAAAATGGTGTGTTTTATATTAATTATGATCATGTCTTTACAAATTCCATAATTATTTTTTATGATATAAAATCAAAATACTTTTTTTATGATTACAGTACATCACTTATTAATAATTTTTAAAAGGACTGGATATCACTGAAATATCAACTAAATAATGTCCAAATTTAGTAACAACCACCTTCTAAGTAGCTAAACAACAATAAAAAGAGCCTATTCAAAAATTGTTTTGTGTTCTTTTTATTAAGTTGAGATAATCATGACAGATATTTCTTTTTTGGCAATATATCAAATTTTATATGGAAAATATTGTATGTGTCCTAGAAATCACTTTCAACTAAGTTACCCATTATTTACAAAACCACCTCTCAGTGAAGTGTGTTGATTCCAAATCATGCGATTGCTCCACATGATGCCATTTCCTCCTGAGGAAAAGATTGGCAAGATTCCAAGGCTTTCAGAGTTATGTCAACAGGTTTTACTACAATATCTTTATAAATAACTTTCAATTTCAATTTTACTCAGTTGTGTATATAATATTTAGAAGAATCTTTCTCTACAAATGCCATGGGGTGTTTGGTTTTAGGTGGTCATGTTGATTTTAGGCCCGAAAACAGCAAAAATGTCAACTATGATACCTGTCAACTATGTTACAAACAGTCCCCCAATTATATTTTGACCTACAAAAGAATTGCCAGAAGGACTAAAAAAATATGATTGTGAGACTTCACAAAGATGGAAAAGAATGCAGGAGGATCAGTGACGTTATGAATCAGGGAAAACATAGTTGCAGTAGTAATTAGGAGGAACAGAATGAGGCATTGTATAACTACAAGAGCAGCAGTGGTCGTCCTCCTACCTAAACTGACGTCATAGACAGTGGAGTATTATTACAATCAAGCTCTGAAAACCAGACAGCTAAGTGCTTCAGGGGTTATCAATAAAAATCTGAGTCTCTGTGGCAGCTTAGACAATGTGCAGCACAGTGCATAATGTAAATCTATTTGGATGACATCCAGAAAACAAAACAGATAATATTCGAATGATCTCAATACTGAAAGGGACACTGACATCCTACTCGTGGTCCTGTATTTATTACACTTTGTTACTGAAGAGCTAAATGCCAAAATCACACAATAATTTCTAAAGATGGAAAGAGAGAAAAATATGACCTGACCAAGTATGCTTCCTGACTTGAAACTAGTAGAACACCTTTGGGGTTCTTAAGGAGAAAGACAGAACAACACAACCCCTACAGCAAAGAGCCACTTAAATGGTTTCAGAACAGCTCTCCAGAAATGTGTTATCCTCCATGCTAAGGATTGATTCTGTCATAAAAAAGATAGAGGCAGATGGTACTGAATGAACAAAACATCTAAAGATTATGAGACCGCTGCACATTACAACAAAGCCGGACTTTCAAAAAAATTATGTTTATCTTCATTTTAGGACATTTCTCAACACTGTACACATGCTGTATCTAAGGACAGTCTTTTAAGAGAAACTCCTACCTGAAAAGACGAGATGTCAGACTTTGACTGAAAAGAAAGAGGAGTCGACATGCTATTTCCCTAATTTCTGCGTTGATGCAACTAAAGTGTCAGCTGACAGTCTGTGAGACTGACGACTCAGCAGCCCTCCTCACCGATGTCAGCGAGTGTGGTAGGATTTCACGTTTGCTTCACTCACAGCACGTGCTCAAGGCAGACTGCTGCAGGACTCTGATCTGTTCCAGTGATTACAACATCAAGAAGTGGGAGAAATGCAGAAGCTGCATATGTTACAGACCAAACACAGACTTCCTCCAGTAAAAATGCAGCAGTTCAGCTCTTTGTGTTCTCTTAGAAAGAAGGAAATTGTGCTTTGCTTTGTTTAATGCCTTCTGTTAGCCTTGCTTTACACCTGGATTGTGTATGATGGCTGAACAGAAGTGCTTAATGTAACTCCGGTCTTATTTATGTGTAGTAGTGTGTCCACTAAAGCACCACAAGGCTGACAGCTACTGTAAATAATGCATATGAGGAAATCAGTTTAGTTTTTAGCCAAATCAAAGTGAAGTAGGTGTTACGGACAAAATATTCTCTGCCATAAATTCAAGCAGACTAATCAATTATAGAATCCAGTTCCTATTAGCTGCAGTGCTAGCAGTGGAAAACGGACTCGCCAGCATATTAGGAGCAAACATAAAATCAGCTACACCTTTTTTTTCCCAGCATGTAGGCTCCTGTGGGAACATGATGCATCCGGTTTACCTAGTGCGATTACACGGCATTGAGTGGCATTACTGATGCACGGGTTGGCAGGTTTGCAGATATAAAGTATGAATTCAAATGAGAATTTGTATGGCTCAGAGTGAACGTGGTCAGAAAACATCTGCTGAAACTGAACCTTCTCTGGAACAGGTTAGCTGTGCAGTGTCAGTTGCCATGGTGATCTAGCAGGCTGAGTGGTTTGTCACAGTGAGGGACGTTGAGCCTAAAGTTTTCACTAGCTCCTTAATCTCACTTCACCATACACTCCTCTGGCAGGGTGGATGCACTTGAGGAGAAAAGAGCCGTCGGTGATGCTGCTAGTAACGTGCATTTCCTGCTGTGCTTCCAACAGTTAAGTGTTTGGATTATCCACAGCAAAGGAGACACCTTTCTTCAAAGATATGTAGCTGTTCAGATTTTGTAACTTTATTAGTTCCTTCTGTGTTGTGTGCACGGTGTTGTTTCTATTACACTTCACACTACACATTTCTTTGATATATTTCAAGAACAGGTTTTTATTGATGACGCACCCAAACATCTATACTGAAGGAATACCTTCAGTAGGCTAGATTCTCTTATTTACATGTTTCCACAAAGTCATACAAATACTTGGTAGGCTTCATGTCAAAGTATAGATATATTACATTAAACAGAACAGGGGATTTGTTTTATAAAGCAATTGCCACAACAAATCTACAAATGAAAATGGATGATAGAAAAGAAATGATCAATCGTCAACTAGTGTAAAACAAGTCCTACTTCAAAACTATGTACAGGCGAGTTAAATGTCCATGAAATAAGGAAGGAATGCAGCTCTCGTCGCTTTCTGTCCTCACGAGTTCTCGGAAAAGCAGACATCTCGTGTCGCTGATAGTAATTATCTCAAAGGCAAGGATGAGATAAACCAAGCAGTTTGTACCGAAAATCTCCTCCTTCTTGCTTTGCCGTCTCCAAAAACAAAGAAATGCACGACGTGAGGAAGACAGTTTTTCTCTTCTCTTGTTTATTTTGGGGTTGGTTCTCATTTGATGTGGACCACTTTCTCATCCGTTTTCAACCGTTTGCGTCTGGGCTGTATGAAATCTTCCTCAGAGTCATCTGTGTCCTCCTCTTCCTCCTCCTTCTTCTCATCCAGGGACTCGGTTTCAGGGGTTTCTGGGAAGCTTTGGCCAGGGAACATCTCCTGCAACTTCTCTTCAAAGTACAGGCTCACTGCCGTGCCCGATATCGCCATCTCAGATCCCACCTGTCAGAAGGGGGAGGGGTAAGAGAAGAAAGGTGTGAAGAAAGATATGGAGGATAGATATGGTGTGAAAGCATCATTGAAGCAGGAAGGATGAATGGGTTGAGGCAGGGAGAAGGAAGAGGAGAATGAGGAGACAAATTAGATGTGGTTAAAACTCCTAGTGGCAGGGTGGCCCCAGCTCAACCTTGCTGTACAGAGCAGGGATGTCCTGCTGCCATGTCCCACTGTGGCTCCATGAAGCATTTCCACAACTCTGTTTAGTGTCAAAATTTCAACACCTCCACAGAATTCCAGAACCAGAAGGGCTGAAATACAGTATCTGCATTTTCAAAAGCTGGTAAAACCCTTCAAACACTTTCAATACTACTTACACATCGTTAAATTCTGAAGCCGTTTCACAAAAAGAAAAGCCAAATGTCTATCCAGCATCCATCACACACACCAGACACTAACTTTATCACGCCAGTACATTTTCAGCTTGCCGTGGAGCAGTACGCTATGACACAGCCATTCATTCTCATCTTACACTCACGTATTCTTTATCATATAAAATTAATAGAGATGAAAGTGAAAACACAGGTGAAACAGAAACAGCATGCATTTATAAGTGAAAATATTAAAAAAAACAAACTCCAGACGCCCAACATTTATTAAAGTTTATACAGCTCCTTTTAAAACACAAAATGCACTCCGTGGTTACCCCTAACACAAGCAAACTGGTTTGAAGACTCCTGAAGGAATTTCAGACAGATTTTCTTCAGGACATTCAGACACCCTCCATTCTAAAGTGATTCTGATTCTGATTCTCTGTTGTGACCTTCAAAGTATCTTTCATTAAGATGAAAGAATGGTGGTAAAAATTCGAATCCATTCTCATCCTTTTAGTGCATAATACTTTTGGTTTAAAACCGTGTGACTGCCCAGGTGTGATGTTCACGTATTATCTACGTTACGATAAAGGGTAAAAACATTTCTTGGAGCCTCAGTGGGAGGAGACAGGACATCTTTGCTCTAATTGAAACGGCTTACCTGCGTATTAATCTGTTTCTCCTCATCATAAACCTGGATTATTCGAGACATCTAAAAGGGGCAATAACATTACAACAAAGACAGTGAAGCAGGAGGAGGGGAAAAAAGAGTTCACAGCAGAGGCAGGTTAGATAATAACAGATCAGAAATCTGTTTGCGGCCTACTGTGCTCAATTACAAGGTGTGTGCGTCACCAAGTCATTACCGCAGAACTTAACAGCAAGTAAAGGTCACACCGACGACAGGAAACTACAGGCTACATGGAATCAATCTAGTTCACTTATGTGTGTCAGATCTTTTTTTAATCAACATGTCCTTGCTGGTAAAGTATACTACACTTCATTTTTGAGGTTTTACCAAATGTCAGCTCCTACTAGCCTGTTTATGATGAACTATTATCTGCTAATATGATTAATAAAGGCTTCAAACAGGACATTGTTTTTAAGCTGCTGTGCTATATTCTGTATTTTATTAAGAAGGAATGATGCTAACGTACAGAAAATTACTTATTGTGTATATAGCATAACAGCATGTAATGTATGTTTGGCTGCTCCACATGCCCGAACTCCAAGCAGTTCCTTGATTTTTTTTTTCCTCTAGTCACATTTTCCCCTCACAGTGGGCTCATTTTTCACTGAAATATAAAGCCTCAACCATGGCTTTGTGCAGTATGACAACATTTTATTGCCATAAACAGAATTGTTTAATCACTTTGATCTATTTTACAATATATAAAAGCTGGAATCAACAAATATAACATTTTTCCACGTGCCCACAGGTGTCACCAACGCAGGGAAAAATGGTCACTCAACATACTGTAGATATTTTCCTACTTGTATTTCTAATTTATCTCGATAGTTGTCTCCTATGTGCTCTATGTGCCTGCCGTTTAGTAAGGAAAAAAAGTCTCTGAATTTTTGTGGCAATACTTTTGGTTGCAGCTGAGTCACTGATGGATTCATAGAATTTATACTGAGAAATGCAGAGTTTGTTGTGTACAGAATCAGAATCCTTTATTTTTGGCAAATGTTTAAATAAGTAAATAAATAATAACTTAAATAAACAATAATCAATTATTATTTATACATTATACTTGGATTAGAAACATTTTACAAGTTTAAAAACCAACCCAGGGCTTTAATTCAACTTAAAAAGCTGTACAAAAGTATTGTGTTGCCACTGCTGGTTCAATGTTCATGGTTATTACTTCCCAATTAATAACATACTAATTACTTTGATTTTAGGACTCCAATTTCATTAAAGTTACAATGTTCTGCCGCTGTTGTTGTATAGTGCATCATTCAAACTAAGACAGCATTTTATATATATATATATATATATATATATATTAGACCCTCCAGAAAAACGCAGGCAAAAATCCTTGATTATGCGAATAAATATGCAGGGTTTTTATGCCATTTTATGCGGGGAAATTGTGGAAAGTTGCAAAGTACGCGAATAGTTGTGAAATATGCAAAAATATGCGCGATTCATCTGCCGTCTGACCACGGAGTGATGAGTCCTCTAATCAGACACTGGGACTGTTGCGGGGTTACTGGACTGACAGCCTGTGCTCTGGGAGGGGGGGAAGCTCACAGCAGCACCTGCTGCTTGTCAGTCTCCAAAACGGCAGAAAAAGTCGCTAGATTTGTGGCTAGTCATTTTTGACAAAAAAAGTCGCTAGGAAGCTTTGGAAAGTCGCTAGATTTAGCGAGAAAGTCGCTAAGTTGGCAACACTGGCGCCGCGCTCCGCATCAGCTCGTGCTTCTACTGTAGTGTGTGTGTGAATGCGCGAACTGATGACGTCAGGCCGGGCGTCACATAAAAACTCACTCACAGCTCCATTTATATTGGTTATAGTTTTCTCATTTTATGCGGAAATTGTGACATCATGCGGGACCCACATATTTCTCTTTTTTTTCGGGGAAATGTGAGATTCTTGCAGGAATTATGCGCTGTTTTGTGGGGATTATGCGGCCTTTTGGGAAATAATTGACCTCCGCATAATCAGCGGCATTTTGGTGATTAATGTGGGAATTCATGCGATCGCATAATCGCGTTTTTCTGGAGGGTCTAATTTATATATATAAACAAACATTATATTATATACATATAGTCAGGTTGTCCTGGAAGACTCCAAGACTTTACAGTCAATATTTGCCAAATGAACTGCTCCCTCCTTCATAAAATAGACGCTTCCTTGTGGTGTTGGAGCGTATAAAACATCAGCCAATACTGTAATAGATCCATCTAGATAACATGGCAAGCACAACTACATGTAACTATGTTCCAGTATAGACAGAGGGTAGAAATAAGAATCTTAACCTAAAACAACATCTGAATGTTAAGAGGCAACAAAAAATAAAGACATCCATCATACTGCAAAACACATTATTGTCCCTAAGAAGACTATGTGAAAAGGCTATGTTAATTTCATAAAAATGTTGCCATCCGTCACAAACAAACGTGTGGTTTATCATAGTGATGCAACAGTGTTAGTGGTGTTCAGACAGTGGTCCTGCAGCCAGTGTGAAGAGAGCACAGTGACACCTTTACGCTCCATCACCCAGCAGCCAGTGTTAGTAAGTATGCAAAACTCTAAACACACTGCAATCCTAATGCACCACTTCCTTTTCTGATATCAGGCTCGACATCAGGTTATCAGGTTAGACTAATACAACGGTTTTCTTTGTATCAGGTATGAAAATGGTCAAATTACTCCAGTAAGTTTTTAAATCAGGTGGTGGAGATTAAAACTCCAAACCTTATCAGTCTAACCAGTGTCTGCATGCACACACACACAAGCAGATGCCATTCGCCAAAGCGGGCTCCAGAGTCATGCTGCTCACCTCATTGTACTTTGCACAGTTTTTGAAGATCAGGCGCATATCAGACACAAACTCCAGGGTTGATCGGTAGTACTGGGAGCTCCGTAACTGCAGCTTCTTCTTCACCCTTTTCAGGTCCATGGGCTGCTTGATAATCTTATAGTAGTTGGGCACCTATGTGTAAATAAAAAAAGTCGATCAAATAACAATTCTATGATTTTTTTAAGTATAATTATATACATGATATATAGAAATACTCTAATCTTATTATTCAAGATAGCAACATATCTATGAAAGGATATTCTTCATCTGTCTCAAAGGACTTTGATAAGTTCATATAATAACATGTCAACAAAGAACAAGCTTATCAATTATTAAACAGACAGAAATAATATAATATAGTATTCAATAAAATAAAACATGGAAAAAATGTGAGCACACGGGACATAAGTTACATGCAGCCAGGATTTTCAGTGCAATTCCAATTCACAAAAGGGTGAATGTAGCTCGGGATTGTTGCACAGAGAGGTAACCAGGCATCTGTTTTTTTTTTTTTTTTTCCCATAATTTTAACTTCAAACTGCACGATTGTGTACAATCTGATTGGGAAGAACAACAACAAGGAGTGTGCGTGGACTGAAAAAGATGAATGATGAAATGTTGCCACAACTTGAGAAATAGAAGGAAGGGAAGTCTTGATGGTATCAGCAAAGAGTCGACTGGCAAACTGGTCAAATTGTTTCACTGAACTGTGTGTTTGTCATGTAGAGCTACTTACAGAGCTAGGAACAGGTTCCCGAAAACCCACGCTGAGCTCATGACAGAAGATGTACAGCAGGAGGCGTTCACATCTCTGCAGAGAGAGGAAGAAAGAAAGAGCGAGAACAGACTTAAGTGTCTTGTGCTAATCATTAAGAAGTTCTCCAGGGATGTGGTGGATGTACTGACCCTTTGGTCCTCAGGATTCAGGGCCTGCTCTCCTTTTGCTTTCCTGCTGTCGTCACAATACTCTACTTCAGGGTTGGTTAGACTCCGGCAAAATGTGCAGAGAAAGTCACCTCTGAGAATGTTGAAACCACACAGAGAACATTTGGAACATTCAGAATAGTATAAAGTAAGGCATTTAGACATTTTATTCAGGTTAGACTGACATATTTGCTTGCCAGTTTGGAGCTCTTAATACAAATCAGTATCTACTTTGTCAATGCCTAAAACATGTTTAGGTGTTGCTGTTGTCTCTGTGCCCTCCTGAAACATTCTGCCCACTTTTCAACATTACGGTTCTACACGATAGCATTTATATGTTTTAGTGTCTGTATGGCAGTATGCAACAGCCTTGTTGCTAAAAATGCGAACAAAATGGAATCTAGACTGATCACTTACTTTGGAAAGATTTTTATGGTGGGTACATGACATTTCATGTGAAACACTTTGGGACAGCGGTCACAGCATAGCAGGTCACCACCGTTGATGCAAACAGCGCACCAGTCTTCATTGGGGTCATCCTCTTTCCCACCAAGACTCCCTGTTCCAGCAGATACCCCACTCCCTGTGGTCTCTGTCCCTTTGTCTACGTTTCCATTAGTGAGGGGAGGGCCGTCCTTGCTGCTGCTGTTCTCAGTGGATGATGAGGTAGTGGAGGTCATAGTGGTTGTGGAAGATGCTGCTGCACTGGAGCCATTCAGTCCAGAACAAGGTGGCTCAGACTGTGGTTCTGTTTTGATGCGCTCCCCCAGTGCCTTGATAGCATCTTGGCCTGTAGATACAACTCCCAATACAGGAAGGGGACTGTTCTCTGGACTGCTCATCTACGAAAAAACACACAAAAGCATTGGCCCATTTTAAAACACAACATATTAATGCTGAGTTCATTTCAATCAATCAATCAAACCTTTATTGTCATTGCACACTTTCATATACAATGAAATTTCATTTGAGCTGCCCTGCCAATGGCAGTTTGGGCTGCTGTACCTTTAGGAGTGCGCCTGTCTTGAGGAAAAGGAAAAACAAAGACATTTGGGATCGGGGTAGGGATAGCAGAAGGTAAAATGAAAAAAAAGGTTTGTTATACCAAATGAAACCTCCAAGTTGGGAAATTCAATTTGAGAAGGAACCTGAAAAAAACAAACTCGCAACAGGCAAAGCATGACATTAGACAAGGTCAGTTGGGATAAGGATGGGGGGTAATGGGTCAGGTAGCTCAGCACAGTAGTCAGTCTCTTATGGAGCTGCTGCGCCATAGGGTGGCACGCTGCGCACAGGATTCCTGACCACTGTGCATCGCGAGTGGGAAGCTTGTGGAGGCGGCTTGGATGGGGGGATGGGCATGTGTGTGTGAACGTGAGCTCAGAGTCCAAGTGTGTGTGTGTATGCGTGTAGCCAATCTCCTTGCGTCCCAGACCCTGGTCTCTCAGTTCGCAAGGGTGGAAGCGCGATAACACAGCTGGTTGCTACGGAGACGTCCTCGGATGGACCAGTCCAAAAGTCAACAGGTGTCCTTGGGGAAGTGTGTGGTGGTGGTGCTTTTTTTTTGGGGGGGGGGGGGGGGGGGCTTTAGGAGAGCCATCTCTTGGCCATGAAAAAGTTCCAGAGAAGTTTGTTATCGTTCCAGGGGCGCCAGAATGCAATCAGTATCCTTGCTTAGGCGGGGGAGAGGAGCAATTTCACCTCCCCCCAGGCTGCTCTCAATTTTTTTAGAACTCAGCTGTGGCGATCCTCACCTTGATGGCATCCACTTTGCGACTCAAATCAACAGTCACACCAAGCAAATTGTTCATCTTACGTTTGAGTTCATCATTCCGGTCACCAGCAGATTTTGGACATCTTTTCTGTCTGCGGTCTTCCTAATTTTCTAGCAGCTCAGGCCTGTGAACAAGCCAATTATCAGCAGACCTGTCATCACAAATCCGAATATATAAACATCTTCCACATCCTCCACAGATAGGGATGCCAGGCACATGATCCCCTTGACCTAGGCGTCTATCACGTAACCAGAGGCGAAACTCCCATCCGGGCAGGTAGGCTCCCCTAGGCCCGTGCTCTTTGTGGCGACAATCTTGTCAATCTCGTTGAGAGACCAGCTAATCCATTCCATGATCGGTGTTTTGAAGGTCCAGTGCCAAGCGATTGCTCCAAGTCAGACGAGATGAGACAAAAAGTGCAGCAAGCAGAGAACATGAGGGTGTGGGGAGAAGAACAGAGATAGAGACGGAGAGAGGAAAAATGTGACTGCCTCCTACAAGAGCAGACTTCTATAATATTTCTATAATATTCTCAGTTAGCTACTGCAGAGACACTATACAAATCACTTAAAGAATCCTGCATAGAATTCTATTGGTAAATTCTATAACACAAAATATGGCTGTAGTATGACACACATCTTACCACTCCTTCCAGATTTATAAGCACTAAAATGAGAAACTTTAACCAATCATGCTGCTGCACTGACTGTTCATGGTTGAGGTTAATGACAGTTTTAACTGTGGCAAATAAACATGGTATTTTTACTTGTTATCATCATGAAGATGCAGGTAAGTGTACTTTTGTATGGTTCCTCTTTGACTTGACTGTATCTGTAATTAGCATCGCATTTGTTCAAATGTTCTGGTGGGATGGGCCAGAGAAGGTGATCATGTCACATCAGCAGATGGTATTAAAAAACTTTGCACATGTATTTTAGAACTATAAACCATGGTGGAAAAAGCTTTTGAATCTCTTACAGGCAAAGTCAGTAAAACTTTAAAGTGGTTTAAAAGTATTTTATATTTCTATACATGTACAGTCGACACGGTCGGTCACTTTTTCTGTTAACCCATAATAAGGTCATAAAAGAACCAAACTTCATGAATGTTTTTTGTGACAAAGAAGTCTCTGTTCCAATCACTCTATCAGAGAAAAATCAGAGTTGTAGAAATAACTGGAAACTCAAGACAGCCATGACATTATGTTCTTTACAAGTGTATGTAAACTTTTGACCTCGACTGTAGTGTCTGTGTCCCACTGACCATTAAGACTACACTTATGGCTCTCTGCTATATCATTTAGACATGGGTTTGGTTTTCTTAACCTGAAATAACTGCCTCTTCGGACATTGTCAAGACGGTTAACAAGCAGCCAGACTTGCCTTGAAGGGTTTTGCTACTGGAAGAAGATCCTTGCGATAGGGATAGCCACATCATGATGTAGGCAAGCAACAAGTTCAATACAGCATAAATAAGCTTTCAACAATTATTACAGTGTCATATTTCACATTTTCAAATTCCTTTGGCTTGTTAAAAACAGCATTCATACCATGCAGGCACTCCTCCCAGCATCTTTGCTCCTCTCTGTCTTCAGGGAAGAAGCTGGACAGCTATAGCTGTCTTCTGTGCCAGGCTCTTGCTTCACCCTCACCGGCTCTGCTGCAGCTCCACCTCCTGGCCCTGCCCTTCCTGCAGAGCTGCAGCTGAGATGCACACAAAGACAAACCATGGAAAAATCTGTAACACAACTGCTTCAACTTTTTATCTCCTTAAACGCCAATTACCTATTTAATATGAGCTGATTGGTTTGATAAACTGAGACCACACAGGGATCTTAGCTGTTCTGAATCTGTCCCTTAGTCCAGCATAAACATGCAATCACTGTGTGTTACTCAAGTCATTGGTAAAGGTCAGACTCCCAAAAGTCTTTTCTATACAAACTGTTCCCTATATACACACTTATTCTGCTGAAAATTTGACAGCACAAAATATTTTCCTCTTTATTTCCAAATTTCAATAAACAGACAAGACTAAGAAGCATGGCAGATGGACTGATCCAATCAGCAGTATAACTTAAAAAGAACAAACATTTGTTCCTATAACAGACAGTCAGCTGAGACTGACAGAAAATATGAGGACTCAGAGCAGGGCAAGGACATACGGTAAAGGTTGGTCCAGCTGTGAAGTGAACCGTTAACTTGCTGCTTAGGGCATTTGCAAGCATGCAATACATTTCCTTACCACTTGGTTATCAGGGTACCACCAGCATGATTACTTTCACAGATTATTCATAGACTCGTACTATTTTCAGATCTGTTCTCTGTTAAATTAGGTGTTCGGGTGTGTCGATCTTGTTTTTACCTTTTAAAATAGCTTCACACTTTCTTACCTCCCTCTGCTGCCTGTGCTCGATGTGCTCGAAGGTCGTGCTGGTGTGTGGGCACTGGACAGACCTTCAGACAGAAATGAAACCGGTCATAAAACAGGAGCGATCGCTTCTTAGTCTACAAGTAAAAGTTGCTAAACATGTACACTGCATTCAATGAGAAAAAGGTCTAACATTTGGTAAAGGATGCAAATACGCATGAATTTAAATTTTATTTTCGTAAATTGAACTGGTATAGATCATCACTGTACAGCAACTTTGTGGAAAATGAACTCATGGCTGGCTTTTACATGCAATAATTTTAGTTGCAGAATGCAAGAAGTAAGCCTGAAATGGCACTTTAGAAGGAAGCTCTGCTGGTACCTGAAGATCCAGGGGAGTGTGTTGATAGTCCAGGTGAGGGGTTCATGTCCACTGAACCCAGATGATGCTGTGTGCTGGCTGTGATGTAACGAGAAAGGAGGTGTCCAAGGTTGCTGGATCCTGCATCCTCCAACTACCAATGCCAGAAAACCACAGCATCAGAGAACCAGGTTACTCAAGAGATCAACAGATTTTTGGAAAAGAATTTCTCTCATTTAGACTTTTCCATCTAAGCTACAGAGACATTTGACATCTTGAGTTGAGTTCAGCGCTAATAACCACCTAAGATGAAAGGTAGGCTTTAAGTGTTTTCTTGTATTGTTCACCTGCTACTGGAATGAACACTGACAAAGCTTTTCAGAAATTCTCATTCCACTGACACTTTATATCAGTGAGAGATTAGTAAGCTGTGAGTTTTTTCTATCAACTAATCTTTCAACTATTTTACCAAATAGTCCAATTTATTTAAATGACTATCTTCAAAAAAAAAAGCAAAATGACTACTTAATTTAAGTTGATAATATTGTACGTTATCGAACAATGCACCGCAGTATGAAATGTAAGGAGAGATTTATATTTTAAAGAGCAGAACTGCTGGATTAAAGTAGAAAATCCAACATAATAAAAGTAATTACAAAAGAGAGCTGCCTATGAGTCAGCAGTACAACTCCAAATGAAATCGGACGGACAATTTTAACTCTGATCAGGCTCGTCGTGTTTATGTTCACAGAAAATCTGGAGAATGTTTTGATGCTAAATGCATTGACCCCACAGTGGTATTGGGTTGCATTTGTGGAAACGACATGGGCTAATTATTTAAAAATGGATGGTATCATGAGCAAGAAGGTTTACCACAACATCTTGGTGCATCATGGAACCTGGTCGTGGGTTCATATACCAAGAACACAATGATCATAAGCATACTTCAAAGCTGTACAGAGACTACTGGACCAAGAAAAAGGAATTTGGAGTACTGGAAGTGATGTACTGGCCAAGAGAGATTTCAGATTTCAAACCTACTGAACAGATCTGGGATTTATTAAATTCAAAAATAGGTATATATATATATACACACATTTATATATATATATATATATATATAAAATATGTATTTTAAACAGATATTCTTACTTATTCTTCTTGATCTCAAAATATTCAGCTGCCCATCAAAATAGTGATTTTGTGGTTGTTTACAGAGCAAATATTACGTTAACGCTTTGTTGAATAGTTTTTTTTGACTATTTTACAATGCTTTAATTTGAAGACGAAGTTGTAACACAAACATGTTTAAAAGGTACGCACTTGAATTGGCGGGATCTCAGGTAGGCAGGGCAGGTTCTCAGGGTTAGTGACAGAGGGGATGAGCTCGATTGGACCTATGATGGGGCTGGCAGGGCCGCGGTGAGCATGTGCGCCGGCCATACTGGCACTTGTGGGACTTGTGGGGTTGGCATTATGCAGGGATGCCACTGGGAAAGGGCCCGCATGCCCTGGGTTGGAATGCTACACAGCAGAAGAGAGAGAAAGATGGAGCAAATTAAGATCACAGAAAGAAAAAAGAAAGGGCAATGTCAGCAAGGAAGAGAAAGAAAGGGAAGGAACAAGGAGATAACAGAAACAATAAAAGGAGGTCACTCACTGAGGTTCAAGAGACACAAAATCTTTGTTGTGGGAACAATAGGGTTGCATTGTCATGCATTTAATTAACCACACATGCTGCACAAGACACATAAACAACAAAATAGGAAAAAGGTGCCAAACCCCTGATTGTAGTAAGAAACGAAACCTTTGGTGGCTCATCTCAGATTCTACAGACATCTGGACACAAAGAAAAAGGGGCTGGATATAGTGTTGGTTTCTCTTATCTAGTGTTACATGCAAGCAGCAAAGACACGTTTTCATATTTTACTGTACATGATGAGCAGACAGTCAGCTTCATATGTATAGATACACAGGAGAGGCAGTGCTGAGCAGTACTGAAAAAAAGACATTTGTCCCCATCTTTAAAAACAACAGTTTCAGTCTGCTCCCTACATCTTGGCTACAAGCATGTGAATGTTCCTATGTTTAAATTTCATTTGCCATTTGTGTACCCATAATATATTTTTTTAATACAACTGTTTAAATGAAAACTTCACTGGCAAATATGTGTGAGTGCATGTTGTAATAAAAACTATTTAAGCCTTTTTAGACATAGAAAATGTAACATTGCTGCTTCATCAATAGATTAAGTGAAAGTACTGTCATTCAGACATGGGTCACTTTTGCTGTAATATTCCTCAGCTTCATACAGACATTCCCATGACAGTGACAGACAGAACCAAGGTACACATGGAGTATTTGATATTCACACAAGATTAAACATTGCAGTACATCTAAACTAATACCAAGTTAATCAGTGAACATAGCTAACATTTGAACTGTCTGAGGTAAAGACAAGTATGCTGTAAGATCTGAATAAATCCCGAATACATGTTGGGATAATTGATGATAACAAGCGATTAATTAAGGTATAAGTTGTGTAAAAGGTCACTCAGTACAGAGATGCTCATATGGATCCTGCTGCTGCAGGTATTCAACAAACTCATTGGGAAGACTCCTATAAACAGTTGGAAGCATCAAACTAATTTTTTCAATCCTGGATTGCATTTACTATTGGTGAGCCTCATGAAGTTGACCTTCTAAAGTCTTCCTTAATTTTGTTTATAATAGATGTGCAATTGTAGTGCAAAGTGAACAACAAGTGTTTTGGCATTAAAATGTGCATTAACTGCTCTGTGATCTTTTGGATTATGGGAAAAGTCTTCCTAAAACCATTTCACAAAACTCAAAGAACAACATCTTTGCATGTGTGTCCGTTATTGTGACTGCTTACAGATCAGACTTGTGCTGCATTGACAGCAATACCTAAATGCAACTACGTCCCACCTAGTAGGATTCCTGTCACTATTTGTGAGCAGGGTGCTCATTCAGACATGAAGCAGACATGGAGAGATGTCATCAGATTAACAAAAAGGACTGCATGTCTGAAAAGGGCTCTACACTGATAAAGAATGTGAAATGCCTTTCTAATCTTTAAGTTTACATACAGCATGCTAAAACCTGCAAATTCAAACCAGACTTTTGCATTTGAATTTGAATTGTGTAAAACCTTAACCTCCGACACATCAGTTTGCATATTTATGACAATAATGGCAGCATTGTCCCCACCTTGTTTAAAGGAAATCTGTCAAAGTCATCCATAAAAACTAAAAGACACATAAAATCTCACAGCCTCTTCCCCCTGCATAGTGTTAAAGTATAGCCATTGTTGCAGGCTCCAATCTTCAATTCAATATTAACTATCCATGGCAGGGATGAGTTCTTGGAACAAAACTTTGGCCTTGCTCAGGAGAAGATACTTTATCCGAGTTCCAGGTACTTTCAGGTACTGCCATCAGTGCCTGATCAAGCAAATATGTGGTCATGTCACAATCAGGGCAACTATAACTCACATCATGACATCATTTCTGGTATCTGGTATAAATGGAGCTAAAACCCACAGCTAAAAAAAATTAAGGGAAAGGGAGTTAAGGGGCTTTGGATTCAAAATATACAGCAACCTGTTTACAGGCTGTGTATGCTTTTGACCTGTCAAAGCTGAAAAAAATCAAAGCTAGATTTTTCTTTTCAGATTTCTTGGAAGCACTACACAAAAAAATGTAGGATTCCGCTCCTAAATTTCAACATATTACTGTAGGTACAAAAAGGACAAATGAACCCTCACTTTAATGTCCGTTAGTATTCCCAAATTATAACAGGAATTAGACAGAAGAAGTTAAATAAAAATATACTGTAAATACTTTAAACTGCTTTCTCAAGAAGGCTGTTTGGCTTCTTCAGACCAGCCTTGCGTATCTATACAGTAACTGATATCAGATGAATCACATTTTCTACATCAGTCAAAACCAAACGATCAAAAGTAAACCTGTCATTATGTTTCCGTGTAGTGAAACCAGTGTGTCTGCACTGACCTGTCTCTGTAACTGAGGCTGCATCATGGGTGGATACTGCTGTCCATTGTGTCGTGGCTGAGTGGTGGGCATTCGGCCCTGTGGTGGACCAGGTAGACGCATGTGGTGGGAGGAGGGGTACATGGGGGGTCCTGGCCCACCGTTCATACCCCCAGGCCCTCTCGGTAGCTGCTGCATACTGATGAGTCTTGGAGGCTAAACAAAATCATGCAGACAACAGTGTGTGAAAATACACAAAGCTCACAAGAGGAAAAATTTCCATAAATAGCAGACATTCTTCAGAGTCATGCAATTACATGAATTAAACAGTTATTAAACAATAATTTGTGTTTGGCAATAGTAAGTTGATGTTTATTTGTATAATCATTACATAATTTCAGTTCACTGGATAAAGCTTCTGAAACTTCAAGACAGCAGGACCTTGCTTGAGGTAGGAAATTGAACAGAAACATGCCATTCACTGAATTAGGTTTTTAAAGTTATTGTCATGTGTCGGTGTTGCAGCATGTATGGGATATCCGACTGTCCTTCAACCCAAGATGATTTTTCAGTTTCTCCTCGGAAATGTTGTACTAGATGCTTCAGGGCTTCTACCTGTGTATTGCAAGACCTGCAGGCCACCAGGTCTCAGCATCAGTTTTCTTTCATGTATTTTTAAACGACAGCTACAGTAGGGCTCCTCGCTTGGAAACACATATAACAGAGGTGATATTCTCCTGATTACAAGTCAATTTATGATGAAAAGGACTTTAAAGCTGTTATTTTAGGTAAAATTGCTGCATAATGTCGCGGTAACTAATTAATTTGGAGTAAATGACATGGAAACTGCAAAACACAGATATGGTATTTTAGGTCTCGTCAAAATGATAAAGAGAGAATCTGACTGAAGGAATGAAAATGTAACTTGTGTAATAATAATAAATCTTAAATACTGCAGCTCACCAGACTAATCAACTGGAGCACAGATTTAACATTCTATTCTGCAGTAACACCTTGTTTGAATGTTTTCAGTACCTGCTGCTGAACCATTGGTGGTCCAGCCTGTCTTGCATGCTGCTGGGACATCTGTGAGGCGATGCGCATCTGTTGCTGGATCTGCTGCTGGTGTTGCTGTTGTTGCTGCTGCTGCTGCTTTTGCTGTGCATAAGCTGCCTGCTGCATGTGCTGCAACCGGAGCTGGGCAAGATTGATTTGTCCTGGGTGTTTGCTTGGGTGACCTTGTCCTGGGGAAATGGGCGGTCCTCCTACCATCACATTGGGTGGCTGTGCAGGTGGAGGTGGTTTATCAATTACCAAATTGCCTACAATAGGAAGAAAACGGATGTCCGTGAAGTGCATGTGCTGAAGGCAGCTGTGCAATATTCATTTATTGCATTTATACAGCAGGGATAGCTTTTTGTAGAAATACAACGCAAAGACAAAAAACAAAAAATCTGATATTCCATGTTTTAATCTTGATCAGAATGAATAAATCAGAGACTAAAAGTCAATATTTTATACAGAATATAGAAACTGATGAGGGATAATAAGATAATTAACTTCTCTCACCTAGATTCACTACATTCTTGGCCCAAAAGGTGGGGTCACAGAAGAAGCGCACAGCTGCATTTGCCTGGGGTGCTGGTTCAAGCCTAGCCTTGAAGAGCTGGCGAAGCTGGAAAAGAATCTACATGCATGCACACAGAGAGAATAATGTTTTTTAGTTAGTGAGCCTAGCTCTATTAGAGCAACAAATAGTCCATTTGTCAACATGCCTTTTGGGACCATTACTTTAAAAGTTGTCTAAATGATCTCATTCGCTGTCCCTTGTTTGAGGAAAAAATCCTATCCACATAAAGTAGTGGGGAAAGCCAGCTCTACAACTACACAAATATAGCTAGAACAAAGCTTGGCCAGCAGAATACTCCAAGCATGATGTTGCATTCCTAAACCTCTATGCAGACCTGCAGGCCAGAAAAATACCAAGAACACCCTACATCAGATAGTTTTTTACAGTTCAGATATGTTTGTGACCTCTGCGTCCTGAGTATTGCCAGAAGCAGAGATAATCCAAATGTTCCTAAAAGCAATAATTTAATACTAAATTTTATTTGATTATTCAAATGACAACAGAGCGTTTGGATACTCTCACAGCTAAACTCAACAATGTTTTGTCAAAAAACAGTCATTCTGTCTGTGACATAAATTCTGTTTTGTTCAAGGCGTGTTGAAAGCTCTGGCTTCCTCAATTGCCAAACCTCTTGGAACCATTGATCATTGGCTTCCAGAACTACTGCAAAGAACCATGTGTTTTTTGGACAAGGTTATTTCCTTTAACTCATACACTAAATACCTCTCTTGTCTCAATATTGTCCAATTCAGGAACAGCCTGTCTCAAAACGATTTTTAAAAACTGTTTCTGGATTTAAGACTTCATAGTCACTTTATACATTGGTTGCACTGATGTGCCCAACTTTTCCATGTAGATGCACCAAGACAATTTAGGAGCACCCAGAACCTTCATTGCACCCTTTGGCACCAAAAATTGCATTTTAGGCTCTACCATATTTCTTGGTTCCCACACATGCACATTTCTTAACGTACTATGCTTGTGACTGCAAACAGGGAAAAAGGCGCAGATAAATGTTTCATACATTGAATTTATTCATCGTTGCCTACATTCAATAGTGAAAGTAAATTTTTAACATTATTTATGACTTCTCACTATTTCAGTTTGCTGCTGTCTAGTGCTGCAACACTTCAGGGTGGAGGACTGCCCTGTCTCCACTTCAACTTAGAATACTGATGCTCAGACAACAAAGCCACCATTCCCAGCCATACTTTGGTCACACTTCATGCAATAAATGCCAAACATAATGTTGGTTTATCATATCTCTGTTCCCCCAGGATACTTGTTGTAATGAGTAGCGCTTCATAACCAATTTGAATGCAGAGACTTGGTTAGTTTAGAGAGAGGGAGGATAACCCAGGTTGTTTTCAGAAGCTACAATTTACAGATCTTTCCTAAATGACTCATATGTAGATACCATCTGTGGTGTTGTGCACAGACAAGCCTCTAGATGCCACTAAGTTACTGCAATATATTTAACTCAGACAGGTGTATGGTCAAAAAAATAGTTTGTTTAAAAAGAGTGAAGAAAGGCATTCTAATGTTTTATTTACCAAATTTGAAACTGTGATCATTTTTCTGCCTGAGAAGGTCGTCTACAGACACAGACAGACTAAAAGTAAGGCACAGCAGTGGGCCTAAATAAAATGTTCAGGGGCACTTAACAGATTTTTGGTGGCATGTGTGACATTCACTAGCAACAAAAATCATCAATCTCCCATATTAGCTTCTTTTCACTGGCGTCTTTATAAAATCAGAATAGAATTTAAAACCCTTCATCTCATATACATAGCTCTTCATGAATATCTTCGTGTATCTTAAAGGCCTTGTAATATCATATTGTCCCAACTAGGGCTGCTGGCAGCTATCGATTATTTTAGCAATCGGGTATTCTATCGATTAATCGAATAATCGGAGGTATGTAGTGGAATAAACGAAGCCTCGATTCATAGAATTTTGTCTCGAGGAATTTTAGTAATCGAATTACTCAAGGGATTGTTTCAGCCCTAATCCCAACAGAACAAACTGCTCTAGGAAGGCAGCCTTTTCTGTGATTCCTCGTGTATATAAAAGTAGAAGAGGAGAGAAATCCCTCAGCTTTCAGACTCCTCTTCTGTGGAACCGGCTCCAAGGTTTGTGTTTTAGGGGCTAGCACTGTCTTTTCTTTAAAGATTCGGCTATAATGGACAGCAGAGAAAATCATCGGCTGCCCTCTGCCCTCTCCGGAGAACATTGCAACCTTCCGCTGCATCAGCAGAGGGAAAAAGATCTGGGCAGACAGCACACACCATGGCCAGAAGCTGTTCAGCCTGCTGCCATCAGGGAAGAGACTGAGATCAAAATGCAGGAGAAACAGGATCAGGAACAGCTTCTACTCATGGTCCATCAGGCTCCTAAACTCCAAACACCTGTCTGCCTGAATGCACAATGTCACTTTTTGCTGTTCTTGTGCAATTTCCTGACATTTATTCTATCAACTGGTTCCTATTCCATATCATTTACCTCCCATATTGTACATATCTGGCCTCCTCTGCAGTTGTTATTTTTAATATTGATTTGTTATATAGGTACATTTGATTTTATTATTTAATGTTGATATTTTATTTCTTATTGCTTGTTGTCGTGCACCGTCCAGCAGAAGCTATTTATATTTTCGTCATGTATGATGACAATAAAACCATTATATTCTATTCTCTACAAAATCTTATTATTTAAAAGGTTTTAGTTAGGGCTGGCTCAGGTGACCCTGAACCATCTCTTTCATATGTTGCTTTAGGGTCAGGCTGCCTTCCCATGATGCACTGAGTACCTCTACTTTCTTCTAGGGCTGGACAATATTTCAATATCAATATATACCGCGGTATATTTTTATTCAATAACGGTGATGAGTTTTAAACATATTTTCGATATTTCGCAATAGTACATTAGAGTATGTAATTACAGCGTTTTACATGCCGTTCAAGCAAGCAAAGCCCCACCGCGGCAAGCTACAAAATGAGTGCCCATGACCGTAATGTAAACGTGACTGAACAAGCTACCACAAGCGAAGAAAAAGCTGACGAAATAGTTGATAAGAGAGGAAAAACTAATTCAGTGGTGTGGAAGTGGTTCGGCTATGGAAAATCCGATAAAGTTCAGGTTTCAGTGTGCTGCAAAATATGCCGGAGAGTCGTGCCAACTAGCAGCGGGAACACATCGAACCCCGTTCCACCATCTGAAGCATTTCCACTCGATAGAGTATGCAGAGAGTCAGAAGATAAAGCACCATAAAAATTTGAACCAACCCGTACCTGAAGCATCACCCCCAGCAGCAGCGACAGCGGAGTCAAAAGAGAAGCCCATGCAGCAAACGCAGATCACCGTTTTCATGCCTTATGACAAGAACTCCAAACGCCATAAAGACATAACCAAGGCCGTCACAAACTTCTTTGCTAAAGACATGATGCCGTTTACTACAGTGGAAAACGTGGGCTTTAGGAAAATGATATCAGTCCTCGACTACAGATACGAGCTCCCCGGACGTAAATATTTTTCACGCACAGCCATACCTGCACTTTATGGTGAAGTGAGAGAGAGGGCAGAGGAGCAGCTGAAGAAGTCCGTCACGAAATTTGCGACCGCAGCTGACCTGTGGTCAAGCAGAACCTCCGAGCCTTACTTGAGCCTGACGGTTCATTTTATTGACCAAGATTGGAAGCTTGTCAGCTTATGCCTCCAGACGGTCTATTTTCCCTAGTATCACAGCTGTTGCAGCCGGACTTAAAGATGCGCTTGCGTCCTGGGAACTCAGCGAGGATCAGCAGGTCTGCATCACCGCAGATAGCGGGACCAATATCATCAAAGCCGCTGAACTAAACTCCTGGACAAGACTAGTGCTTCGGGCACCGACTAAACTCTGGGTCAGGAGCATTTGTGTTTGTCGTTCACTCTTTTTGTGTGTATTGCAGCAGTTCTGAGCACTTTTTTTCCTGGTTGAAGCACCTTTGTTTGAATCTATAACAATGGCATAACTGTATTGTAGTTTAAAGTTAAAGCTATTTGTATTGAAAAAGGTGAGACTTTTGTGTGTATTTGACAGGGATTTCAAATTTCTTAAATAAAAAGGTGAACATTAATTTTTTTGTAGTTTTTATTTCTAAAATTTTACACTGGAGGTGCGTCCTGTCAAAATAATGTGCATTCTTAACAGTTTTTCTGAGGCTTTTATATTACTTATATCGATATCGGAATTATATCGTATCGACCAAAATTAAGAGCTATATCGTGATAAAAGTTTTAGCCATATCGTCCAGCCCTACTTTCTTCTGTAGCTCTTTCCATGCATTTATATGCCTATATTGAATGTTACTAACTTTGTGTCTCTTCTGTCCTGTAGTTTGTGTTTTGTCCATGCTCCCTATATCTTTCTGCAGTTATCTCCCTTGCTCCAGAGTTGCATGTTTCTGATCCATGGTGACTCACTTCACCCATCTGCCCTGTGTTGATTGTTTGTTGTTTCTCAATCCTTATCTTTTCTCGCTCATTTTTTCATTCACTCAAGACATTCCAACAGACAACAGCCCTCCTTCAATCTGGTTTTGTCAGAGGTTTCTTCCAGTTAAAAAAAAAAAAGTTTCTTCTCCCCACTGTCACCAAATGCTTACTAAAAGAGAAATTATTGGGCTTCTCTCTATAATTCTGTACGGTCTTGACCTTACTATATAGGATGCCATTAAATGACCCATGTTATAATTTGGTGTAATGTAAATAAAAATGTACTGAACTGAGGTGAATTTGTGGGTGTTGATAAACCTACCAGCCTCTTGCTGTACAGCAGCGCTGTACTGCTGCCTGTAGAGATTGCCCAGTGGCAGAAGTTGAGCACATGGTGGATCTGTTGGGCCAACTGGGTAGTATCCTTATGCTGAGCCACAAGCCTCAAACTGCGCTCTTTGGTCACATTCTAGGTAAAAAGTGAGATTATTCAGGTTAAGGAATTGCTATTTAAACAGTCTGAGCACCCTAACTGAATGAATGCATTTCAACTAAGCCAAATCTAGCCGTCAAAAAGCTATTAAAAAGATATTAGCATATGCATGGAGATGGATTAGATCCTTAGATTTGATTAGATTAAAACGGAATCATTCCCATGGGAACAGACTGAGTTCTGGTAAACGTATGCAACGACGGTTTCAAATCCATTCCATCAAAGCTATTATCTTTCATAGCAACACGTTATGCTGTTCATTGCCTGAATGCCTTGTAATCATATCGTATTCTCTTACCTCCAACTGCTGCAACAAGGACTTTCCCTTTTTGTTGATTTCATTTATAAGAGTAAATACGGCAATTTTAATCTCATGCTCCACCTTCTTATGCGTCTCATTTAGCTCTTTTAACCTGGATTTCAAAAAATGAGAGACAACGCTTCATTCAGAAATGCCAGCCACCAGTACCGGTATATACATTCAGATACTATGTGAATGGGCAGCAGTGGGGAAGAATCTGGTCATGTAAAACTTGTACCTGCTTTGCACCTGCGAGACAGAGTAATGGACATAGTTCTTCTTTTCTTGTAGCTTGGCCATATTGGTCTCAATGATGCCTTTATGATTCTGGAAAGCCTCTTCCAGAAACTGGTACCTAAGAAAAGACAGATAACACCCAGTCACTTCCTGAATGACTCTGGATTTACTAGCTTGCTGCTTGACAAAACAAAAATTTGGGGTGGAGTGGAGACAGAGACGGATGACTGGGCAAAAATAAATAAGATTGCTATTGAAAATACAGTTAGTTTTAAAGTTCACAAAAAATGCAAAAAAAATTGCCATAACAATTGGAAATTATCACATTTTATTCAATAGTACACAAACATCATGCACAACATTTATGAGAGTCTGTGAGCAACATGTTCTTTTGTTTGCTTGATAGTAGGATGGAGCACTACTCTTTGTTTTTTACAACCACAAAAACATTTCCATTTACTTTGCAAAATAAATCACTGATTATATAAATACAATGAAAAAAACAGTTTGACAAGGATTAGAAACTAATATCAATAATTTCACAGACTGAAGAGTTCCCTGTGGAAACACCAAGTCAAACCAGCTGACAACTTAAATTTGGCTGATTCACATCACCAGTGTTAGCACTACTAAACCTGACCCACAACCAAGTTTCAGAATAATTTTCAGAACATATCGAAACAAGCTGAAACCCATGGCTGCCTGAAACATAGGCATCCAGTCAAAGCCTTATTGCTCGCTGTGCAAAGTAGTCAGCACTAAATTTAAGTAAATAATAATGGATTTATATAGCGCTTTTTTGGCCACTCAAAGCACTTCACAATGGACCCATTATTCATTCATTCACACATTCTCACTCTGGTGGTGGTAAGCTACATTTGTAGCCACAGACTGACAGAAGCGTGGCTGCCAATCCCACCACCAACATTCACATGCATTCATACACCAGTGTGAGAGCAGCACTGGAGGCAAGGAGGGTTAAGTGTCTTGTCCAAGGACACAACAGCACATGACTAGGCGAGAGCGGGAATCGAACCGCCGACCCTTCGATCATTAGACGACTCGCTCTACCACCTGATCCACAGCCGCCCCAAATGCAAATATAGTTAATACCCTACAACAGAGGGCTTAAAGTAAGTAATTTCTGCACCCAAAATCTCTTCAGTGACGAGAAGAAAGTATGGAGGAAAGGGGGGGCTCAAGAAATGAATGAATGAACTGAAAATTAACATTGTCTTGTGAGCTGTGGCCTTCCAAGCCAGATTGATGGTGGCTGTGTTCCATCCAGCTCATTTTAGAAAGACAAGAACATGAAATCTAATAATTTCTTCAAAAGTTCAAAATGGCCAAAAAAAATACATCATCTACTCACAATTTCTTCAACTGGACAATGCAGTCTAAGAACTGTATCCGATCTTTCAACTAGTACATAACTAGTTAAAAAATACTATTACCTTACCAGAAATATAAGCTAAAAGACAACAGGCTAACAGTCTATTAGTAATAAAATAAATGTGTGCTTGCTGAGTTACCTGTGCTCTTTGTGCTCCAGTAGCTGGCAGTCCCTACAGGTCAAAGTGTCACAAGTCTCGCAGAAAAGCTTCAGTGGCTCCTGCTTGTGGATGGGACAGAAAACCGGCCTCTGTCCTGATGTCCCAACAGACTCTGTAGACACACAGAAGAGGAGACACCACTCAGGACAGGCAAGAGAAAGACAAGAAGGCAATGTACCCAAAGAAAGCATAATGAAAAATACAGAGCAAAAGAAAGATATAAAATAAACCATAAGAATAGCCACAGCAGTTATGTCAAAGCGTATTCAAGACTGAAAACAGACAGAAAACAAAGCAGAAAGAGCCTAACAAAAATCTGCATAGAGGTTTAGGATGTATAGTCTCCCCAGCTAGAGGTATCATCTAAGCAACAAGATCTGCAGCACCATTACCATGGCAACAGCCAATCAGCAGGAGCCAATCAGCATTCACTGTGCTATAACTATGGTTAGTCTCACTCATCTCTTTACAGTTTTAGCTTCTCTAAGCAGTTGTCAATGCTTCATCTGTGAGGGGCCGTCATCTTACCGGAGGCGGCATCAGCATCCTCTTTAGTGTGAATTTTGTGGTCCTTGGTAATTTTGACTCTCTGGTGGGCCTCCACACAGGTCTTACACAGCCATTCTCCGCACTCGACACAAAAGCCTATGGTTCCTGCGTTGTCCTCACAACTTGTGCACACCTGAGAAAGACAACATCAATTAGTACCTAAAAGAACTCTATACAGAACCAGAAGTGGATTTAGTTTTGCTAGAATCAGCACTGGTGGTCATATCCTCAAAAGATATTGCCTTGATACTGACACAGTACTTTCATTTTTAATAGTTGCATATACTGTTAATAAAACACATCCTTATATATCAAAACCTGTATGATCAAAATCTGGTCCCAGGGAGCAAAGTAAAGTAAATTCTAAAAATGCTATTATTATTATTCCTATCATCACTATCATCATCCCTTGTTTTTTGTAATGGCAGGTGATAGAAAGCTGATGTGAAACTGGTCTTCTGGGTTGCATTCCATAAATAAGGAAGCCTCATTCAAAATCCAACAGACATTTGCAACGATGCTAATAACTAAAAATACAGTCTTGGAACGGATTCAATGTTCATGTCATAGCTCTGCATCGCCCTTACTATACTTGGTATGGTCATCTACGCACTGTTTGTATCGTACTATCAGCTATATATTTAGCATATTTAATGCCAGAGCCGTACACCGTAACAGTAAACTTATGAATCATTTTCAATCTTAGCTTGTACTTGGTATGTATCATCTTGCTTATCATGCATGTATCCAATTGTGTGTTATAGGTTCCTTGCTCCCCACCCCCCTCTTCTCCCGGCCCTCCATCTTCCCCTCCCCCACAACCTCTACCTCTCTACCTTTTCTGTCCCTCTCAACCTGCCAGCCAGCAGGTAGATGGGTCCCCCGACATAAAGAGCCAGGCTCTGTTCAAGGTTTCTTCCAGTTAAAAGAGACTTTATTTTTGCCACTGTCGCCGTAGGGCTGCTCTGGGGGTTCAGGCATATGGGTTCTGTGAAGCGTCTTCAGACAATTTGACCTGTAATTGGTGCCATTTACATAAAATTGAATTGAATAGCTCCATAGGAGAAAGGGTATGTTTCTCCTATTGAGCTAGTAATTGTTTACCTTCTTTGGAATCACAGCATTCCCATGTTCGACTAAAAACGGCTCTTTTGAATGTCAGTTTGTCTGACTTTCAGGGACTAATATTTTTCACAAAGACTGATGAAAAACATGCTAAATCAAAGATTAAATTGAGGAACTGAGCCAGTGGTACAGAGATGTCATGACTAGGCTCCATGTGGGTGCACAGTTGAAAAGAAATTGGGGCTTCACACATTATACTTCTGTAAAGTGCCAGACAAACCTGTCGCACAGGTTGAACATAGCAAGTATACCATATAAGGACAGCAGGCTTGCCGACACACCAAGAAAGACTGGAAAGCAGCATCAATCAATTAAATGGTATAGCTTTGGAAATTGTAAAACAGTACAGGCCCTTTCATGTGCCTGTGTGAGAGGTAAACCACAAAAATCATCAAAAGAAAGATTATTCCTATAATGCTGCAAAATTACCCAGATCTACCATGATCCCTTGGCTTACTGTGTTTAATATCATAGAATGGTAAATGTATGATTTGATTTTTAGTGTTTCTTTGTTCAAACTAAATAGATCTGGTGCATAGTTAGATATAACTTTTGTGAATCATGGCTGTGGTACAAATCTCATGCTTCTTTTTACGTGCGTAATACAACAACTCTTACAGAATACGCCAGGTTTCATGCAGTATACGTACAACTGGGAAATACTACTTCGGCAACATATTGTGACTGGCGTAAAATGACCCATCACTTGTCAGTAGTTGAAGATTTTTTATGCTCACACAAGACAATGTGACATATTTGAGACATTTGTGCAGAGGAATGTGGGCCAGAATGGCCGGAAAAGCATGCTGGCTTGCATACTGCAAATTCTGATCAAATATAGTAGGACATCCTGGTGTATTTGGCCTACTGAACTTGACATACTAAATCTATTTCTGGCATAACAAAGCATGGTAGTATAGATACTGGAACGCACCCTCCAATTTCTTTTTGCTTTATCAGAAAATTAGTATGATAATCCCAAACATATGCCAAGACCCCACCATACAGCAGAAGAAAGCCTACAAGCATCGATGTGGATACACTTATCGACAAAGCATCATGGTTTCAAAGCCAATCATTTTGGCTTACCTGTGCAGCGTTTTCATCAGACGTGCTGTTGGCTTCTGTTGTATCTTTGACAAAATAGTTGTCGACAATGTCACTTTGTTTGTAGTCCTGGTGGCAAACGGAACACCGCATAACATTTACTACGGACACAAGAGAGGAAATGAGGGAAGACACAGGTCAAACAGAGCCAAAAGGTCCAACACTGACCAACAAATTCAGTCCATAGTGACAATTCATTGATGACTAATCTTGGAAATGGAAACGAAATCATAAAAGCAGTCAGTGACAAGCCCACAGGTAAGCCAGTACCTGACTTACAGAGCCACTTAACTAAGAATAGTCCTGCTCCAAACCTAAGAGGATTAATAAGAGGCCTTCAGCAGACATTCTTCATATTTCCATAATTTCCTTTAGGTAAATTCCTGTTGTTATTAAAAATTCTTGGCACAGTAGGACATCCATGTCTATTCATGGGGCCTAATTGATTTAGCGCTTGTCTCCAAAAGATTCAATTTCATCATCCTTGGCATTTTTATTACAATATTAAATCACATGGGCAGAACAACAAGGACTGCTCTATTTAATCACTTTATTTGGCTTCGTTAATGGAATTAGCGAAATTACTGCTATATTCATAGATGCCAACAAATAATTAGTTTACCACATTAACTTTGCCACTTATTTTCTGAAGTCTTACATTCGTCACAAGATTAAACTTCACATAAATGTTTTAAATTAAGTCAGCATTATTTGTTGCCCCTCCTCCACCTCATCAACCCATAAATCCCCCCCACCAGCCAGCTGAGATAAAAACCGGCATAAGCTGGTTTGAGCCGGTCTACACCGACTTGAGCAGCACACAGCCGGTTTGTGTGAGCTCCAGCTGCATGGGTCCCTGTGTGATTGGTTGTGAAAGCAGCTGGACTCGGATTGTGTTGAGGAACCCACACAACCCCCAAGTACACACAGACACACACACACATGCACAAAAACAAATGCATCACACAGATGTCACTTTGAACTGGAGCAGTCCATGCTCTACCGCACGTCTGCATATAAAATACACACAAACACAATTACAACCTTATTTTAAACAGGATTGGGGCTGTGTTTCCTCATATTCATCAGAAACACATCACTTCCCCTAAAGAAAATAGGAAAGGGAGACAAAACTATAACAGCATATTTTAATCAATCACAAAATCCTTAAATGAAATCAGACTATTATTTTATCAATTAATAATCTAGTTGTTATCTATATGGTAGAAGCCATTAGTACAGATGATAGATAGTGACTACTGAAAGAAAAGACCAAATTTATCTTGCAGAAGTGACAGATGTTACATCTCAATTCTGCTTGGCCATCACAGTGATTTGGCTTATATACAGCAACATGCTAACCAAAATGTAGATTTTGGCTTCGATGAATCACGCCACAGTTTGAGATTTGAATCTAATTTTGGTATAGCAGCGCAAAAAGTGTATCTTAACAACGCAAAACTGTATTTTCACAAAAAACTAAGCATGTAGTTATCAAGCAGTATTGTGTAGGTTATTGCACATCTATGGATCAGATTAAGTATTCTGACAGGCCATTTGTTATTCCAAGGCATGTATCAGTAAATATCAGTAGCTATTACAGGAGACTCACCTGGATTTTAGATGTTCTAATGTCTTTCAGAGATAAGTTAAAGTGATCAGACTGTGAATCTGTCAATATTAATGTGGCTTTTGGTTTCATGATTCAATTCAGAATTGACACTGGGATCAATTTTTTATTTTTTTTTTTAAAATACCAATTTCTATCTGTTGCCCACTTCAAATGAAACGTACTGAAAGCAAACTGGCATTAGACAGACAAATCCATCTGTGTATTTGGGGGCGTTCCCTGAAGTGCGGTTTATCAGCAATGTGATTTTCTATCACAAACGATTTGGCAATTGCCACAAAATCTGGTTACTTGTCATTAGCCAGCCTTCCTTTGACAAGTTAAAGCACAGGGGTTAATACTATCAATCAGTATCCTGCCTAAGTGTTTTGACCAAGGCTGGGATGACATTATTTTGTAATCCTTTAGGTGAGGTCATGTTAATCAATGTTCTAAATCTGGTTACTAATAAACCTTTTGTAAGATTCAACTGTAAAGATGGTCATGGTCAATAAATCATTTTCTGAGACATAAGCTCTTTTAAAACTGAGGAAAGTGCAGTGGAAAGTTGCTGTGTAGTTCATTATTACATTAACCTAGGAGGAGTGCTTTAAGATGCCACCTTCCAAAACTTGAGCCTGGGTATGACTGAGCCTGACAGCTATTAGTAATATTGCTTTTACAAACTAAATATATTAATAAACACCCATTTTAAGCCCCCTTATTCATCAATATGTACCTGTTTGAACCTAGAAACAATCCTTTGGGGTTACAGACTGTCCTGCAAATATGATTCACACCATGTGACACTGAATTGCTCCTAAAAGCAATACTAATGTAATTCCTGAAAACAGAATTTAGACCATGCCATATTAAAAGTCTCCATAGAGACAGAGACTAATAAAATTATACGAGTCTTGCTGGCAGGTACTGTAAGTAGGTAAAACTGCGCAGACATAGCTAAAAGGGGAAAGAAGAGTAATATAAGATGTCATCATGAGATGGTCTTTTATGATTCCCTTCATTAAATTGGAAATGCAACATCTAATTTGTGTAGACTGTCAGAGCACAGAGGAGTTTTACATGAATGTTGGGAGAGAGTTGGTTCCATTTTCTGGCTTTACAAAACTATACAACGAAAGTTCTTCATGTGCAGAGTTTGAAAAAATAAAATAAAATCAGTCCAGACCCCATCCAGGGTGGTATCAGTTAAACTACTCTACAAAATGTCAGCTAATGGCAGTCCAGATTTAGATGACATTTCCAGAAGTCTACCTTTCAAAAATGGGTAATGTGGAGATTATTTCTGATAGAAGAGTTGAAAATGCTAAAGAAAATTCTCCTAAGGAGCATTTGTAACTTTTTAAACTGCTCTATTTTAATTTTGCTTTAGCCAAAAAGTGCTCTCAGAGTAAAGCTTCTGCTACACCACCTGAACTGCTGTTGAGTGACTTTTGGGGCAATCATGCTTTGCAAAAATACACCAACATCTTGAGTCTACAAAGGAGGAAATGATGTCCACATACATCTTTTAAAGGCAGCAAAGCAGGAAATACATAGACAAGACACATTTGTCAGTGCACTTACACTACAACAAATATGATACTGCATTACATCTACCCAAGAAAGAAAAAAAATAAAGACCACCGTTCGTAATTATGATTTTTGTATTGCATACTCAGTGACTGTCTTGAAGTTATGAGGAAAAAACTGTGAATAGAAGATCTGAACATCATAATTCCAAGAAAGGATCTGATCATTTCAAAATAAGGACATTTTATATTTGAGAAAAAAAAATTGTTTTTTTTTTTAATATAGCACAATTGTATTTTGATGCAGATAAATAACTTAGCACCCTGTTCACATGTTAACATAAAAATTGGATTTCTAGTACTCTGATATGAATATTTAGCACATGATTGTTATTTTTTACACCAGTATTTCCTTTCACTAGGGAATATCTTTATTAGTAGTTGTTATTGAATATGCAGCGGTGCTTTATCACTGTGACTAGTAGCCTCAGTGCTTGATCAGCATCCACTCGTGTTCTTGTAACCTTGGAGGTATCTCCTGAAAAGGAATTTAAGTCCAAATACTATGACTATATTTCTGAAGGGGAAGGAACTCAGAGGAAATGGGCCTTTTCTATTGACTGTATGGCAGATCACACGTAGTTTAAGCACCAGTGATTCAGCATTTATACTATTCCCGAACAGTCCTTTTTTAATTAAAGGTAAACCGAAAACTGTTGGTCATGTTGCTCACTATTGCCTATTATGCTGGAAGAAGTGATAACTGTTTGACCATGTTCTTCTGGGAAATGGGATCATATCTACCACAGAGAGACCAGCAAACCAAGTTCCTCTGTTTAACGGAACTGCCTGAAATTCAACTCCCTGGAAGGTAAGCATCTGTGTTCAAAGGTTAGAAGTGTCAGATGAACCATCCACCTGTTACATGGTGTACCTCAACCTCCCTGCCAAATCACTGACATTTACCTTTCCAACTGTTGAAGCCAAAACTTCTGACAAACAGCAATTCAAACAACAGATGACAGAGCAGAGGCCTGCTCACAGGTACATCTACTTACTCGTGAAAAAGACTCACCTATGTGTGTGTCAGTTTGCCCGTGTGGTCCAGGCACCTGTACGCTAATCTGTCTGTCTGGTTGCGGGATACATTTTAGGCAAAAGGAGTGCAGACAAGGCAGAAGTTTTGGTTCACAGTCTCGGCTCTGAAGACTTTGTTTACACACTGCGCACGTATCCAGTAAATTAATGGGAGTGGATACCGGCGTGGCGGCTGGAGCCGTAGGAGGTGGAGACATTTCGGTGGTCAGCCCGCCAGTTGGAGTCTCCCCGGTCGCTGGGGTTTCAGGAGCCGTTGGTTCTGCATTAGTGCTGCTGGTTCCAGACGGGCTAACGGCGTTGCTAGCGCTACCGTTGGCTTCCCCAACCGCAGCAGCAGCCGCCGCGCCGCTGCTACCGTCCCCTCCTTCACTGGTGGGTGTAGGTGCCTCGGTAACGTTATCGCGGGACTCGGATACTCCATCTTCCTTTGTATTTCCTCCTATAACTATTACCGCATGTTCGGCTTTCGTCTCTGGCTGCTCATTATCTTGCGCTGAAGGCACTGAGTCTGAATTTGCAGACGATTCCATATCCTCCTCGCCTTTGTTATCCGCCATCTTCCTTCCTCTTATAGCCACTGCACGTTCTGCGTGACTTCTCGAACCAGGATTACGTATGATTACGTCATGACGTACTGAAAGACCCATATGTATTTGCTTGTTTATTTATTTACTTAATGAGAATGCGCCATCTATGATAAGAACCCGAAGGAGCTTTAATGACCACAACATACAAGTAATTTGGTCTTGGCTGTTAGTGTCACCCGAGGAATAAGGAAAAAGAATAATAAAAAAACCTAAAGAAAGAATGAGAGGGAAAATAGTAGTAATAAAAATAAATATAATACAATATATACCGATATTTACAAAGCTAGAAAGGAATAGTAAAAGTATCTATCTATCTATCTATCTATCTGAATTTTTAATTTTTTTTTCAGCAAATACATCATCTGTATTAAGTTACTTTTTTTTTGCCTATTTAAATATGCTAAATAAAATGGATAATCCACTGCAGAACAAAACAAAACAAACAAACCTAGCAGGCTACTTTACTGCATAATCCAGATCTCAGCAAAACATCCAGTTGTAGCTTCATTTTCATTGTGGTTCTTTGCTGCCCAGAGGTAGCGGTTGTTACCTCGAGCAAAGAAATCGGTAACACTCAGACCGTGGAAGGCAGGGAAAATGCCAACTGAAATGACAGGCCAGTGGCAGGCTTATTACCCACAACCTACATCCAGAGAGTCAGATTCTTCTGCTATTGTGATTACACTGGTAACAACAACAGCTGAAACCAGAAGGTGAACTTATAGAAAAAACAAAACTGGCCCAACAGAGGGACTACTCTGGCCCGAGGAATATCTTTGTAAAGTGTAAAAATTACACAGGTAGAAATAAATACTTCCTGTGAAAATATTTAAATACATTGAACATTGTGCAATATAATGTGAGTCAGCAGCTTCAAAATGACTGAGTTTGGTTTGCTTGAACCCAATTGTTGACATTCTACCACAATTTTAATGCTTTTTTTATGTATAAATTTTCTACGTTTACAAGGCAGGTGAATAACTACCTTAACCTTCTTCCTTAGTAGTTCCTGCTTTAGTTTGTGTGGTGTGATGTGTCAGGATTACTACACAGGTGTTGAAACGAATGGGAATTTAAGATAAGTTCTAGATTTTGACAAGTTGTAAAATACTATATTGTTCAGTTCCAGATACCTGTGACTAAATGTTTTGTGCCTTTTTATACACTGTGATCTGTAAATTGTGATACGCAAATGATAATCTGGGCCCCGTATTTCAAACATAATCCACCAGGATTAATCCTGGTGGATTGGATTAAACCCAGACCTGATCCAAAATTGGGTATTTCAAACAGCATTTAATCTTGATAATTTAAATCCAGATTTGTAAATCCAATCCTGCCTTCCATCCAGATTTGAGCCTGTGTTGGGTATTTCAAAACTTCAGTCCCAAATCTGAGTCAGTTTTATCCTGAAAAACAGCATTAAATTAATCCCACCTCAGGGTAGGATCAGAGTGTATTAGTTCCACATATACTCATCGACAGATACCTTTTACTTGAATTTCTCGCAATCATTAGTATAAAAAGATATTTTTAATAAATTAAACCTCTTCATGTACAGTTTTTTTATTGAACAGAAAAAAAATCCAAATTTCACAATTGTCAGAAAAGTAATAATTCAAACAACAATAAAAATTTCCTCAACCCAAAATTGTAACACCTAAACTTAAAGTTTTCACACTACTTTTCCATTTGCTTTTCCAGTAATTGTATTTTTAACTTGATGTGTTCTTGCTGAAGCATGGTAAGTTTTATTTGTTCCTGAGCAAGTAGAATTTGCTGGTGTGCTCGCTCAGTTTCCATCTTGAGGAGTTTTTGGTTGGCATGATCCTCATCATGATGTCTCTTCCAGTGATGTCTTGGTGGAGGTACAGGGGGAACCTCCCCACAGCTCTGTAGAGGTGGAACCTCCCCACAGCTCTGACTTGTGCTTGGCTCCCCTTCTGGTTCTATGGGAACAAGAGTGAGTATGGTCTCTGCTGTGGAGAGATCAAGAGGTTGTGAGCCCGCAGATTCGCCTGCATCAGCTGACACAATGCCGTGCAAAGCATGGGAGCTCTCACCACCAATGATATCAAGTACAGAATTTGTAAATTCGCCACACTTATATTGTTTGTTCCCTGTTTCTGGGTTTTTAGATTCAGTAAGGTCCTTTGTCGCCTTCTGTTTGAAGTTTTTCCATCTTAACTTTACTTGGTCCACAGTCCTGCACTCACCACTCCCAGTGGCATTTACCTGTAAAGAAATGTTAGTTAGTTTAGATTAACACCAATAAAAGACACTACAAATAAGTGTTCCAAGTTTGAAGTTTTTTTACCAATTTAAAGTATAAAACAAATCCAAAGGACCGATGTCTTAAAATAAATTGCTCTTATTAAAGTGAGACACTGCAGGTGAATAGGGGAAAAAAACAAATTTATAGATATCAATCTGAAACGTTTGTTGCAGATCACATCAGTGATCTACAGCAAATGTGAGAAAAGCAAAAAAACCTATTGCCCAAAATGGTCCAAATTGTCTATATTTTAAACCAAAATTTAGATCCAAATTTTGATGGTGGATGGAGCCTGGTTTAAATGATGGTTTTATTTTGTTGATTTTGGATGTCTTAAACTTTTTAATAAACTAGTTTTAAGAGAAAAAAATCTGGTTTTCTTAATATGTAATTTCTAGTCTGATTTATTGAATAAGATCTAACCCCACAAGATAAGGCAAATTTAGAATGTTAACTTCTTATCAAAGCTTCAATATGTTAAGTCTAAGACTGGAAAGATTTGTGTCGGTAGGAGCTGCTACAGTGAAAATTTCTACAATACCAGAAAAAACATATGAAAAAAACGTCGAAGCAGTGCTGCAATTAGATTAGGCAGTTTATTTGTTTTCAGGTGAAAGTTTATATGTTCATAGAACAAACTGGCCCATAATACAAATGAGTTTTGCCTGCAGTGTCTCCCCTTTATGATAAATCAGCTTACTTGAAGAAAATTGTACATATTTTTAGGATACTCTTTGAAGTGTATCGCAGAAAAAAAATAATGATTAAAGTGACCTATTAGTATAACAACAAATAAAAATAAGATGGTCATTTTGCATGCAAAAAGGCTCAAGGAATGAGTGTAAATGGTTTTACCTGCTGGGTTACTTCTGCCTAAATAGCATTTTTTGCTCTTGTGGTCAGAGAACTTTGTCCAGGCCCGCTGAACGTCCAAATCTACTTCAGCAGTACTCCAATGAAGAACTGTACGCAAGGTATCGATTCAGGAGGGATGACATTTCATACTTGTGCAGTGTTCTTCGTCCTTATCTGAAAAGACGGACCATGAGGAGTCATGCCTTGACAGTGGAGGAACAGGTGCTGATTGCTCTGTGTTTCTTTGCCTGTGGCTCATTTTATGAAGTCATTGCAGATGGAATAGCAGTAACAAAAGCCACAGTAGCCCCAGAAGGTCCAGATCTTCCACCACCTTTACCACATCTGCCTGATGAACCAACAGGAAGAGCGGTCAGAAGTGCTTTGGTTGATTTGTATTTTTCCTAAAAGTTCTAGGAATACTTTTGTTTTCCCTTTGTTTATGTTCAGTAAAGCTACTGGATATCTCACATTTGTCTTATGTTTTTATTTTATTACACTAGTCTGTGATGTACTTTTATAAAATGCATCTCTGAATATGAAAGGTCAGTGACAAGGCAATTGTTTAAACAGAGAATTGAAGTAAACATTGACTCCATGCAACAGAAAATATTTTGAATGACTATATAATACTTTTGCTTTTGGTATATTAATTTATCAAAGATCTCTGTAGCCTTAAGATCTACACAACACACATTCTGTCTCCTGTCTGTGACCCTGAGGGCAGGTTGATCCTAGAGGCGGGATGGATTTGAAAATCTCCATACGAGAGGATCAGGATTATCCTGATCCAATCCAGCAAAGTTTTGAAATACCGGGATAGAAGATCCTGATCCATGGATCAGGAAAGTGGGATTTGGAAATCTAGATCAATTTAATCTGGATTTAATTTTTTGAAATACTGGGCCCTGAGGCTTAATATTGTTGAAATTTCACTTATTAAGAAATAAGTGAAATTTGGAATGGTATGTCATAATGTCATAATGCTCTGTGAAAAGATAATTCATTAAACATGAACATTGTCAGAATGTACTTTTTCGCACTAAAACAAAGGGAAATTTTTAGAGTTGTCATTATTTATTGGTTATTGTGTTATAATTTTGCTGGTCCGGCCCATTTGGGATCAAACTGGGCTGAATGTGGCCACTGAACTAAAATGAGACTGGCATCCCTAATCTCAGGGGAGCACTTCGGGGACAGTCCTAACATGGTACTGTACTTCAGCTGCAGTTACACTCCAGTCCACTGGAGGTCGGAAAAAAACCCTCCTGATGCTAACACAGGAAGGACTTGGCTTTGGCTAGTCGAAGAGTTACCAGAGCGAGAGATAAAGCAACAAATTCAACAGTACATACACTGATTTCAAATGGCCGGAACAGCTTCAGTAGCTGGTGAAGTGTTTGTCGATGCCTTGCCATATTTCGACCAAGGTTACGATGCAGCCGGTGTCAGAGAAGCGGTGAGTGAAGCAGGTTTGGTTTGTATCAGAATGGGGAGTTTGCTAACGGCAGCGTGTTAGCTCATCAGGCTGCGTGGAAATGGCACACAGGGAGCACTTGGCAGCAAAATTATTCAGTTTTCTTTATTATATTCAGCTTATTCATTTGTTTAGGGAATTGTGTACCACGAAAGCGTTTCATTAAATTTTGTAATAGCACAGCTTTGACTAAAAGGCCCATGAATGCTTTTTAAAAAAAAGTAATTTTACTAAAACTTTCATAAACTACCATTTAAAAGTTTAGGGTCACTCAGGCATATAAATATAATATCTAAGCCATCTATTTCCAGTTATAATAATCATTCACCACATGAACAATGTCTAGACTGTATTTCTGATTAATTTAGTGTTATCTTCATTGAAAAAAGCATTTCTTTAAAAAATAAGGGCATTTCTCCATTCAAACTTTTGAACGGTAATATATATTTTCCACAGTGTGTCTTCCAATGTTCAGCTCACAGTACTGCAGAGATAGGTAAAATGACCCAACAATGTTTATTGGTTTCAAATTGGTGCTAAAATTTCCACCATTTCTGAATGTCCCTCAGCTTAAACTATCCCCACAGAGCTCTGACCTGAATACGGTCAAAGCTAATAGTAACTTTACCTACATTAGCTGTACGCTAAGGATTTTCCTATTGTTGTGTAGATGTTTCTATTAAAACATTAGAGTGTAATCCACTCAGATGTGCGATGCTATGAAGACACTTGTGTTCACTGTTGCAACCAACAGCAGAACATTTGGTGTGCTGCACTCCAGAAAGTGAATTAAGCTGGTGGACTGAGATGCAGCTGTGATTATGCAATTTTTTTAGGCTGAAGACTATGCATTGGTTGCCTAATTTCAATGTAGAAACTGGATCATATTTATACGATAGGTAAAGCTGGAAAAGCTATCTAGTTGAGGGGAGGTTAGAGAAATGGCATTACTAAGCATCTTCGTATTTTAGCAGGTTTCATTGTACACTTCAAAGCTGATAAGACACACAAAACACAATAAAAAGCATAAACCTTTAAAATGTGGTTATTGTTGCTGTCTGTATTTGAAAGCCTGGTTCTACTGGGAGGTTTTAGAGCTTTTAAGACAAGATAACAGTCTATTAATCCACCAGTGGAAAAATTTGCAATGCTACAGCAGCAAAGAAAGTGCAAACATTTAAGGGAAAATTATAAAGAATAAGCCGAAATTTACATAGTCATAGGTCTGAAAAAAAACATTATTACACATATCTGTGATATTGTACAGATTTTTTGATGGAGGGAAATACTGATAGGGTACTATTATTGCACAGATTGTTCATAAGTAGAAAGGATAAGGAATTAACTTGTTTTCTGTTGTATATAGGAAAGTAGATACAGCACAGGGTTTTCAAAATGCAAAATATTCCTAATTCACATGATATTGTACCAAAGAGATGCATGAACATTTTTTTCTGTGTGCTGGGAGCATAACTAGTTGTACAGTCTAACAGCAGCAGGAAAGAAGGACCTGTGCTATCAAGTGATGGACCGCAGGTGAAGCAGACTGAAGGAGCTGCCCAGTGATGTTAAAGTCTCCTGCAGGGGCTGGGACCTGTCCTCTAACTTTGATGATAGCTTATATATCCTCATGTCTCCCTCCACTGGATCATGGGGACATCCCAGGGCAGAGCTGGCCTTCTTTAACCAGATTGTTCTGTCTCTTCCTGTCTGCTGTGGAAATGCTGCTGCCGCCCCAGCATAGCAGATGGCTGATACCATCACAGTCAAAACAGGACCTCATGAGGTTCCCTGCAATCCAAGAGACCGGAGTCTCCTCAGCAGATAGTCTGCTCTGTCCTTTTCTGTAGAGGGCGTTTGTATTGTCCAACCAGTCCAGTTTAATCAGAATCAGAATGCAGTTTATTGCCAAGTAGGTTTTTACACTTACAAGGAATTTTCTCTGGTGCTCTTGGTGCAAGTACAGATAAAATAAAATAAAACACGATAGTAAGTAAAGAGATGTAAGAAATATGGATAAAATAGACAAGGTATGTACAGTTACTACGCAGTAGTAATTAATATAGTCAACAGAGCTGATTTGCAGTGGCATGGGTAGTTTTTATCAGCGATGCAGCAGAGGGGAAGAAGCTGTTCTTGGGGCGAGAGGTTTTAGTCCTGATGGACTGCAGCCTCCTGCCTGAGGGGAGGGATTCAAAAAGTTTGTGTCCATTGTCCATTGGTGAGAGGGGTCGGCCAAGATCTTGGTTGCACGCCTTAAAAGGCTAGAGGTGTACAGAACCTGGAGAGATGGCAGGTTACATCCGATCACTTTCTCAGCAGAGCGGCTGATGCGCTGCAGCCTGCTCTTGTACCGAACGGTGGCTGCAGGGTACCAGACGGTGATGGAGGAGGAGAGGATGGACTCTATGATGGCCATGTAGAAGTGCACCATCATAGTATTTGGCAGGTTGAACTTCTTCAGCTGCCTGAGGAAGTACATCCTCTGCTGTGCCTTTTTGGTTATGGAGGTGATGTTCATCTCCCACTTCAGGTCCTGGGAGATGATGGATCCCAAAAAGCGGAAAGACTCCACGGTGAGCACTGTGGAGTCAGAGAACTTGATGGGAGCAGGGGGGGCTGTGTTCCTCCTGAAGTCCACCACCATCTCCACTGTCTTCTGGGTGTTGAGCTCCAGGTTGTTCCTGCTGCACCAGGTCACCAAGTTGTCTACCTCCAGTCTGTAAGCAGACTCATCCCCATCAGAGATTAGTCCAATGAGGGTAGTGTCATCTACAACTTCAGGAATTTGACGGACCGGTGCCTGGAGGTGCAGCTGTTGGTGTACAGGGAGAACAGCAGTGGGGAAAGAACACAGCCTTGGGGGGGAGCCGGTACTGATGGTCCTGGTCTCGGAGACTTGCTTCCCCAGCTTCACATGCTGCTTCCTGTCAGACAGAAAGTCTGTGATCCATCTGCAGGTGGAGGCAGACACACTCAACTGGAGGAGCTTGTCCTGGAGCAGGGCAGGGATGACTGTGTTAAAGGCAGAATTGAAATCTGCAAACAGGATCCTGGCGTAGGTTCCTGCTGAGTCCAGGTGCCGCAGAATGAAGTGGAGAGCCAGGTTGACGGAGTCGTCTACAGACCTGTTGGCTCTGTAGGCGAACTGCAGGGGGTCCAGAAGAGGGTCTGTGATGGCTTTTAGGTGAGGAAGCACAAGGCGCTCAAAAGACTTCATCACCACAGAGGTCAGAGCGACAGGTCTGTATTCGTTAAGTCCAGTGGGTCTTGGCTTCTTCGGGACAGGGATGATGGTGAAGGTCTTGAAACAGGCTGGAACGTGGCATGTCTCCAGTGATTCATTGAAGATGTCAGTGAAGACTGGAGACAGTTGATCAGCAAAGTGTTTCAAGGTGGAGGGGGAGACAGTCGGGTCCTGCTGCTTTGCGGGGATTCTGCCTCTTGAATAGCCTGTTAACGTCTCTCTCCTGTATAGTGAGCTGGGTCTCTGGGCTGGGGGGGTCTGGAGTGTTGGACTGTGGGGGACTCTGATCCCCTGCTGGGGTGTGGGGTATGGGGCAGGTGTGAAGAGGTGGGCTGGAGGTGTGAGGTGGGGGGATGGGGTCGTCAGCTGGCCATTGAAGAGGTGGGCTGGAGGTGTGAGGTGGGGGGATGGGGTCGTCAGTTGACCATTGCCTTTTAAAGCGACAGTAGAACTCGTTCAACTGGTTTGCTTGGCGCAGGTCGTTGGTGGAGTGGGGAGACAATGGCTTGTAATTGGTTATTTTTTGCAAGCCTTTCCAGACAGAAGCGGAGCTGTGATCAGAGAACTGTTGTTGGAGTGTCTCTGCATACTGCCGTTTAGCAGCTCTCACTGCTTTGTCAAACTCACGCTTGGCTGCCCTGAAGCTGTCTCTGTCCCCACTTTTGAACGCCCTTTCCTTCTCCAGCCTGAGTGTTCTGAGTTTTGCGGTGAACCAGGGTTTGTTGTTGTTGTAAATCACTCTAGTGCGTGATGTTATACAGCTGTCCTCACAGAAGCTGATGTGTGACGTCACCGCGTCTGTGTATTCGTCCAGGCTGTTGGTGGAAGTCCTAAAAACATCACAGTCAGAGTCCAAGCAATGTTCAGGTGAACACTCAGATACTGTCACCATTTCAGTGTCCATTTCCTGGATGCTCACTGGTGTTGGCTGAGAGGGTGTGAACCTGCGGAAGTCCACCACCAGTGCTTTGGTTTTTCCAGAACTGGACAGGGATGACAACAGGTGGTTCACAACAACAGGCAGTTCACAACACCCTTGTCAGAAGTGTTGATGAGGGGAAGAGGTTCATTAGGGGCACTGTGTGGTGGGGGGTGCAGGTGAGGCAGTATACAGGTGGTATGTATAGACGGTGGGGGTAGCAGGGCAGGGGTAGGGGCAGAAGTCGTTTGCCCACTCCTTGTCTTCCCCACACTGGGGGTGGGGTTCTTTGTGGCCGGGGTTGGCTTCCAAACCCCACAGATGTTGTTCTGCTGCAGCTGCTTCTCCATTCTCATCCTATAACTTTGCTTTTCTTTCCTCATCCTCAGCTCCCTTTTAGTGGCAGGAATAACTTTCCTGGTGTCAGATTTATCATTTTGCTCTTTAAAGGTCATGGTAAATGTCCTGCATCCCTCCAAATTGTTCTGTATTACCACAGTACAATAACAATGCAACAAAACAACACACCCTATGTGACTGCAATGCAAAATATATTTTCACGACCAAAATGATACAATATGACCATTTTGCTTGGTGGGTTATCCAGCCCTACAGTTGGACATTGTCTTATTACCCTGTATTTGTGAAAGCAGTGTATTGGGCCTCTGTAAGGAACCAGTCATACCGCTTGGGAACATTTACTCTCCCTTCCAAAAGTATTGGAACAGTGCGGCCAATTCCTTTATTTTTGCTGTACACTGACAACATTTGGGTTTGACATCAAATGATGAATATGAGACAAGAGATCAACATTTCAGCTTCTATTTGCAGGTATTTACATCTGAATCTGATACACAACTTAGAAGATAGCAACCTTTGTTTGAACCCACTCATTGTTTTATGTAGGCAAAAGTATTGAAGCATGTGGCTGACAAGTGTGTTTGGGAAATCAATCAGGGCCGTCGCACAAATATTGGCCACAGTCAGTACACCTTTTTAATGTCCTGAAAAAGAAAGGAACCACTGGTGTACTAAGAAACAGATGTTGAACGGGTAGACCAAGGGAAACAGCAGCAGGTCAGGACTGAAACATTGTGAGAGCTGTAAAGAAATGCCTGAAAACAACTATTGGTGACATCAGCAAGGCAAGGCAAATTTATTTATATAGCACATTTCAACAACGATGCGATTCAAAGTGCTTTACAAAGACATTAAGAACAGAGGATGATGATTATTAAAAGAAAAACAAAAGAAAGCATTTATGAAATCATTAAAAAAAAAGTCAGAACAGTAAAAAGATCAAAAACAGAAGTCAGAAAAAACAAGGGCAATTATTAAAAGAAAAACAGAACCGTAAAAAGATCAAAAAAACAAGAGTCAGAAAACAAGGGCTGTTTAAAATAACTGTCATAAAATAAGAGTTAAAATAACTGTTAAAAGTAACTGTCATAAAATAAGGTTTAAAATACTTTAATCAAAAGCAGCTGAGAACAGGTATGTCTTAAGAATGGATTTAAATGTGCTGAGAGTTTCAGCTGATCTACAGTTTTCTGGGAGTTTGTTCCATATATATGGGGCATAGAAGCTGAATGCAGCTTCTCCGTGTTTGGTTTTTACTCTAGGAACTACTAGAAGATCTGATCCAGATGACCTGAGTGGTCTGGGTGGTTCATACTGAGTCAGGAGGTCTCTGATGTATTTTGGTCCTAGACCATTTAAAGCTTTGTAGACCAGCAGCAGGACTTTAAAATCTACCCTCTGAGTGACAGGAAGCCACTGTAAGGACTTTAAAACTGGAGTGATATGATCTCTTTTCTTGGTTTTAGTGAGGACTCGGGCAGCAGAATTTTGAATCTGCTGCTGTTGTTTGAGTGTTTTTTTTAGGTAGACCTGTAAAGATACTGTTACAGTAATCAAGTCGACTGAAAATAAATGCATGGACTAGCTTTTCCAGGTCCTGCTGAGACATCAGCCCTTTAATTCTTGAGATATTTTTTAAGTGATAGTAAGCTGACTTTGTAACTGCTTTAATGTGTTTTCCAAAACTGAGTTCTGAGTCCATCACCACACCCAGATTTCTGGCCTGGTCTGCAGTTTTTAACTGTAAAGACTGAAGCTCTAGGCTCACCTTTAATCGCTCTTCCTAGGCTCCAAAAACCATTACCTCAGTTTTGTCTTTATTTAACTGAAGAAAATTTTGACACAGCCACTCATTTATCTGTTCAATACACTTTCCCAGCACCTGCATAGGGCCATGGTCTCCTGGGGACATTGTAATGTAGATCTGTGTGTCAGCTGCATAGCTATGGTAACTTACATTATTGTTTTCAATAATCTGAGCCAGTGGGAGCATATAGATGTTAAACAGAAGAGGCCCCAGGATCGAACCTTGGGGAACTCCACATGTAATTACTGTCTGCTCAGACGTGAAGTTACCTATAGACACAAAGTAATTCCTATTCTTTAGGTAAGATTTGAACCAGTTGAGTACTGTGCTGGATAGTCCCACCCAGTTCTCCAGTCGGTTAAGTAGTATATTGTGGTCGACTGTGTCAAACGCAGCACTCAGATCCAGCAGGACTAGGACCGACATCCTGCCGCTGTCTGTTTAAGCGGATGTCATTAATTACCTTGATGAGAGCCGTCTCAGTGCTGTGGTGCTGTCGAAAACCTGACTGAAAAACATTGAAGCTGTTATTTTTTTATTAGGTAATTGTTTAGCTGTTGAAAAACTGCTTTTTCAATGATCTTACTTAAAAATGGGAGATTAGAGATTGGTCTGTAGCTATTCATTTGTAACTTGTTGAGGCTGCTCTTTTTTAAAAGTGGTGTAATCACAGCAGTTTTTAAAGCCTGAGGAAAAACACCTGACATAAGAGACAAGTTCACAATCCATAAAAGATCTGCCAGCAGTACTTGGGAGACTTTTTTGAGAAACCTTGTTGGCAGAATATCCAGACAGCAGGAGGAGGAGTTTAGTTGATGTATAATGTCCTCCAGGTTTTTGTGATTAATAGGATTAAATTGCGTCATGGTGTTTAAAATGGTTTTACGCTGACACAGGGCATATCCTGAACCTACTGTGGGGGCACTAACTGCTTGTCTAATGTTTTGGATTTTCTCTATAAAGAATGATGCAAAGTCGTTGCAGGCCCTGGTAGAATGCAGCTCCGGGGCTACTGACACACGAGGGTTTGTTAGTCTGTCCACGGTAGCAAATAAGGCTCGTGTACTGTGACTGTTTTTGGTGATTATATCTGCGAAATAAGATTGTCTTGCATTTCTAAGTTGTAAATTGTAAGTCCACAGTTTCTCTTTGTAAATGTCATAATGAACCTGGAGTTTTGATTTTCGCCATCTACGTTCAGCTTTCCTACACTCTCTTTTGCCATTTCTGACCAGTGTGGCATTTCTCCATGGAGATTTTTTTCTTACCAGAGATAACTTTCACCTTAGTTGGAGCAATGGCATCCATAATGTTTACAATTTTAGCATTAAAACTACCTATCAGCTCATCGACTGAAGCCCCAGATAGAGCTGGTGTAGAAGAAAAAGCCTGGTTAAATATTTCAGAGGTGTTTTCAGTAATACACCGTTTTTTGGTTACCTCCGTGAAAGTTGCTGACTGCACCGAGACAGTGCTCTCAAAGAAAACACAGGAATGATCAGAAAGACCAACGTCAGACACTGTAACATTGGAAATACTCAGACCCTTGGAGATAAGTAGGTCTAACGTATGCCCTTTGTCATGTGTGGCCTCTGTTACATGCTGAACCAGCCCAAAGTTGTCAGGAGTGTTACGTACATAGATCTATAGTCCCTCTGCCCTGAGGATTGTCAATATGGATGTTAAAGTCGCCAGCAATAATTACACAGTCAAAATCAATGCAGATCATAGACAGCAGTTCACTAAAATCATCAAAAAGGTTTGCACAGTATTTAGGAGGCCTGTAAACATTAAGTAGCACAACTCGAGATGAGGACTTCAGTTGAAGGGCTATGTACTCAAACGAGGAGAAATGTTCAAAGGATAACTGCTGATATTGAAAAGATTCTTTGAATAAAATTGTAACACCGCCCCCTCTCTTGTGCACCCTGGCCTCACTGATAAAACTGAAGTTGGGAGGGGTCGACTCGATGAGAACAGCTGTACTGTTATTTTGGTCTAACCAAGTTTCAGTTAAAAACATAAAATCAAGATTGTGCTCAATAATAAAATCATTAATTAAAAATGTCTTCCCAGCTAAAGATCTAATGTTTAATAGAGCCATCGTTAATGTTTGAGGAGTTTTGCCTGCCATGTGAGCGGAAGATGTTTGTGGTTCACAAATAATATGTAATGTATTTAAAAACTTTTTCTTTCTGTGTCTTGACATAGCCACCTTTCTTTTTCTGTTGCCTACTAGGACAGAAATACTGGTTGCCTGATTTCCATAAGGCCCCGGCTTTTCCTGGTTGATGACATTAATATCAGCTTTGAAGCCTGGACCTGGCACATATCAGACATCAGAAACAACTGAATTTTCAAAGACAAGACTAGTTGGCAAGCATATGGGATTTCGGCGTGGTGTCAGTTTTGTTCCAGCATTAACACGCCTTTTCATGTCATCTGTGAAATCCAGATGAGTAGGGGAAGGAGAGAGACTGGCTGGGGAGGGTAAGGAGTTAGGGGAGGTTTCCTCTTGCTGTGGGGGTGAAGATGGACAGTGGTCTGTTGGATGAATGGCAGGAGGCGATGATGTAGTTGAGGCCTCTCTCTGAGTCCCTTGTTGCCCTTGATCTGTTGGATGAGGGGCAGGAGGCGATGATGTAGTTGAGGCCTCTCTCTGGGTCCCTTGTTGTCCTTGATCTGTTGGATGAGGGGCAGGAGGTGGTGACGTAGTTGAGGCCTCTTCCTGGGTTTCTTGTTGTCTTTGATCTGTTGGATGAGGGGCAGGAGGTGGTGACATAGTTGGGGCCTCTTCCTGGGTTCCTTGTTGTCCTTGGTCATTCCTTATCTCCAGCAGCAACAGTTCTTCTCCAGCGTGCTGTGCAATCTGTTGTTTTGAATGTCCTTGGCTTTTATCTCTGACTGTGGCTGGTGTCTGACGCACGGAGTAGAAAATGTTTGAGCACAGTAGCAGCAGTCCTGATCTGTTAAGGAAAATTCCATTTGCCTTAAAGAGGTGTCTGCGTTCCCAAAAGATGTTGAAATTGTCAATGAAGTTTATTGATTGAGCAGCACATGTAGCTTTGAGCCATCTGTTTAGCAGCATCAGCCTGCTAAATTTCTCATCTCCTCTCCGGACTGTAGGTCATGGACCGCTCACATAAACAACAGGTTTCAGACCTCTGACTCTGTTCAGCAGATCCATGAAGTCCTGTTTCAGCACTTCTGACTGCTGCTTCTCTGCGTCGAGGGCTCCCGTATGTATGACAAGGGATTTAGCTGTGGGATGCTCAGCAGTGATCCTCATAATTTTCTTAGAAATGTCAGACACCGTATCATTGTTAAAGCACAACACTTTGGTGCTTTTTTTGCTACAAAAGTTCTTTAGCTCATTCATAGCTCTGTCACCCACTATCAGAGTTTGAGGCCCAGTAGTAAGCTCTTTCCTCAACCTTTTTGGCTCAGCAGCTAGCTCATTCTGCAGCCTTTTAGTGCCATACCTTAGTCATCTTTCAGGAGATGAACTCTTTTGGGGGGTGTCAGAATCTTGTTGCAGTACAGCAAACCTGTTCTCCAACTGAACCTCTGTTTCTTGGTTTTGTTTACTCTTATTCCTGGTTGTAGCCACTGTCCAGGGCTCTTTACTTCTCTGTATTGGTGTGGAGGAGATATTGCTACAGGATGGCAGAGCCGGCCAACCAGTTTCGTCACTAATCTCTGTGTGTTGGATTCTGCCTGTAGCCTGCCTTTCCATATCAGCTGTATTCATACCTGAGGTCTGCTTTGGCTTTGCTTCAAGCAAGTTCCAGGGAGTACTGCTGGCTGATATGTGGCTGTTTCAACAGGCCTCCTCGTCCTTGGCAGTGGTGCTAATTAGCTGTCTGTTAGCCTTCTCTTGTCCACTGCTTTGAATCGCTGGTAGAGTGGTCTCGTTTCCATAATGTCCATTAACCTCCATATTCACTTCCAATCGGTGCATTTTCATTTCCAGGACTGTTATCTTCTGGAGGAGTTTGTGATAATCATTCATGGAAACGGGAGGCAACTTGCTGCTAGTTAGCACTTGCTAGTATCTCGGAACGACGGGCCGGCTGCCCAGACACAAGTGATCGGAGGCCGCCTTGTCCTCCCGCAGAAAAGCGCTCACAAACCTCGACTTCGGTCCGTAATCCACGTCAGTCTGGGTTCGCTGTGAGATTCTTGTTGCTTCTCAAGAGAGAAGCAATGCTGAATAAAGTGCGAGCTGTGTAGTTAGCTGTGTATTAGCCTGTATTAGCCTGTATTAGCAGAGATAGAGACGGAGAGAGGAAAAATGCGACCGCCTCCGACGAGAGCATCAGCAACAACCTCCAGAGGACAGGAGTGAAGGAATCACAATCTTGGACTGGACCCGAATAACTGAATATTCGGATGTTATGGTGGTAACTGAATGTGTATTTTGAGATCCGAATAGTCGGACACCCCGCCCGTCAGACGCTACGATCAGAGTTTTGGGATATTCATCATTAATCGGGACTGAATATCTGGAGCCCAAAAATTGCTATTTGGCCAGTCCTAGTAATGCCAAGGCTTGGGCTACCTCTGGGACAGGCTTGTTAATCTTCATTGATGATGTAGCACATAATGGCAGCAGCAAAATGAACTCGGAAATCTACAGAAACATTTTGTCTGCCAATTTAAAGAAAGATACAACCAAACTGACTGGAGAGCATTCATTGTGCAGGACGACAATGACCCAAAACACACAAAACCAACAAAGGAGTTCATCAGGGGTGAAAAGTGGAAGGTTTTAGACTGGCCAAGTCAATCTCCAGACTTAAACCCAATAGAGCTGCTTTTTACCTGCTAAAGAAGGAGACTAAACTGAAGGGAGGAACCCCCTCAAATAAATAACAACTGAAAGAGGCTGAAGTGAAAGCCTGAAAAAGCATCACAAAAGAAGAATGCAAAAGCTTGGTGATGTCAATAGGTCACAGGCTTGATGCTGTTATTGCAGGCCAATGATTATTTACTGATTCACTTTAATCTATTTTAAGTTCATCTGTTCCAACAGTTTTGCTCACCTAACAATTAGGTGTTTTATTACAAATAAGGCTATCTTCTAAATTGTGTATCGGATCCAGATGCAAATCCCTGGGAATTAAAGCTGAAATGTTGATCTCTTGCCTCATTGTCTTCATTTGATGTCAAACCTAAATTTATTCAGTCTACAGCAAAAATAAAGGAACTGGTATCAGTGTTCCAATGCTTTTGGACAGCGGATAGCGGGCAAAGCATAGGAGTAGTTTGTAACAGGAGAAAGACGAGTGAGAAAAGCATGAATCTCTTAAATAGGTCTTTCTTGCCTAATTTTAAAAATCTTCATCTAGTAAGAATCAGAGTTTTTCCACTGTTTCCTTAAGTTAACAGCTTTGGTCCATGTCAAAATGTGGTTACAGCTTAAACAACCTAACTCAGAATGATTTCACTACTTTTAGTAATGTTCATTTTGCAGCTCTGCAGACTGTTGTAATATGTCATAGGCGAGGCTGACGTCACAGCAGATCCCACTAATAGAAAGGCTATCTGAGCTGTGCTGCGATGACACTCCCATAGGAATATGGAGTCACCTGTCACTGCTTCATTTGCCTGCAAAGAACATTTACTCATTTAGAGGTTAATGACTTCACTTCAACCTGACTCTTTTAATAGACATCTGAAGGCCACAAAAATGCTACCAAACTACGTTTTGACTATTGTTTTCATTAAGATTTTATACTTTTAGTATTTACTGCTTCAAAAATAAGGTCTCTACCATCTGCTCACCTCCCTGCATTTCTTCAGTCATTTGCTGAAGCTGAAGAAATACACACACTACCGTTCAAAAGTTTGCCGTCACTTAGAAATGTCCTAAAGTAGTTTTTTTTTTTCAATGAAGATAACATCAAATGAATCAGAAATACAGTCTAGACATTGTTAATGTGGTAAATGACTATTCTAGCTGGAAAAAGCTGATTTTTAATGGAATATCTCCATAGGGGTACAGAGGAACATTTCCAGCAACCATCACTCCTGTGTTCTAATGCTACATTGTGTTAGCTAATGGTATTGAAAGGCTAATTGATTAGAAAACCCTTGTGTGGTTATGTTAGCACATGAATAAAAGTGTGTGTTTTCATGGAAAACATGAAATTGTCTGGATGACCCCAAACTTTTGAATGGTAGTGTACATATTTTGTGTTAAGCTATGTGAAGTGGAGGGACTTCTTACAATTAATACCAGCATTTGATGTTGAGTCTCTTTAGTTTCCCTTAAGACACATCTCATGTCGTCATCTTGACATGTTAAAGTCCTAATGTTTCATCCGTCTTTGTATTAACAGGACAGAATATATTAAAAATGGTTGCTACACGATGGAACCCCCCACATTCTCTCTCTTTCTGAGCTTGGATTTTTACGTACTTGGACATTGCTGACTTGGAGTTGTCGACAGCCAAAGTTCATGGAGCCAAAGACTCGGCTATTAAAGCTTGGTCCTCCTTACTAATTAGTCTGCGTGAGATGCAGATTTAGTGTTCAAATATCTTGCTGTCTTTGTTTGCCTGTATTGGATCCAGGTGATGGGTAATTTAATTGAATTTATTTCATTTTATTCTAGTTCTTTTCTTTTATTATTCATAGATATGTTACCTCTGTGTTCTAGTCGTTGTGTTCTGGTTGAATAAATAAGTGGCTTTGTATTTTTTTTCATGGAAAACGAATGAAATAAAATAAAAAAATTGGTCACAAAAGACAGGATATATTAAACGAAAAATGTCAAAATCTGTCTTTTTACAGCAGGTAAATATAACGGTTAACAACAGGCTGTCAGAATGCAATATTTCAACATGACAGAACTGATAGATTAATTTCTTGAATGGCTAAAGGTTCAGTGTCTTTTTCCATTTAAACACAATAAACTGGAAAGTGTGCCTTTAACCAGCAGAATCTGTTTTGTGTGTCTCCTTGAAAGATTATTATCCAAGTTGGGTCAGTATGCTCTTTCTGATGCTTCTCTGCCCTGCCAAAATCAAGTTAATTAGTAAACGGCAAATGTGTTTGAATAACCAGATGTTTGTCTGCTCTGTAAGGTCGACTTACAAATTACTCGTAGGAGTTAGTGTTTAAACTGTAACACAAAGGGGAAAAAAATAAAACTTCCAGTAGATGCAGGTGCTTTATGATGTGCAAAATCCTGTTTTTATCCTTTAGGCTGCAGCTCTTGTTGAAGAGGAGACCAGAAGGTATCGACCTACAAAGAACTACCTGAGCTACCTGCCCACTCCTGACTTCTCTACGTTTGAGGTGATGAACTCATCTGACCTCTGACTATATAGTTTCAACCAGTGACACAGAAATAATCGTACTTGTTTTTTTCTTTTCACCATTCAGACAGAAATAATGAGGAATGAGTTTGAGCGGTTGGCAGCTCGGCAGCCCATGGATCTCCTGAGCATGAAGAGGTATACCTTTGTAGCACAACTACACTAGACTTTAAGCATGTGCCTAAAGAAAACTGAGGCACCACCTTTGGATGTGAAGGATGGACATATCAAAAGATAGGGTTAGGGAAGTGATTTTTTTATTTTTTTTGGAAGTGGGCATCCATGAAGTTTAGCGATGACCAATTCTTTAATTTCGGCTGATACCATTTGGTCGTCCAGAACAGGGGTTGTCCATGACACTGCCTGTTTCTTTAAACTTTTTAGCCACCTTTGCCACTGTGGAAAAGTCAAGTGGAATCCACCTTGGATGACGGGGATTTAATTCATCTGCTATCTTTCAATATGTCCATCCTTCACATCCACTAGTGAAGCACCAGTTCAACGCCTTCTTCTTTCAACAAGCCATATTTAATCTCTGGAGGCAAAAAAAATTATAGTTAATGAGATTTTCTATGTGGCCAGACTTTAGGGACACCCTGTAGAACCATGACAGTCATAGCTGTAGATCTGCTGGTACATCTGGGCGTATTTGACGGATGGAGAAACTGTCTTTTTTGCACACAATTCACCTGGTCTTGAACAGGTCATGTGAGAGTAGCTGCAGAGGCCACATGGAGGGAGAGGTGAAGGTGTTTTCCTTTTCCCCATCCTTCTCCATCTTCTTTCCTACTCTGCAGCAGAGATAGCCCAAAAGGTCACAAAGCGGTTTCATGTCCTGTTATTTTTTATTGAGTTAAAGTGTGAAGCCTTGTTTTTATTTGGCCAGTGTTGATTCTGACATATTCAGAGACATATTTTTGGCATGTCGGGACAGTCTCCTCTATATTTTACCTCCCAACCTTCCTGCAGAGCAAAAGTCTCTGAGGCTACATCTCCACTAATCTTTTCATTTTAAGGTGATGTCCAACCAGACAGTTGTTTTCACACCATTTTGTAGATAGCCTCTGTATTGGCATGCCTTAAATTCACACCACATGACCGTTCATGTCCACTTTGCAGCTGTAAACAGGAAGGAAGGGGCTGACTCAAAAGCAGTGGTGAAAAGTTAAACTAGAGAAATGAGCAGTGGGTCAATGTTGAGCCTGAGTTTTCAGTATCATGAAGGTGGCTCTGTTTTAACCTGCTGGATGATCATGGTATCTGATGCTGCCCTGCTCTCAAGGAGGTTCTGTTCAAAGTTTAGGGTTGAACCAACTCTTGAGTATCATTTTTAAAGGAAGTTTGAAGTTTAAGAGCTCTAATGTGCAGCTGTCACACTAGAAAAAATACTCCGCCAAGGCTGCTCAGTCGTCGTATGATTTCCGATGGTTAAGTCCCAATAAGTCCACGCCAGTCGATATGGGATCACAATCATGTGATCGTCAGCAGGCAGCTGATGTAGTGTTCACTTGTCATAGTTACAGTGACGCTGTGCTGCTATCTCGAAATGATACATACATTTTTTAACAAATCTGTGGATTGAGACTATAGGTTGCATCACTGCCAAAATCTAATCACTTGGTCCTTGTGTCATTTCTGACCTTCCTTGAAAATTTCATCCAAATCCGTTATTCCGTTTTTGAGTAATGTTGCTAACAGACATACAGGCAAACAAACATACACCAGTCGTCACATAACTCCGTTGTTCCTTGGCAGAGTAATAAGTGGCTGCAAAAACTCAGGGTATTAATGTTCTGATGGCATTCCTCTCTTGCAGTTGCAGTAACAGCAATTTTTACTGTAACATTTTTTTTAAAAAGTATTCTTCATCGCTCTTCCTGACAACAACCTGTTCCTCTTGACGGAAGTAGGCAGCATGCCATCAGTCTGCTTTGTGTAGAAAAGTCAAATGACATCAATAGCCTCTTGTATTTGAGCACAGAGCATGATGGGGGAGGGGGGATGGTTATCAAATCAAATTGATAACCACGGTCATGGTACACATCCGCTCTGATAGAGGTTTTCAGATTTGTTGAGCCACCTAACATACAGTAAACCTGTCTATGTTGAACTTGCATTGTAGCTGTGAATCCAAGAGATTTTCTTAGCAGCTAAAAAGCTGCTAGCAGAGACAACAAGGTCGGCGGTGGCTGTCATTTGTTTTCTGTACAGAATTTGTTTTCCTAAAATTATAGAATGAGTATTTTATTAAAATCATATTTTTAAAACTCTCCTTAGTTCCAATCTTGAACATTTCTTCTGTTTTCTTTTTTTTTCTGTGTAGATATGAGCTGCCAGCGCCCTCATCAGGACAGAAGAATGACATCACTGCCTGGCAGGAGTGTGTGAACAACTCCATGGCCCAGCTGGAGCATCAGGCAGTCCGCATTGAAAACCTGGAGCTCATGTCGCAGTATGGAACCAATGCATGGAAAGTCTACAATGAGTAAGTGACAGCCGCCTTTTCTTTACTGATATCAGCTTGTTGTATAATTAGCCTTTAGGCTGCTAATGTGTTGTCTTGGCTTCCTTCTTCAGTAACTTAGCGTTCATGATTGAGATGGCACAAAAGGAACTTCACAAATTCAGGTAAATGATCACTAGACGTTTTTTCCCACTCAAAATGCTATTCTGTCTATTTTAATATTTACCAATATATTTATTTTGGTACACAGAAAGCAAATTCAAGATTTGAACTGGCAGCGTAAGAATGATCAGCTGGCAGCGGGAGCCAAACTGCGAGAGCTGGAGTCTAAGTATGCTGTTTTAAAAACATAAAACTTGTCAGTGTACAGAGGTAAAGTGTGGGTTAGATTCCCCTGTGTCTTAACATCTATATTTGTCCTTCAACAGCTGGGTGTCTCTGGTAAGTAAGAACTATGAGATAGAACGGGCTATCGTCCAGCTGGAAAACGAAGTCACTCAGCTCAGACAACAGCAGGGGGACGAGAACAAAGAGAACATCCGACAGGACTTCTAGAGCAGCAGCTTCCACCATCACAGCACTGGTCCTCAAACTGATGATCCAGTTGGACAGTTTTCATCTGGTTTTTAAATGGCTGACTGTACAATGGACGCAGCCCAAGACGGCAAAGTTCCCTGTATGGAGAAGATTTAATTATGTCATGCAGTGACAGAAGGAGTTTCTCATGAACCTCAGGTAGCAGCACACATTTTTACCAGACTTTAAACCTACTGCAAAGGCAGAGGTGGAATATAGTGTTTCTAAGTGGACCTTTCCACAGACCTTTAAAGCAAGATTATGTAGATTTTACACCAACATATAACACATTTATTACACTTCAGTCAAGGGTTTTACTGCTGTAGCTTCCAGTCTGATATGACTGGTAGCTTGTTTGTTTATGCTAACGTATGCTAGCGACTTTCCATGGACTTCGCAGTGTACTTGACATTATTGAGTCAGTCTGCTCTCTTTTAGGTTCTTTCCCTCTCCTGCCACTGCTATGCTAGCATTAGCTTTCAACATCATTCCATAAATGCCTCAATATGTTGTTCAGCCAAAGTTTCACAGTCTTGGTTTAAAATGTAGTGAATATACCTGCATGTTAGTCTTTAAAGTTGCCTTCCAGCAGATGACTGCGTTTGGAATAAGTGTACATATTGTAGTTTGCCAAGTCTGTTGAGGATGATGATCTTTGTAAACCCAACCTTGTCATTTGCTATACTTTTAATAAAACAAAAAACTTTTCTTGTATTTCTTGTGTTCATTTATTCTTGTAGTTCTGCTAGTGATCAATGCCGTGTATATATGTTTATTTTTAAATCAAGATATAGCATGACTTTTTACAATTTAAAGCTCAGTTTGAAATCGTTTTTTTATAGCATTAATTTTAATTTCTGTTGAGTTCTTACGTTGCTGATGCTCAGTTTTGTACATCTTCAGTCAATAGATCTGTTTCTGTATGACATTAAAGTGCAATATATTCAAACTGATGTCATAGTTCCTCTATAATAGACAGCCTCTGAGTCAAAAGCAAATATCTTAAGTTAGCTTTGAGCATCTTTTCCACAGAGTTCTCATTAACGCCTGCAGCAGTAGCTGTGGCCCTGCAGCACGTTCAGCTAAAGGACTGGTCAGATATAGCATAATTCTGAAATTTCATTCATCAAATTCTAAAAACACAAACATCACACTTGTCAGACAGAGCCATCAGGACACAGGTTTACACGGTAGTACATTCAATGATAAGGCCTCCTGCATCTACCTAGGTTTAATAATTATTACACCCCCCTCTCTTTTTTTTCATACTAGATCAGGGGTGTCAAACATGCGCCACAAACAGCCTGCCGGGGGGTCCAATCCAGCCTGCAGGATGACTTGGCAAAATATAATAATTACAGATGTCAACTGTTATTTTAACTTTGTCCACTGTACTGCCACAACTTCTGCATTTTTTTATGTATAAATTTTAGACATTTACAAGGCAGGGGGATAACTAAACCTTAATAGTTTCCACTTTAGTTTGTGTGCTGTGGTCCTCAGGAGTACTACACAGATATGGAAATGAACGTAAATTTAAAATAATTTCTAGATCTTGACAAGTTGATTTGATCAAAAACTAAAATACTAGATTGTTCACTTCCAGATACCTGCAGCTGAATGTTTTGTACCTTTGGGATCTCTGTGACTTCTAAGTTGTAATGTGTAAATGATAAACTTAGGCATAATGTTGAAATTTCACTTATTTTTCTAAGAAATTTTAGGTTGTTTATGTCTTGTAAAAAAATATGTAGTTCATTAAATGTGAACATTTTCAGAAATTACATTTTTGCACTAAAACAAAGGGGAAAATTTAAAGATGTAAATCTTTATAAGTTACTATGCTCTGATGTTACTGGTCACTTGAGATCAAATTGTGCTACATGTGGCCTCTGAACTAAAATGAGTTTGACACCGCTGTACTAGATGAAGTCCCAGATGTTAGCATAGCAAAGTATCAAATATGTGGCTGCATGATTGCAAACATGTAAAGCATAGAGGGTTTATGGAATATTATTAAGCGTAGCACTTCACCCTTTGAATATCCAACCTGACTGATTGGTTTACTGGCAAGTTTTCCTGACCCGCCCACAAAATCAATGACAGTTATCGTAGCATCATATACAGACATTAAGATGCTACCATTTGACTGAAGGCATCACTATATTCATAATCAGTTGTGTGTTTCTATAAATCACAGTAAAATGCCTCAATTTGTGGGATCCATGATTTGTGTTTGCTGTAAATATCATTCAACTTTAATAGTGGCAGGATGGACAAAATCCCAGGAAACTAATTTAGACAGGATTTATGTATATATATATATATATACACACACACACACTGAAACCTTAGTATTCTGTCCTTATGTCTGTTAATGTTAAATTTGATATATTTTGCCATGAAGACATTTATAAAAATAATTGCAACAATAAATTTACTAATATCCTGTCACAAGATGAAAATGTAAATGACTTACTTGAATAATGTACTTAAACATGCCACTGTGAATAATCAATATATTATCTGGTATACACAAAAACTGGAAATGATCATTTATTATTATTTATTGCCACATTTCTTACACCGTGTGCGTAACAATCATTTATCTGCCGATCTTCCTTTACCCTATTCTTTGATGACGAACAGAATAATCTGAACAAGTTCATTCAATCCAAATCCAAGATCCTCTGCATGGTTGTCATGGTAAGCCAGATGTCCAAGCATAGAAAGAGGGCTAGGTAGCGTAGTAGGTAGACCAGAGGAGCTTCTACACCAACACCAACCAGGGATTGAAGTAAATCAAAAACACAAACAAAAAACACTGATAGTCATGCTCTGTCACTCTCCTTTTATAACTTTCACACATCTCACTCATACAAGTTTGCAGGCACCGTTATACTGTTTGCAAAGAAACTATAGGGCTTTCTTTAGGAAAGGTTATCCACTGTGACTGAATCAAATTGAACTATGTGCAAAAGTTTGTGGACAGCCACTGGTAGCTAGAATAGCAGTAGGTATTTATGGCCATGCTCCAGTCTATATACTGAGAGTGTTGAGAGCCGGTACTAAAGTAACGGCCTCTGGCAGGTTCTGGTTCTGGTCCTGGCTCCCTTTACTCTGGATAAACTTCTGCCGATGCCTCTCCTCCTGGCGCTTCTTCTTCTCTTGCCGCTGCTGCTCTTTCCTCTGCTTGTTGGATACCTGGGGATGACGGAAACAATGATGTATGCTTTGAGGAATTACACTTTAACTGAAGCATGTTCTGATGTCGAGCTCTTGTGTCCCTATATTGTTATTCAAATCTATTGAAGAAGTTAAATGGCTGCAGTCTGCACATTGACTGTAGGTCAATTTTATGAGTAAAGAGAATTCTACAGGGTGTCACTGCAGTCAGAACACAAAGGACATCTTATTAACTATAACATTTGACCTCCACAGATTAAATATGGCTTTGTTGAAAGAAGAAACAGTTGAAGTGGTACCACAGTGGACGTAAAGGATGGACATATCAAAAGATAGAGATAGAGCTAGGGTTAGGGAAGTAATTGTTTGGGGCTACCATGAATTTTAGCCATGACCAATTCCTTAGTTTGGGCTGATGCATTTGGTCGGCCAGAACGGGGTTTGTCCATGACACTGCCCGCTTCTTTAAACTTTTTAACCATCTTTGCCACCATGGAAAAGCCAAGTGGAATCCTCCATGGATGACGTTCATTAAATTCATCTGCTGTCCTCTGATATGTCCATCCTTCACGTCCACTTTCTGCTTTCGACAAAGTCATATTTAATCTGTGGAGGCAAAAAGATTACAGCTAATGAGATTTGCCGTTTCCAGACTTTAGGGACACGCTGTACAATGAAAATGAACTTGGATGACAATACATTTTTCTGGACAGGATATGAAATAATGAACTAATGAGCAAGAAAATGTGTGTGTCAGTTAAGCCCTGTTTAGACATGGGACATAGAACATTGCTGGTTTAATCAATCCGCTCAAGAGACGGCATTGTAGTCATTCAGACATAAATCACTTTTCTATTAATGTTTCTTGTGGTTTCATGCAGACATCCCCCCACATTACTGGAGAGAGCTGTGATATGCACGTGATGTTAGTCATTCAAGTGAGTTTAGATAATAAACCAGGTGATGTAGAACACATAATAATGCCATAAAAAACAAAATGTAAACTAAAGGCAGCTCATCAAAGTGCCCAAATAACTAACAGCCCAGATTAATTCTGATTTCTTAAACTGAAAGCTCAGGATGGAGAACAGTAATGCAAAGTAACAAAATAATTAACTGCTGCTGATAAACTTTGACTGCTCACCTATGGGACCCTAGTGATCCTGATCCATCCTTCCCTCATGTCAAGGATAATTTTAATTAAAAGTAATTAATGAAGTTAACAGGCATACATGTAAACAGGTCTCTCTCTTTGGGAACACTGCTGCAGTCTAATCATGTGGGTATGTAATAAACTACCAACAAACATCATGACTTGCTGTCAGATCCTGGCCCGGACTGATCCACTCTCCTCTCTCTTGAGACTAATTTACAATTCAAAAAATTCAATGAAGTCACTGTCGCTTGTTTTTCTACTTCAGTTTGGATTTGCGCCGTGGTGAAAGTGATACACAAATATTACTAGGTGCAGCTACTAGTGTGAATTTGACAGAAACTTGAACAGAACTGGGTGCATGTCTGAAGAGGGGTTTTGCAAAATCTCTCCTTTGAGCGCACCTTAGTTTTTTGAACGTTGCTGCCGTCTGCTGGCTGCTTGTGCTCACTGCAGTCGGCCGCAGCAGCTCTGCAGGCTGAGCAGGATCCTGAGGCACACTGGCCCTGGCAGGACTGGCCCAGCACAGAACCGACAAGCCATTCAGCGTTAATTGTCGCCGCACTCAGTTGGAGCAGGTTCTCTTCATCGCCTACTCAGAAAATACACACAATAAACACATGAACAGAACCAGTTAATGTCTTGCAGACAGGCTATGTACGTACAGGCTGATGTGTTCATGTGAAAATTTAGCTGAATAGACAAGCTGCTTGAAGTCATGAGGGTTGTGAAGTCATTAATTAAGCTGACTCCAGGCAGTCTAATTCTCCCAGCAGTCAATGAGTCAAGTGTAACCTCTGACCCTGGATTCCTCGATTCTTGATGGAGCTCAGGATGACGCTGTCCTCCTCTGACGCTGTAGGAGAAGGGTTTTTCTGTCTGTCCCTCTGCCCGTCCCCAAACTCACGCTGCTGGCCATGTGAATTCTGCAGATTCTGCAAAGATGGGGAAACATCAGAACCACATCATTAGAAGATGCCGCAATCCGTGCATTAATTAATAATAACAACAAATATTTAAAAAATTAAGTTAAATAGGCCTGGAACTTACAATTGTTTTCAGCTAGTGTCAGATGAGAATGATAGCTGTTCCTAAACACTGTTCTAACTGATACCTATTGTACATTGTATACCTCTATGCGGAGGTGGGCAGGACTCTCAGAGTTGTCTCCAATCCGCCTCACGCTGTCGTAATGGTCTCCATAGCGATAGGCAATGTGTAGCTCTCTGCACACCTGCTTCTCTACACCATTTATCTGCAATGACAAACACAACATATAAAAGCTGTGGCGTACCACAGGGTGTGAAGATATCACATGGTAAAGCATATTAGATGACATAATGTCCTTTGACCGCCTCTGCCCCTACCTCCCACAGCGGTGTGTTCAGCTGATGGATGACCACTTTCACCTGTTGACTGCGAGCAAAAGCCACAATAGCATCATTTCCAGCAAATGTACCAGGTTGAGAAAGGTTGGACACTGGATAAGAGAAAACAAAATTGATTACCGACCATCACTTTCTAGGATTTAGTCACAGACTGCACTAACAGTCAAAAGTTTTAGAATTCCCCCATTTTCCAGGTGTTTATTGAAATTCAAGTAGTTTAATCCAATGAATAGCTTGAAATGGTACAAAGGGAAGTGGTGAACTGCAAGAGGTTAAACAATAAGGTAAGGTCACCCAAAACTGAAAAATAATACACATTTAAGAATAATACAAAAAGGCCCTTTTCAGGGAAATAGAAATGGGTTAACACCTTAAAGTTGTTCTGCAGCAATGTAGGTTGCCTTGAAAGTTGGTTCTACCAAATCCTACAGGTGTCCCAACTTTTCTTGATTACTTACAACCTCCTCTGTCTGCATGAATGTAGTGCTGGAACACACCGTGGCACCATACCCTCCAGAGCATTATCTGAACAGTATTGTGCTGCAGAAAGTAGTGTGTAGCTCTAAAAATGGTTTCGTAGTAGCGTTTGATGGTTTTTGCGACTGCACCTGAAGATACATTTAAAGTTTTTAAAATTTTCCGGATGGATGACCTTCATGTCTTAAAGTAATGATGGACTGTTGTTTCTCTTTACTCAGCTGAGTGGTTCTTGCCACAATATGGATTACAACATTAGTCAAATAGGGCTATCCACTGTGTACTAACCCGACATCTGCACAACGCAACTGATGGTCTCAAGCATATTAAGAAGGCAAGTAATTCCACAAATTGACTTGACAAGGCACACGTTAATTCAAAACTATTCCAGGTGACTACCTCATGAAGCTGACAGAGAACGCCAAGAGTGTGCAAAGACGTCAAAGCAAAAGGGGGCTACTTTACAGAATCTATAATAGCAAACATACTCTCTCTTGTTTACAACATAATTCCATACCTGTTCTTTCATAGCTTGATGTTTTCAGTATTAATCCACAATGTAGAATATAATTAAAATAAATAAAAACCATTGAATGAGAAGGTGTGTCCAAATTTTTTGACTGGTAGTGAACAGTAGAGTACAATATCTGTCATTCTATTGCAACCAGAAAGGCCCACCACCAGGAGCTTCTGCATAGTTGTTAGCCAAAACTCTGCCCAGACCAAGTATCAACATAGGATTGTTGATTGTGAATGAGGTATTGGTGAGCATCTATCTAACCATAACCTTGTATTTAATTTACTTTGTGTCACCTGCTGGAATTTTTTCTTACAGTGTTGTGCAAAGGGCACGTCATCCTCGACAAAGGGTTCAAAGTCTTGTCGATGAGACGTCATATACTGGACTGTCTCCTGGCGGAGCCGCAGGTGACCCCGGGAATGACCCTCTAACTGGTCTCCTAGAGCTCTGAACAGGCAGTTCCTGCAGGAGACAAACATGCGACTGGTGTCATACATATGTACATGTCTGTGTTTGCGTCAATAACGGTAAAAGCCTTCAAAACAGAAGCTTCCTGGACCTTCTGTCCACAGTAAACATGAATGATGGACAAACAACAACATAAGTGACATTGATTTCCAATTTATGCTGCCCCACAGTTTAAAAAGATTGCAGTTTAGCTGCAGTGCATTGCTGCTTGCATATAGACAGATAACATAATGTGCATCCTGGTTACTGACGGGGAGACAGATACCTCCAGCTTGAAGCTAAGCTTTGTGTATACATGGATGAGTCAAAACATTATCACCACTCATAGATGAAGTAATTAGAATGATCATCTCATATGGCAAGGTCAAGGGCTACAACATGTTAGACAGCAAAAGTTTCTCTTCAACAACTTGGACGCGGAAAAAAACAGACCAGGTATGAGTCGGGCTGAGTGATTTAACTGAAAAGTCTATCACGCTAAAATGTTTTATTTCAATTGATATGGAGAATAAAAAATTATTTTTAATAACACCTTTTTTTAAAGAAAAAGATTTATTGTGATTTTACCACCTTTTTTGAATAATTTATTTTGGCGCATCTATCAAGGTATATAGATAATAATTTTAATGGTGACACAGTAATAAAAAAATACACATAAACAACAATAAATAAGGACAAAGAGGAGGCGAAGGTTTCTAGTGGTTGGCTTAGACCAAATATCACCAGATGGAGGCCCCACACCGGCCACCATGCCCACCTCACTGTCAAGTCCATCTCTTGTCAAGTGTCTCTTGCTATAGTCTCATCACCCAGGGTGTAGGTGTGGGTGACTTTGACATGAGACAAATCAGCCAGATGACTGGGATGGAGCACGGCTGTTTAATGTGCTCCCAGTGAGGAGCACCGAGGACACAGCAGCAGTGTACAAAGAAGGGCCAAACCATTAAATAGCAACAGAGTGCTAGAAGATGTCTGGTCAATAGGGTCCCCAAACCACAGTTTATTTTAGGATTGCTAAAGCCCTTGTACCACATACCACCTTCAGATGATGTGCCTATGCATCTGTGTTGTCAGAGCTGTTGTGAAACAATGCAAAGCAGAAGCAACCCATTAGGTAGGAGTGGTCATGATGTCCTGGCTTATCAGCAAAGGATAAGACATAAGAGACAGGTTACAGGATCAGGAGGTGATAAAGAATAATGAAGAGGGAAAAGAAGGTCAGCTTTAGTGCTCTTACCCATCTCCAGGGACTTCCCTCAGCTTGAGCCCCAGGGCCTGGAGCTGATTGGAGAAACTGACAAACTCTGCGCCTTCGTCACCATCCTGAGGGCGGTTCTTGCGGTCTTTCACAATGGCCCTGCGTGCTGCCCGCTCATCCCTCTTACGTTCCAGTTCACTCTTTTTATTGCTTCGCACAGATTTCGGTGTCTGTTTCCTAGACATGTTGGCTGCAATTGTTTCTGCAGGCCGACAACACCAAAATATGTCTGCTTATGGTGGGGAGCTGGCACTTCATCAACCACTGCCACACATCTGCACCCTTTTTAAAAAGACACAGAAGCAGTGGTGGGGGGATGACAAGGAAAAGTAGAGAGATAATATTACTTTTCTAAAAACATCACTAATGTCATAGAAATCATTTCAACTAGTTAATCTTGTGTGAAGCTGTGATTTTGAGAGCGACAAACATCCCACTAAAGTCTGTTTGATGTGTGGGGTAAAAGACATTTTGCCAGACTCCATCAGAAAATTGAACATTTTAGGATTGATAGGAATCCATGAACTATTCACTGTATTTTGTCTGATTCGCTCATGGCTAACTGGCTAATTTAAAACTAAATTAAGCAAAGATCAAATTTCAATTTCCCTAAATTAATACTGCAGTCAATATACAAGAAAAAAATGTAATAGGAATCACTGTTGACTGTGTTGTGCTACTTCAGAATTCCAATTTGTTCTGAAGCTAAATAATTTATTGGGCTTTGATATAAATCTATCAAGCTTGTTATTAGTAATACAACTAAATATGTAGGGTAATCCCACCAAAATTCTCCTTCGATCCATTAAATATGTTAGGATAAATTTAAAGTCTTTTCAGGGATAATATTGGCCTGGCGAATCCTTAAATAGCACTGAGATCATTTTACTGGACTGAGGAAATCAAAATAAATGGTTTTGAAGAATGCTGATGTCAAATTTGACAGTACAAAATAAGCATACATATACAAACAATATAAATTTGTACTATTTACATGAGAGGCATATGGAAGGTTTTTTCAGACTTACTTACAATATGTTAGAATGCAAGAATTTTGAAGGAAGATCTGAATGTGATCCAAGGCCACAATAAAACAATTCACATTAAAAAAATATGTTTCACAGAACAAAATATCCAGATTTTTAAAGCAGCATTTCTATTTTCTAAATAAAACCATTATTTTACAGTGATTAATTCTTTCTCAATAAGAGTCGTTTAAGTTATTTGGTGAAAATTCCTGCAGTAGTAGGTGCACGTGTGTGCTTGTGTGTGTGGGAGTGGTATTTTTAGGTTAGTAATTTAGATATCAGTGGTTATAACATCTCACAATTTTCTCCACCCATTCCAACCTGCTTCTTCACCTCTTTTCCACACACATGCCATTGCTCTGGACTGCGGACCCTACGTACTTAAAATCCTCCGCCTTCTTCATCTCTGCTCCCTGTAACCTCACCTTTACACTTGTGTCTCTGTTATACAAACACATCTATTCTGTCTTTCTGTAGCCAACCTTCATTCCTCTCCATTTCCAGACATACCTCCACCTCTCTAGATTTTCCTCCACATCACCTGTTCCCTGCTCTCACTACAGATCACAATGTCATCTGCAAACATCCTAGTCCATGGAGACTTCTGTCTAACCTCATCTGTCCGCCTGTCCATCACTATAATGAACAAGAAGGGACTCCTTGATCCAGTCCCACCTCCACCTTGAACTCCTCTGTCACACATCGACACTGTCTTACAGTCCTCATACATGTCCTGCACCACTCTAACATACTTCTCTGCCACTCCATACTTCCTCATGCGACACCACAGTTCCTCTCTGGGCACCTTGTCATGTTTTCTCTGGATCTACAGAAACACAATGCAGCTCCTTCTGACCTTCTCTGCATTTCTCTATCAACATCCTCAAAGCAAACACTGCATCTGTAGTACTCTTTCTTTGCACGAAACCATACTGCTGCTCACCAATGGTCACTTCTTTCCTTGGTCTTTGTAGTGACTTTAGCTGCAGTCACTGGGGTGGCAGTTAGGTGGCTTAAGTCTGACGCGTGCGGCCTCAAATCAAAACAGTGTCTCTGCTTGGTTGTACTTGATGTTCCTTTCATTGACAACACTTGCAGATAAGTATCATTCAGTCCATACATTAAGTTTCCTATTAACCAAAATTATATGACCTGAAAACATTCACCTGTTTGACATGGCGTTGAGCACGGTCGAAAACTGTTTGGCTTCCTTTCCCCAAACTACACACCTGCCCTCATTCATTCATTAGCAGGTATGTCCTTCCTACAGAGGACAACCCCCTGGCTCCTAAAGCCACACCCACACAGTCATACCAACACTAACAATAATTAATACAAATAAATCTTATTTTGGCTCCAACAGTCCAGCTTCCAATACTCTTTCCAATAACTTCATTCTATGGCTCATCAACACTATGCACAACTCTCTTGTTCTTAAAAATCAGCACTGGCATGCTTGTCCTCCATTCCTCAGACATCTACTCACTCTCTAAGATCTTGTTGAACAACCTCGTCAGAAACTCTACTGCCACCTCTCCTAGACACTTCCACACCTCCACAGGTATATCATCAGGACCAACTGCCTTTCCACTCTTCATCCTCTTCAATCTGCTCCTTACTTCATCTTTACTAACATTTGCTATTTCCTGTCCACAACGGTCACCTCTTCTACTCTTTGTTCTCTCTCATTTTCCTCATTCATCTACTCTTTCCATCTTCCCATCACACTTCTGGCCCCTGTCAGTACATCTCCCTAATCACCCTAACCTGCTGCACGTCCTTTCCATTTCTATCTCTCTGCCTCGCCAACCTGGACAAATCAGTCTCTCCCTCCTAGTCAACATACGCCCTTTGTTTGGCCTTTGACACCTCTACTTTCACCTTACAATGCATCTCCCTGTACTCCTGTCTACTCTCTTCACTTCTTTCAGTGTCCTACATCTTCTTAGCTAACCTCTTTCTCTGTATACATGCCTGCACTTCCTCATTCCACCACCAAATCTCTTTTCCTTCCAGATGACACACCAAGTACTCTCCAATTTGTCTCCCTAATCACATTAGCTGTACTTGTCCAGTCATCTGGAAGCACCTCATGACCACTCAGATCCTGTCTTAACTCCTCCATAAAAACTTCACAACACTCTTCCTTTTTCAGCTTCCACCATTTGGTCCTCTGCTCTGCCTTTGCCCTCTTCATCTTCTTTACCACCAGGGTCATCCTACACACCACCATCCTATGCTGTCTGGCTACACTCTCACCTACCACTACTTTACAGTCACTCATCTCCTTCAGATTACACCGTCTATACAAGATGGAGTCTACCTGTGTGCTCCTACCTTCGCTCTCATAATTCACACTATGTTCCTGCCTCTTCTGGAAGAAAGCACTCACTATGGTCATTTGCATTTTTTTTTTGCGAAGTCTACCTCCATTTGTTCTTCTGTGTTCCTATCCTGGACACTAAATCCACCTTGTCAGCTGCACCAACATGTCCAATGAAGTCTACACCAATCACCACTCTCTCACTTCTGGGGATATTCAACATCAGTTCATCAAACTCTCTCCAGAATTTCTCCTTCTCTTCTAGCTCACATCCTACCTGTGGAGCATAACCACTAACAACACTGAACTTCACACCTTCAATTTCTGGCTTATAACTCATCACTCTGACCCTCCTTTTTTTTTTTTTTTTTACCTCCAGGACATTCCTAACAAACTCCTCCCTCAAGATAATTCCTACTCCATTTCTCTTCCTATCCATGTCATGATAAAACACTTAAACCCTGCTCCTAAACTTCCAGTCTTGCTACCTTTCCACCTGGCCTCCTGAACACACAGTATGTCCACCTTCATCCTCTGCATCATGTCAACCAACTCTCTAGCTTTTCCTGTATACGTCGTTAACACAAGCCTCGACCTATCCAGTATGGAAGTCGTAAGACTGGTTCACATATTTCATTTGACATAGGTTTTATGTCGTATGCCCTTCCTGACACAACCCTTGACATTTATCCGGCTTGGGACCAGCACACGGAAGACACCCCTTGAGGCAGCGTTGTGTTATGTAATATTTATATCTCAGCTAAATCCAGAGCCACACACAAATTTAAAAAATAAATTTACATCATGAAATAACAACGAATGTATATACACCAAGGTAGTACAGGCATCTCCCTCGGGTTGTGGGGTAAGATGCTCCTTTTCGGGATTTTAGACTGAGTTTTATAATAACAAACTTGTAGAATTTCAGGACCCTCCTAACGTGTTCACCTAAGCACGCTTCTTGTGTACATATTATGTGGACATTCAGGATATGTTTTAAAAGAAAACAGCCACTGTTCTTAGAGGCGCGTCGCACACCTGGTAAACTTTCTAGCTAGTGTTAACAGTGTCATACGTAATAGCTCACTAATTCAAAAGGAGCATTATCGGCATCAGGCTCGCTGTTAGCTACCATGAACTTCGACAGCTAGCAGCTGCTCGCTCCACCACATAACGCCTGGATATTACATAACAGATCATATCTGCCCGCTGATAGCCTCACTACACAGTCACCTGCTAGATAATTTAAAACCGCTGACATACTGAAACGTACCTCGAAGAAAGTACGGTCGGTGAGATATGTCGACGTTTGGTTTCTGGTTTGGCTCAGAGAAGGAAAGTAGTGATTGTCCGTTTTTGTTTACAACTCATACGCACATCCGTGTACGTCAAAACGTACGGAAGAAGGAATGGGCCAAACTGCAAAGGCGATTCAAAATTGCAGTAGGCTCTTAATAATAGTGGCTTCCTCCCACAGTCCAAAAATATGCTGAGGTCAATTGATTACTTTAAATTGCCCGTAGGTGTGAATGTGATTGTTTGTCTGTGTATGTAGCCCTGCGACAGACTGGCGACCTGTCCTGGGTGTCCCCTGCCTTCGCCCGAGTCAGCTGGGATAGGCTCCAGCGCCCCCCGCGACCCTAATGAGGATAAAGCGGTGTATAGAGGATGGATGGATGGATGGATGGATGGATGGATGGATGTTTTCATAGGTATGTCAAAGGAGGTTTGTGGATTAGTACAGTATGCACCAGTCTACTAAACAATAGCTCATGTAATTCAAAGGATCTATCTATCTATCTATCTATCTATCTATCTATCTATCTATCTATCTATCTATCTATCTATCTATCTATCTAGTAATTTCATTTGATTTTATTTTGCAGAATGTTACTTAGTAAAAAGTAGGAGGTGGAGTTACAATTTTGAAAGAAATCTTGCCTCTGAAAATTGCTCTACCTTCTGCTTTCCTTAACTCTTGTAAATCTACTCACCACCAGCTCCTTCAGATGACTCCACATGGTTGGTGAACACATAGTGTGTGGGAGGAGTGGGCTGACAGGCAAAAAACAGGATGTTTCCTAAAAAACCAGCGCGCGCGCACACACACACACACACACACACACACACACACACACACACACACACACACACACACACACACACACACACATATATATATATATATATACATACAGTCATGCGGGGAAAAAAACATTAGACCACTATTGTTTTCTTCAATTTCGTGTTTATTTTAATGCCTGGTACAACTGAAGATACACTGATTGGACAAATAATATAATGATAACAACAAAAATAGCTCATAAGAGTTTAATTTAAGAGCTGATATCCAGCCATTTTCCATGGTTTTCTTGAAAATAACCAAAATCACTGAAGTTCTTACATCAATAGCTATGGCATTGTACAGCCAAAAACAGCTTTTAGGCATTCCATCTTTTCTTTTCTGTCTGTTTTAGTCACATGACACACACAGGAGTTAGTACTTGATTGCATAACTATTGTTTCTGATGACTGCAGCCATTCATCTTGGCATGCTCTCTGCCAGCTTCTGACATTGTTCTGCTGTCACAGCAGCTCATTCCTGTTGCACAAATTCAAACAAATTTGCTTTGTTTGGAGCTTGTGGTTCTTTTGCGTTTGAAGATTTTCCACAGGTTTTGAATTGGATTTAGATGGTTGAGCAGGCCAAGGCATGCTTGGAGTGTTCTGGTTCTCCATCCAGGCTTTTACTGACCTTACCATTTTGCAAGGGGTATTATCTTGTTGGAAAATCCAGTCATTGGAGGCAGGAAAGAGTTTTCCAGCTGATGGAAGAAGACTGTTTTTAAGAGTAGCCCTGCACATGACCTGGTTCATTTGCCCTTCATACAACTGCATTTGCCCTGTACCAGCCATACTGAAACAACCCCAGATCGTCACTGACCCACCCCCATGTGTTACTGTGGCAGCAAAACAGTGTGGTCTGTAGGCTCCTCTAGGCTTCTTCCAAAGTTGGCTGGAGTGGACATCAATTGAAAATTGGATTCATCATTGAAGAGAACCTTAGCCCAATCCTCAACAGTCTAATCCTTGTGATCCCCAGCAAAGAGTAACCAGGTTTTCCTCTGCCTTTCATTGATGAACGTCTGCTTCCATGACTTCAGACCAGCTTCAAGAAGTTGGTTTTGAACTGTCCTTGCCAATCAAGTCATATTTCTTGACAGTGTCCACTCATTTTTAAGGTCCCTGGAGATCTGATGACAATTCCTGACACAGGAACGGATGAGTGCACGGTCATCTTGTGGAGTAGAAAGATGTTTCTTGCAGCAACCAGGTAGCAGTTTAGTAGTACCATGTTCAGCTTGTTTTTTCTTGGTGTAATGAACGGCTGTCCCAGAGAATTTCATTTTTTCGCAACCTGTTTCTAACTCAAGTCAATTTCCAGCAGTGCAAAGATGGCTGCCTTTGTAGCTTCACATAATTCTTTTGTTTTATGCGTTATATGAGAGCTGACAACTTCTGAATTGTGCTACAGCTTCAATGAAAACAGGAAACCAGTCTAGGCCTTTGCATGTGCAGTGCTGCTTATGGCATGAAATGGCCTCTTCTATATCCTGGGAATACAATTAAGCTTAAGCATGTCAAATTGGACATAAAGTATTATGGAATCAGATGGAATCAGCTGCATTTTTTGTTGTGTTCATTGTATTCTTCAGGTAATATACCCTTAGTGGTAGCAGGCATCAAAATGAAGAAGAAATTGAAGAAAACAAGGGTGGTCTAATGATTTTCTCCATGACACACACAAAGGTATACCTAGGCAGCTGATATGAAATAAAAAAGTTCATGTTTCTGCTGATGTAGGCTGGTATATGGTTTATGCTAGACCTCAGTGAGTGTTAGTGTGTGAACAGATGTAATAGCCTGAAGAATCAACATCAGTCACCTGACAGAAAAACAGTCAGCCAAGTGTGACTAACATACCATCCTTACTGTCTCATATCTGTGTGCATGTAGAGTACGTGTCACAATGTTATATTTATGGCGGATGCTCTTTATGTAGAGAGACATCTTTGTCAGCTTCACTGACTTGTTTTGAGCATTTTGACACGACATAAAGTCCTTTATGTGGGACCCACACTATGACTATTCACCAGAGGTCAACACCTTCTCTTAAAAAAATAATAAAAATGAATAAATAAATAAATAGATTGAATTTGGGGCTGCACATTAGAGTAGTGGTTAGCACTTTCGCCTTGCAGCAAGAAGATTCCCAGTTCAAATCCCAGCCTGGCCCTGGGATCTTTCTGCATGGAGTTTGCATGTTCTCCCTGTGCATGCATGGGTTTTCTCTGGGTACTCCGGCTTCCTCCCACAGTCCAAAAATATGCTGAGGTTAATTGATTGCTCTAAATTGCCCGTAGGTGTGAATGCAAGAGTGATTGTTTGTCTGTATATGTAGCCCTGCGACAGACTGGCGACCTGTCCAGGGTGTCCCCTGCCTTCGCCTGAGTCAGCTGGGATAGACTCCAGGACCCCCACGACCCTAGTGAGGATAAAGCGGTGTATAGAGAATGGATGGATGGATGGATGATTGAATTTGAATTTAATTATCAGTCCTAATGTTGCAGCAAAAGAAGCTTATTATTAGTTTGCATGCCCTTTTTGTTGTTTATTTGTGCAGCTAATTGGAGTTTCAGTGAGCTGTCAAAGCGTTGATTGGTGACCATTTTAAAGCTGATGAATGTTGTTAACTTGCATTCAGCACTGTGTTTAGCAGCTGCAATCATAATTGTGAATGCTCAGGTTTCTAGCCCATTTCCTATTAAATGTTTACATTAGCCCTATTCCACCCCCTGTAGCTTTTAATTAGAGCCTGCTACACTGGTGACCAGCTCGGCTGTGTTTCTTCACAGGAGGAGGTCAAAATGAAGTAACACTAGCAGTGTGCCTGTGGGTGACAACAGCAGATGTTTTCAAATCCTGCTCTACTGAACATGAAGAGTGTTAGAGGATCATTACTGATTATTTTGTTACAATGTTTACATCTTAGTAGTTCATTGAAACATGCATTTAAAGTTGGATCTGAACATCTCTGTTTTTGCTGCTGGCAGATGCAGGCTGCTGTATGGTTTCTGTCCATGGTGCTGAAAGTCTGTATATCACTGTTCACTGTAAGGTCACACAGATTAATGAGGTAAATTTCTTTACTTTTTACATTGTTTACTTAGTTGGACTATCTAAAGAAGTACTTAGGGAATTGCTGGTTTATAGTTGACCTTGACATTTCTCCTCAGGGTTTATACACAGCTTACTGAAGGATTTGTAACTGGTTTGTGCTATGCAAACATATCATTTGTCACATCCACATTTGATTTTGTTTTGATTGAATGACCATCTATAGTAGTTGCTTTCAAGAACAAAATCTTCTCCATAAAAGCTACACGAGCTATATAAATATTATGGAAATAATGTTTTTACCATCTGTGGCCATTATTATTTGCCCACTAAACTGTAAACGTTCATTCAGCTTAGGAATCTAACTTCCCCTGCTGCCTAACAGTATGATCAGTTGAGTTTATGTTACTGAATTTAGGAAAAAAATGTAGAAATGTAAGATATTATGTTGAATCAATGAGTCACATAAACAACTGTTACAGTCAGACTTCCATTACATATTCTGATTTTAAAAAGCTTCTTCTTGAAGCCACATTTTGAACCAGAATCAGTACAAAGACAATCTGTGAGGCTGCTCCTGTCTACATATAGGGACTGAATCCAGCACTAACATATGTCATGGTTAGAACAGTTTGGATTATTCTAAAAGAAACAACTGTAACAGCAGTTTTCTAAAACTATGGAAACAGGAGTTTCTGGGGACTCCCGACCTCTTTACAATGCTTCCTGAGAAGAGTGCATTGAGAAGATGAGAAGGACTCATCCTAACCTGATTAAATTGGTCGAGTGAATTCTCAGCTGTTCAATCACCGAATTTGTCATTGTAAGTCAAATTGCCACAAGTTACAAGAAAGTTAATTTTCAAATTTTAAAGTGGTCTGAAAAGAAAAACAAAACATTTTAAGTTCAATTAACTAGAAATTAGCAGTCCCGTGTATTTACAATGAAAAAGACTTAAAAAGACTTAAAAAGACAGGCTGATTTGACTCAATTCCCTGATGTTTTACAGTGTACTATTACATTATTAGTAATATTTGTATAAGGCAAGTTTAGACATTACTGCATGAAGAAGTTTCTTAATTTCCACCCCTGTCACTGCTGAATAAAGAGTTCTATTCCAAAACAGGTTAATAGAGCTCTTACAAAGGAGATGCTGGGAGCAGAAATGGTGCAGAGAATCAGAGATGGAATAGCAGCAATGTCTGGAAGAGACATAGAAAGCAGGGCAGTGTGTGTGTGTGTGTGTGTGTGTGTGTGTGTGTGTGTGTGTGTGTGTGTGTGTGTGTGTGTGTGTGTGTGTGTGTGTGTGTGAAGCCTTTGGAGGAAAAGGTTAAACCATCATGAGGAGATGCCATGACTGAAGCCGCTCCGGTGCATCTGCAGGTATCCACTATTAATAATGAAACTAGGCCTGAGCCATAGAGGCAGTTTGCAGCTCTTCCCTCTCACACCGCCCACTACACACACACACACACACACACACACACACACACACACACACACACACACACGCACATATATAAACGCGCGTGCACTGAGGGGGGTTCGCACGCGCACGCGCACGAGAGGTGGGAGTGGATGCTGGTGTAGCTGCTGGAAGCCAGGATGGGATAATCATGCGTGTCTGGCTCCTGGCGTTGATGCAGCTGCCGTTGCTGGATACGGACTGGACTAGGGGCGCAGGGTGGGTCTACTTCCTGACTGGAGCTATCTGGACCTCATGATGTTATCAAGCATTCCGAGAAAGACGAGGGCGATGGCTGAGAGAGGAGTTGCCGCAGCTCTTTGAGGCAAGAGAAGAGAGATCCGGCTGTTTTCTCCGATGGAGGACAGGATTCACCGGCATTAAAGAGCCGCAGACCCGGCGTGGATTAACTTGGGAGAGAGAGGATACCGAGGGAGAATTCGTTTGGCTACTTCATGTGTTTCCTTTTCAAGCGGGAGAGAGAAAAGCGACGCGACTGGAAGAACGGATCACTTTTGCATCGGTAATTAGCAGAGAAGTGGCCGTTTGGAGCGAGCGGCAGCCGCATCCGACGGACCGGGGGGGCGGGGAGGGGGATCACTTGGATGGAGAGGGCGCAGTGAGGGCTGAGAGCGGCTCGCCGTGTGTAGGAGGGGACGGAGGGGAGACCGGGCAGTTTGAAGGGACGGGGAGCCAGGAGCGGCGCGGCGGCTCCATGAGCGGCTCCTGCCGGGACAGAGAGCCCAGAGCCCAGCCGGAGCGTCTCCACCGCCGCGGGTAGATCCCCGGGCTACAGGACGGCGGCCAGTTTGGAAGTTTTGATGCATATGATCACAACCACCATGATTTTTATGATTCTTGGTGCTTCAGTTGTAATGGTAAGACATCTTCACCTCCCTCAGCCACAATAAGATTTTCTCTGTGTGTTAAGGAAGAAAAATGTCTCATAAATGTGTCACATTTGGCGAGAAAGCACCTTCCAGCAGGCCTATCAATGACATGTGGAAGTAGGTTAGCTTACCTATAATTACCTGCTGTCATAAATAAATAATCTAAGTCCGTTTTGAGGCAAGAGTCCTCCTCTTAGAATCGGGAGGATGTGCCAACACTGTTTTCTGTCTTTTTTTCTTTACCGCTTGTACTGTTGTGCTCATTTCTCCTGCTAGCAATGAAAAGAATGATTCGCTGTCTGTAGTAATAGCCTAGCCTATTGCTTGACATGTCCCAGCTGACTGGCATGGTTCTTTGCAGGCTATAGCCTGTTTAATGGACATGAACGCACTACTGGATCGCTTTCACAACTACATCTTACCGCATCTACGAGGGGAGGACCGCGTCTGTCACTGCAACTGTGGAAGGTAAATGCCATCATCCTGTACATGATATGGGAGAATCACGCTGCTGTGTTCTGCTTTTATTACCGTCCATTCTTAATTGCTGAAGAGGCCTCGAAGATTTGTGGCGGTGAAGCTGCCTGTCTGCGCTCACACATAGCGCCTCATTTTTGCCCTGCTTTTATTATTAGCTCCAGCAGATAGCTCACGTTTGATCGCGGTGTTTTCTATGCAGGCTGTCGGCTCTGCTGCATGTAGGAAGGTGTGTGTCGGCGCCTTACATAGGTAATGAATGTAAGCAGTAGGAAGGCCGTTCAAAAACAATCCGAGCATCAAGTGCGCCGTGCCGTCCTCTCAGGCCTGCCTGCACGGTGTCGGCCGGAATCTAAACCTGCGGGGCCACCGATGAACATATGAGGCGATTCTGGCTTCAGGAGTGCCGCTGGGCTGAGGCTGCCCGTCACACTACCTGCTGTTTGCTGTCACAGTGAGAGCCGCTTGCAAGTGTGGAAAAACAGCAGCAAGACACTCATTAATAAATTAATTCGGATTTAATCAGCATTATGAGGCACTTTCCCCACTTACAGTCAGCTTGTAATACAGCGGGGACGACTGCGTGGATGAGCAGAGGCACAAGTGGGCCTGTGTTTTCTCTGGTTTCCACAGTGCCTCAGGGTATGGCAACAATACTGGATCAAGTTGGAAGTAAGAATCCCTGTATCATGCTCATGTTGTCTTCAGATATGAGATCCTGATTGGCCCCCATGTCTTGTAGGTAACCTAGCTACAGCCATGAGGGGGATTTTCACTGTGCATGTTGGTGCAAGCTGAACAGATGCACATTAAAACAAAACAGCAGTCCATAGTGTGCAGGCTGCGGTGAGAGGGCTGGTGTGTTAGCAGTTCATTAGGAGCATTAAGACACCAGTGCCGCTGTGTTTTTTTAGCCTATAAATCCAGAAATGGGTGATCATCAACCATATTAGATTAAGTTTGTCAGAGAGGGTAATCTGAGTCAAAGTTTGGAAAGGCCTCTTTCACTCACTGTCAAATGTGATGGGATGTAGACTAATCAGGACAAATAAACAGAATCTTTGAGGACAGCTTTGAGATGAGATGATGCATCACTGATGGTGTTGTTTTGTGATGTTTAAACAGCCCTGTCATATTTGCTACTGCTCACAGAGGTTCGAGCGTAAATGGAAAGGGAATGTTGACAATGTACTATACTAATTTTAGAGCAAAAATAAGTAATATGTGCACTGGACAGTATGCACAGTCAAACCTGTGCTCCTCCTGTTAGTGCTCGGGTTACTGTAGCCACACAGTGTCTTTCACTGACCTGGAAACAGTCCTGAATGAGAGGCAGTCATCTGTTTTCACATAAACAGCAGAAACGTGGGATATCTGGATGAATAGAGGAGAGCCTGGGCTTCTCATGCCTGCCCTTCCATCCATGAGGTGTGGAGGTGTTGGTCCGCCCACAGCGCTCACCTTATCAGGCTTGAGGACACAGCCAGTGTCATTTTATTTGGCAGCATTCATGCTCTGATTTGGATACCGCTGGATGTAGTTGTAGCTTCTCTGACGGGCTGAAGCCTCGCCTACATTAGCTGCCTCAAATATCTAGGAGTGGATGGATGATGTTGATATAAATGTTTTTATAGACATTAAAAAAATGCTTAATGTTTCCATTTTCACACCATGAAAAAATATAAGGACATAAGTCTTTGTAGGGTGCAGATGAACAGCACTTAAGGCAGTTTACAGGTGTACATGTAGCATAAAATAATCGTTTGTTCTATTTACAAGCATTTGGGCAAAACCCACCTTAAGGGAAAGGAAAGGATCCAGAGTAAAAATTTTGGCTTATCTTCTCTCGTAGCTTAGCAGTGTATTTTAAGGAAATGTTTTGCTGTTAATGGACCTTGGTGGCAGCATTGCTCAGGTTGGGTAAACCCAGCAGTGGGGTCTGATCCCCCATGTGGCCATGCTTCTTCAGTAAGATACTTAAGGTGCTAATCTTCAAGCCCTGTTTGTTTCTTTACATTTACACAAAGTGCTGTCGTGTTCCTGCACTGCGCTTTCAGGAGATCAGCTGTCAATCACACCACATGGGTGGATTATCTATTAATGAAGTTGAATTTCTGTAGGTGGAATTCACTGCTTTGTCTAGAGCTGCTCATGAGACTTCCTTTTTCCTCAGTTTATGTCAAACAATCTGAAAACACGAGTTTAACTTCCACTTTACTTTCAGCACATCACAGAAGTTTTCTCGTACAAACTCAGGCTCATATTAAAACTTGCCTGTAAGTAATTTCAAGGTAATTCTGCAGATTTACATCCACCATCCAACCTGTAAATATGTCTGACTTACAGAAAGCAGAATACATTGCACTGTTGCTTTAATTTTGCCCATTCATTTTTAAAAGCTCTCTTACAAGTCCTTCATATTTACAGAAACTAATCCAAATGCTGCAGCACTTCTTAATCAGATGTCTTCAAAAACTTCCATCATTCCAAACCCGTTATCACAGTAACATCCCAAAGTGTGCCAGTGCATCTTTACTCACGTCCTGCAGTTAAATCTCAAAGCTCCTGCTGAGTTCCCTTAAGGTGTTTGTCAGACACCTGACTCTGTTGTTAGATTGACAAAAGCTTTCATCTCCTCTCAGGAGGGCAGGTAGCGCTAGTACAGTAGAGCTTTGATACCTGTTTTACAATGGAGAAGAGTCAGTACTGGACAATGAGGTAAAGTGAATGTTTCTGGACAACAGCTGATAACTAGTTGATGTGTAGAGCTGTCTGTGGGTCATGCTGCCCCTCAGCTGTAACAGGGATATATTCAGTGATCCATTAGAGACATCAGCTGTCTTTAAATCTGTGTCTTCACAGTGTTAAAACTCCCTATTTTCCCCAGCTCTTCTGTATCTCCTGTGAGATGTAAACACCTGCTTAGCAGCAATTACACACCTGGTGAATTTGTGGAAAAACAATTAAAACTGGCTTCATATTGAGTCCTTTAATGTTTGTTTTACTTGGAACAAATTAGAGCCACTTTCCAGTGACAACCTGTTTGGATTAAAAAGACAATTTCAGTTTCATGAAATAATATGAAAAACATGAAGCCCACATTGAAAGAATAGCTGCTAGTTATGAGATAATTCAAGAACCTTGATTGCACATTTAGTACATTTTAGATCATGCGTTTCTTCTTATTTATGAGGAAAGGTTTTTAGCAGGCTGGATATGGAGGGAAATGGCACCTCTAAGAGGCGCCTCAGCAGTAGTCACTGAGGGCTGAAAAGAGAAAAGTATTGCATATTTCTTTCCAGGCCCTGAGATGTTTCTGCAAATTTAGAATTACTACTCAACCATGAACTTTTCTGCCTTAAGTGCTGGCACCCATGGGTCCCCAAGAAGGCTTCAGGGGTTTCAAGAAAAGTGTGGATTAGTGCAATTTAATCATAATGTAGAAATCTCCTGACATGCTCTGAATTAGAAGGGCTATGTAAAATACATACATGCATACGGTGTGTCTAATACTTCCATCACCTGCCCCGTCTGTCCTCACCTCAGGCATCATGTCCACTATGTGATCCCATACGATGGGGACCATTCCTTGGTGGACTCTTCAGAGAACTACTTTGTGAGTGACAGTGTGACCAAGCAGGAGATGGACTTGATGCTGGGGCTGCTGCTGGGCTTCTGCATCAGCTGGCTGCTGCTGTGGCTGGACGGAGTCCTACACTGTGCCATCAGGGCCTGGAGGGCGAGCCGCTACTACGGTAAGCTGGAGATTGTGTCCTGTTTATCTGCTGCAGATACATATCAAATCAAGCTCTTAGATACAATACTACTACTACTGCTACTACTACAAATAATGATAATAATAATAACTTGATTTATATAAACCCTTTAAAGGGTGCTCATTGAGATACTTTGAAATTCAAAATTTCAATCCGAGTGTTAATAGAGGACATAAGAATTTTTTACTTTTGTGACATTTTTCTAAATTTTTACTTTTCATAATGAAATTCAACGTCAATTAAGTTTCCATATATGGTTCCTTGTCATTAGTGATAAAAAAAAAAACATTCCAAGAAATTTATACGTCATCACTTAGCTCAATTACTCAACTGTAAAATATGTGAGTTTCGCCAACTAACTGTGGTTAGTTTTGACGAAAATATGAAAGAGGACCGAGTCGCAAGTCCATCTTTTTCCAACTTTGGAGAAAAGAGAAAGTTTGATACGTTCCATTCCTCTGCTGATTGGTCAAATGGCACAATGTCGTGTTCTGTAATGTAGAGTGATCTTCGAAGACTGGCTGGGTGAAAACCACATGCTTCTCGACCTCACTGAGAGTCAGATATTTAATGTGTGTGGAAGTTACTAAATCTGATCGCTTGCCTCATAAAGGGTTAAGAACAGCGCTCACAAGGTGCTTTGACAGTCAGAACATGCAACACAGACAATCAAGCTAGGCACAAGGAGACAAAGCAGAGCAGTCAGTTAAAATAAATAATAATAAAAATGATAGCAAATTAAATTAATAATTAGATAGATTAGCACTCATATCAAACAAGGGAACTAGGTAGTTTGAAAATGAAAGAATAAGATTGAGGGTTAAAATTAATAAAAGAAAAATTTGAGAATTAGAGATGACACCACACCATAGAACCAGACAGCTGAAGTAAAATAAAGCAAGCCTGCTTTATTTTAAAACTTCTAAAATAAACACTACATAATACAGAATAGAACACTAAAACTCAGTAAAGCTAAAGGTAAACTTAACTTAAAAGCAAGTGGTTTTTCATAAGTGATTTCAAAGATGTTGCTGACTCTTGAAGCCTAATCTCTTCAGGCAGGATAGGATCATATTAATCTTATGTTAACAGGATGCACCAACTATTGTAAATTAGAGGAAAAAACAAAAACCTGATTAATAATATTTTAACATGCGGGTGAAAAAAAGTATATTCAATTAAAAGCAAGAGTTGCTGTGGAAAATGGCATTAGCAAAGTGCTTGATTGCAGAAATATCTATGTGTAGTTCACCACTATGCACCTCTAAATGCTTGCCAGGTTAACACAGCAGTTGGTGGAGCTCTGGAAAATGACCTCCCTCATTGCTTCGCCCGTTTTTTGGCTCTGCTCACTGATTTTTTTCTCAGTTTACTGCGACCTCCTGGAAAATCGCAGCTAAACCTTCCAACTGTGTGATGATTCAGACGTAGGCATATCAGACACATCATTTGAGGTGAAGCTAAATTTAAAGGGCTGCTTTCTTTTTAGGACAGTCTAAATGCCTCAAATTTTGTTCCACTAATAAACCTCATAATTTGTTTTCAGGGAGCAGCAGTAGTCTTATGCTTATGTAATGGCAACATCATTCCGTGTAATTACTACGTTTTTAATCATTTCAACCCATCACTCTTCAGGATTTTAATGAATAAAACAACATAAAATCCCATTTTAGTGGGAACTGCAAGAATATAAACTCTGAAAAATTGAAGTGTGATCATATAGAAATGCTATTTTTAGAGCAGAAAACATGATAACAAATTTGGTCTTTTACAAAGTGCCAGCTCACATAACAGAACTTACTTCAGCATATCATTCTTAGATTAATATTTGATGGCATACATTAGTGTAATCGTTGCACTAAGGTGCTGTCCCCAGGTCATTCAGTATTAGCATCCAACCAAACAGAACACTTGATGCCCTTGTGAAAGCTGATGTCAAACAAAAGCTCACATTCTAAGCATGTTTGGATGAGATTTCAAACATTTATGGTTCAAGTCTAGTAAAACAGAATATATATGTGTTTTCTGTCAGTGGTGGACAAAGTATTTAAATCCTTTACTGAAGTAGAAGTGATAAAATCACATTGTAAAAATTCACTTTTATAAGTAGCGTTTAAAATGTTACCCAAGTTAAACTGTGTAATCAGAGTATGTATTTGCAGTATTATAGGATTTACAGCTTAATTTGCTTTACGTGTAGCTCACTGTAAACTGTTTAGTGTGAATCTACAACTAATTATTGCTTATCTATTAATTTGCTATTTTCTCTATTAATCCATTGATGAGCTGGTCTTTAAAAATTCTGACAAAGTAACATCGTCACTGTGCTTGTTTCCTCCAACTCACAGTCCAAATCTAAATTTCTTTTTGTTTAAACACATAAAAAGACTGAAATAAATACATGGAAAAACAGCAATTTTTTACATTTGTGAAGACAGCTGAAGAAGACAATTACTTTTTGGGAAACATTTAAAAGGACAATAACGTTGCAACCAGAGATTTATGCACTTTGACTGCTGAGGGTCCCACAGACTCCTCATGGTAATGAGAAAGACTCGGGAATCACTTACGAGGCTCTAAAAGAGGATCTAAAGCAGCAATCAGACTCATGTGGGGTTAACCAATCAGATCACTTTAAACCCTAAAATCAGTTCAACAATTGACCGGCAGGCTGTGAAGAGAGACAAGGATTTAGCTAATGTGGTCACTTCTCTTGGAGAGTATGATTAATCCACGAGCAGTGTTCTGAATGAACTGTCAATATGTCCCCTGCAAGTGCAACACTACAATCAAGTCCCAAAGATCATGACCTTGTCAGGAAATGCAAAAAAGCAAACTAATCTTTGTGACTTACACCAGTTAAATAAAATATTATTCCCCCACTTAAGCATCAAATGAGAGGCCAGAGACTTTAGGCTTTGTTACATAAGACTTTTTGTATCCTGCTACTTGAGATCTAGCTTGTATTTTGAGAGAGACATGACATAATGCAGGATATATCTGTAACATATGGCTTAACTGAGCTTTACACTTGTGTATTGACTGCATAACAGTGGAATCTGTAGATGATATAACACAGGGATATTTTATACACTACCGTTCAAAAGTTCTGTGTAAAATTGTCAGCTTATTGTCAGCAGACAATTTCATGTTTTCCATGAAAACTCACACTTTTATTCATGTCCTAACATAATTGCGCAAGGGTTTTCTAATCATCAATTAGCCTTGTAATTCTGCGTTTTTTACCTAGATTTCTTTAAGAATTCATGGATAATTGATAAAAACAACACAAAACCGCATCCTGCTCAACATAAAACCCGCAGAATTACATTTAAAACATTTTCCTGAAAAGTGTCCCTTATTACCCCGCTGTCCCTTATAGCCCCGTTTTACGGTATGTAAAGATGAAAATACATCAGCACTTTATCCCATCGTACAAAAGTGAAGTCAAAATATTTCAGAAATGCCATTTTGATGAGATTATTTACAACAAGGGTTTGCAAAGGAGTAACTGAATTATGAAAGTTGTGGTCAAATAATCAAATAAATTGCATCTTATGTCTTCTCCTAAATACTTTTTCGTGACCTAGATGGAAAAGGTCATAGGGTCAAGGAGAGATGTGAAGGAGGATTTATGATGACATAGGAAAAGACAACCATACTGCTAAGGGAATCACTTGCACTTTCCCTAGGCTAGGTTATCATGCCACAGTGGATGTTGCTGGCATGGATCTGCAATAGATTGTGTATTGCTTGGAATGTTTCGGTGAACAACATCATCTCTGTCCCTTTCATAAAGGATAGTTCAGTGTATTCTGTGCTAAAGTAGATAAGAAAGGAGGCACTGAAGTACTTTTTCATAGCTTTTAGAGAATTCCACCAGCTCTTATCGTGGCTGCTGGTGAGATACTTCCAGGTCATCAGCAGAAAAAAACACTATATAACTTATTCACTATCACGACTGCACAGACTCTGGTTCAACTGACGTCACCAGCACATAATGGCTGCACAGATCACTACTAGGGACTTTGACTCCGTCTTTTGGGAGCTGTCATGACGTCCATCTAGTCTATATAGCCCTCCATTGTGATGTTTATGACAGTAGAATTTATTTTCTTAAAAAGAAGAAAAATAGAACATGATGAAGTAAAATACCAGGAAGGACCAAGGAAGGAGGGAAGTCACAGAAATGGCATGAACAATAATAAGGAAGAGAATTACGAGGAGGAAGAAGAGGAGGTAGAGGAGGAACGATACAAGGGGACCAATCGGAAGGCAGAAATGTAGGACGAGTGTGAACATTGAGTAGTAGCAGTGTCTTTTTTGGCTGCCTGTAGAGCCAGTCAGTTCTTTCTTTCTCTTGATTCCCAAAGGAATAAAACCAGCCTTAAATTCAGAATTCCAGCTGGCAAATTGGGATATCATGCTTGGAAGATGGGGATGCTATTTCAAACACTTTGGGGTTGGAACGGATGAGATTACACTGTTTAAAAGGATGTTTGATCATGTAGTGTTCCTATACTGTTAGATAGTTCCCTTTAAATGGTCTGTATTTATATAGCACTTTACTATACCTGCAAGGTACCCAAAGCGCTTTACAAGATACGTCACATTCACCCATTCACACACTGATGGCGGAAGCTGCCATGCAAGGCGCTATCCACGACCCATCAGGAGCAGTTAGGGGTTAGGTGTCTTGCTCAGGGACACCTCGACATGAGCACGACGGACCGAGGATCGAACCAGCAACCCTCCTGTTGCAAGACAGCCGCTCTACCCACTGAGCTATGCCGTCCCATCAGGGCGGATGGTGTGACCCCTTTGCACTGATTTTGGGCCCTTCCTCTGATCAGAAAGAGTCTTCTGCCGTTATTACAACTGACAATTTGACTTATCATAGCAGGGAAAGCACAGATGATACTACTAGCTATGACTCTGGTCTGTTTGGATGTCCCTCTCAGAGCATGACAGTGAACCGGCATGCACCAGGACCCAAGAACCAAAGCAGCAAAAAATGAATTCATCCATCTTTATTTGGAATATTTACACCTGTGCTTTTGCTGCTGTGACATGTCAGCAAATCCCTCGGAAAAACAAAACCGACAAAAAGCTAAAATGATATTCTTCATGGAGGTTTGAACAGTTTGCACACCAGTGCAGATGTGTCCATGTAGTTCTGCTGGTTAGAGGTCTTCTCAGGTCGAAGGTGGGTGGAGCTTTCCTAAGATTTACGTGAGGTCACTGGGCTCAAAAAGAATGGTTGCGCTCCATTTGGCCGTGACGCTTATTACGCAGCGGCAAGGTCAGGAGACCTTTTTAAATGGAGGGCAGGTGGCATATGAGGTGGCTGGCTTGATGTTGAATCAATATCTATCAATTAAATTAAGTTTTTCAGAGGCTGTACTTTATCCACATGAATTAAGCCAAGACAGGCCATGTGAAGTGTTCTATTTGCCTGTATTATTTTATATTCTATTGGTACTTGTATGTCTTTTATGGTCGGCATTGGTCATTAGACATATGTATCAGATATAAAGGCAAGACCACACCATACCAGCATGAACTAGCAATATGGCAGCTAGGTTTTGTTGGACACTCAATGATAAAGGTGTAGCATGTCCAGTGAAGCAGTCTGTACACAACTGAGTCAAATAACTGAATTGTGTTTACCTCAGGTGCAGTGCTGTTTACTCAACTAACAGTATTCCTTTTGTCTGAGTAGCTGTATGTGCCAGTAATGTCTAGTGTTGCCTCAGTTTCAAAGATTAGCGCTGTCACATCGGAGCAGAAAGGTCCTGGGTTAAATTCTCTGGACAGCTACATGTACGCTCTCTAGATGTTTGCAAGATTTGCTGGAAGGGATCATCAACAGCAAAAAGAAAAACACAAGAATAAAAGTGCTTGTCAATTCACATCACACTGAAGGTAGTATAAATGAATGTGCAGCTGAAAATTAGCTGTCTGATGAGAAAATCAAGCCAAGCTGTTTTTGTTTTAGGTCCCATATGGGTAAAAATCAGTTTTAATTGTGTTTAGTGTGCCTTTAAACCTTTGATGTGTAAAATAAAAGCTGTGAGAATATGAAGATGCATTCTACTGCTGTTCTACTAGTCCCTCTAGCAACTACATGCCCTCCTGCTTTATAAAACTGTCAGAAATCCATTCAGTTTTTATGTAGGAGCAATAGGCATCCACCTTGAAATCTGCATAATCCTGCCCTCTGCCAGCCCGCTGATCCAGGTGACACATTTAGGATGAGCAGCTATATTTTCTTTCTAGAGCTGCTGTTAACTGTGAAATGTCTCAGTCGTATTCAGTTAGCAAAGCTTTAGGCTGCAAGAATGAACACAGGATCTCCATGAATTGTTTACTTCTCTTCTGCTCTCTGTGTTCTCTCATGCTGTATTTTAATGCTGTCAATATAGAAATATAGCTGTTGTCATTGATTTATTTTTATTTTTCTGCTGTCTACAACGGAACAGGTATAAAACAGTGACTGAAATGCAGCCCATTAAGGCTACATGTCAACTAGTAGTCACTTCGGAGACATTTCTAAATTACCTCTCTGCAACAACAACGTTTCAGTGTAAACATCACCTCATGATTGTTCAGAGACAAAGTTAGAAGCTGCTGTGTGGTAAGGTGTTGTGCTTCGTGCTGTCGATCACAGATGCAGAGAGAGTTTTCTTCCTGAAAGGGGCGTGGACAGAAGCAAGTCAGCTACATTTAAGCCAGCATACAATGAAACAGCCCATTTAGGACCAATATAGGGCCAAAACCATATAATACCATCTAATATCTATACACTGCTGAATCCTCATCAGGGTCTCAGGGGGCTGGAGTCAATCCCAGCTGACTTAGGGTGAAGGCAGGGGACATCCTGGACAGGTCACCAGTCTATCACAGGACTATACATACAGACAAACAAATACACCTACGGACAATTTAGAATCATCAATTAACCTCAGCTTGTTTTAGGACTGTGGGAGGAAGTTGTAGTACCTGGCGAAAATCCACACATGCTCAGGGAGAATATGCAAACTCCACGCAGAAAGATCCTGGGAAGGCCGGTGTGCAAACCAGCGATCTTCTAGCTGCAAGACGAAAGTGCTAACCACCAAGCCACTGTACATCCATCCATTCTCTATACACCACTTTATCCTCACTAGGGTCGTGGGGGGTGCTGGAGCCTATCCCAGCTGACTTGGGCGAAAGCAGGGGACACCCTGGACAGGTCGCCAGTCTGTCGCAGGGCTACATATACAGACAAACAATCACACTCACATTCACACCTACGGACAATTTAGAGTAACCAATTAACCTCAGCATATTTTTGGACTGTGGGAAGAAGCCGGAGTGCCCGGAGAAAACCCACACATGCACAGGGAGAACATGCAAACTCCATGCAGAAAGATCCCAGGCCCACCCCGGGATTTGAACCAGGGATCTTCTTGCTGCAAAGCAAAAGTGCTAACCACTGTGCAGCCCCCATATAATACCATAAAATACACGTATATGAATACACAAATAGCAATTACTAAGATTGGCTCAAACTGCGCTTGAATAACAGAGACTAAGATATGACATCACTCCCACCATCTGCTGTGCTGTAGTGAATGCTACATTCCCACATACTGTGTTTAACTCCATCTGACTGCGATAGTTGCCTCTTAATTTCCTGCCTTCTATCAGCACGCTCTCTCTGAAATATGCTTCATTCCTCTTACCGTCTCCTCCTGACAGCTGAAGGATGCATGTTGCTTTTTCGAAAGAAAAGGAATGCGGCAGATTTAATGAGACAGAACATGTGGTGTATAGTTCACAACACTGTGTAACCGACACCAGCAAAGAAATGAAAGGCTTTCAGTGACACACTGGTGAAATCATGACGTGACAGCATGAAATCCCTCATAGCTCGGCATTCTGCTGAAGACACATCACCCACTGACAACACAGAGGATTCTTCTGTGTGCACTGAGAAGATGCTCACTGATGAGCTGCGTATTAGCATCCCAGATTACAGTGTTTTAGTTTCTCACGGTCATGGTGCTTTCTCAGGGTTTTCCCACCCTGCTAGGATCAAATCCTAGCACAAATGAACTTTTAGCATTCCTCTGACACAATTTAGCTCGATTTAGAAGTGCTGAATATGGAAACAAAGCCTTTAAAAACAGGAGCAGGAATATTTCATGGTCTCTCTGCTGTGCTGCTCTCGGTGTCGGGGCAGGACTGTGATGTGGAGGTGGCCTGGATCTTCATTTTTAAGGATAAAGTAGGTGATGTGTGACCTGGATACTGGGACTGCCGTGGAAAAGCCCCTCAGGCAGGATTGGGAAAGTGTCAAGCAACAATCAAACAATGGCAGCAAAATACTTAGATGTTATTCCAAAGTGCACCAATATGGGTTTTAAGATCGAAGATGTCGTGCGGTATTTGAATTTTTCCGTGTTTGAGCTGCTGCTATAAAAACAAAGTGCTGTTGAAGCTTTGATGTTTGCAGGCTGCTGCTTTGCACTGAAGTGTGGAGGGTTTTGCAGCAGAGAGACAATGTTTTTCTCCAGTACATTAGCACAACAGCATAGAATACATCACCATAAAAAAAACACCCAAGGAGAGCAGAGCGTCCATATAAATAGCAGCTCTTACAGAGAGAGCGGGGTGTATAGGTTTCTTTTTTTGCACTGAGAGGGAATGCCCCTCGCCTCAGTGTGCGTGTCGACTGTGACGTTGGTGCTCGGTCAGACTTGCTTAGCCTCTCTGAGATGAGGAGTGAAGGTGAGGCTGACAGAGTGGGGATGGGTGAGTGTGTGTGGGGGGGAGGCAGGATGGAGATGCTCTCACATCCCCACCCCCACTTACACACACTCTCTCCTCCGGAGCTATAAATAGAATGAGAGCGAGCAGCTGGAATGGCAAGTGAGAAACACACACACACACACACACACACACACACACACACACACACACACACACACACACACACACACACACACACACACACACACACACACTGTGTTTTTCTATCATTGTGGGGACCTACCATTGACTCCCATTCATATCTAACCCCTAACCCTAACCCTAATCTTAACCCAGACCAAAACAATGCCTCACCCTAAAGAAACGTTTTTGCACTTTTACTTTTTTCAGCAACAACAACATGGCCAAGAAAACACTTTAAACTTGTAGGGACCTAAATGAGGTCCCCACAAGTGACAGTTTTTGGTTTTCCTACAGTTGTGGGAACATGTGGCCCCTACAAGTATAGCCAGCACCTGACCACACACACACACACACACACACATTGAGATGCACGTTGATTCCCACTGCTTTTTTCTCCTCCTAATTCCATCTGTAACTCCTCCCTCTTCACTTATTGAATCTGCTCCTGACCATTTCCTTTACAATGCTTCCTGCTGCATCTTCATTTTTTCCCTCTTACTGCTGATTTGCCGTGAATACCTTACACCAGTGTCTGGTAAAGAATAGCACAACAACTGTCTCAAAAGATAAATAAATAAAAAAATAAATAAAAATTATCAGCCTTAACCTCCTCCGCACCTCGCTTGCCTCTGCTCTAAAAGAGCAGAACAATTGTGTCTTTGCCGCCCATTTCCCGCCTTGCATTATCATTCCTCCCAACTCCATCTCCATCCTTTTATTCAAATGAGACAAACCTGTCTTCGTTGCCCCTTTTCCTTTGGATACCCTTCAGAGCAGTCCTTGTGGACAGCATACCCATTCACAGCTATAAATAACTCTCTCGCTCTCTCTCTCTCTCTCCCTCCTCACCTCCTCTCCTCCTCTCCTCCACCCAACACCTCACCCTCTCCTCCCCACCACCAGCTTCACCACCCCCCCTCTTCTCTTGCTCATCCTCCGGCAGGGCCATTTGCTACTGGGTTTGCTGTCTGGGGCTCTCCCCTCCTTTCTTTCTCCCTCTGCTGTCTCCGTGGACCTCGCTCTGCCTCGCCGGCTCCACTTTATAACCTGACAAGCACAAATGTCTGCTCCCCCATTCCCTTCTTCATATTATGTACCTCACATTCATGAAATCCCACTTTGTTTCCAGACAGACAGCGATTTCACGCCAGGCCGGCCTTGCTGTCGTAAAGCCTGCGTATTCTGCATGTACAGCATGGTGCCAGCTAATTGGTCAAACGCAGAAAGATATGTAGGACATTTACATGTAAAATCTTTGTGACTGTAGGAAAATAATGCCAGGGCACAGCGACGTGTGCACCGGCCCAAATGCACATGTGAAGGATCAAGGGCAATGCTACAGTGCACTTGAAGAGATTGATGTCATTTAAACATTTCTGGTCTAATATTTCAACCTCCAATCTTTTATCTCGTGTCTGTCACTCTGCCTTCACTGTAAAAAAGTCAGCCCTACTTCCCAGAATTAAAAGTAACAACTGTGATGAAGCTAAGACATATTAAACATCGGCTTTTGCACTCAGAAGCTCATAACTCACTTTTATGTAGCACACTACAGAGTGCAAAAACCTTAATGCATTTGATTCCGCGTCTGTTTTTTGCTGGTACGTCTTCGAACGTTATGCATGTTATGTGGACAAATGATATTGAAAATTTGCCCTTGGTCACATGGAATCAACATTAAGCTCAGAATTGTTTTCAGGGTAGAAAAGCAGCATGTGAAGCGTCATGGGACTCATCATCTCTCCACTGGAGCTGAGCATGAATATGGAAAAAAGTGCACCATATCAGAGAGGGACACTTTCACAGCCAATAACCAGTTTTGTACTGAAACACAGCTCTCAATTCATACATATTACAGGAGAATGTGAGGAACAAAGAGGTGCCTGGACTCATTCTCATTCACATTTGCATTGGAAAAAAAGCCTTCCTTCACTTTGTTTGTTGTAAATGTGTTGTCTGCCTCTAACTGGATTTAGAGGCAGAAAAGCAGGCTAAGAAGGATTTTACACTATTGTGTGTCTTGATCTCATGAGGGTGTTGTCTAGCTACTCGGCTTTGGTGTCTTCGAAAGCTTGCAGTCAGTTATTTCTGCTCATGTCTTTACAGCTGTGCAAGTCAGACAACATTGATTAACAATACAAACTGCGTGTGAGTAAAGTAGGAGAGTTCAGAATGTGTCACTATCGATATTGTGACACGATTGTCATGATATATCGATACTGTGTCGTCAGTATCACCGTACTTTCTGTTGTTTTACGGATACAGAGACCTTTTCTTTAATGCAGACATTTGACCTCTGAAATGCTCTGCTTGGAAATATTGGCATATGTTCAAGTTTTTTGTGTGTTTAAAGTGCTCTGCCTGTGTGTCACCATGACATTGTTGTGCAAGTCACATTCTGCAGCGTGTAATCTTAACCTCCTCTTGTCTGATTCTGGCTTGAATGATATCCCTTTTACTTTCCGTTCATGTTTCCCGTCTGTACCTCTTTTTAACTGTCGAATGAGGGCAAATATTTTTAAAAAATGTAAAAAGTGCACATTAGTCAGGACTATAGTGGCACAGTATGCTACAAAATCCAGTAGTGATGTGATGTAAAGAAAAAGTTCACCTCAGAGGCCAGTTCGATTTATAAATCATTGATATAATATACATCTTTATCAACATTGTCAAAGGTGCTCACTTTCTAGACTTCTTTGCTTCGATGCTTATGATATTTGAAACATTTATGTAAAAATAAAGATATGAACACTTTTTAATGCATTTCTCTGAAAAAGATACAATTGTTTAACCTGAACTCTCACGCTTCAGCATTTTTTAACGCTTCACAGGAATCCTGACCTCACAACATCTATGTTACCACTCTGACACTCTTAGATTTCCATTACCTGCTACCCTGAATGTTTTTTATACAGCATAAAGTGAATAAATACACTGCAGGTTTCATTCCTGCTGTGCTTTAAACGTATTTTATATTTTTCTTTTTCTGTCATACTATATCTATCTTTCATAGTATCAAACTGTGTAAAACTAAATACTGTGTTACCAGTTGGGCAAAGTGGCCGACTGTGTTCACTGTGGTTTGTTACAGTTTGAATTACCACAATGAATTGGGTATCAAGGCAGCATTTTGAGATCCTACTTTGTAGATTTGGCCTGGTACAAAATCTAGGTTGAAAGCCTTCAATACTTCAGTGTACAGTATACAGCAGAAATGAGTACATCTCTGTGCAATATCACTGAAAAAAATTAAATGATTCCTAGTTGTGTCCCCTCTTAATACCTGCATTATGTCTAAGTTGAAAAGTAGAGTATTTCTTCCTATGAACAATCAAAACCAGCTACTTTAGATTGTGTTGAAAATCCAGGCCCCAAAGTGGAAACTCTGCAACCAAAGTGAGTACAGCTGTGATTTCCAATCAACCTAACTGCATAAATGTGGTCACAGAATCAGCTGTGAACACCAGAACTCTATCAATTTTAGACATATGACAGAGCCTCATGGGAAACACAATTGTCATGAAAATTCGGATTGTGAGAATTCCCAATAATGGAAAAGGATATAGGAGGATCGGTACCTGACTACACTGTGTCACCAAAATGGGTTAGATTTGGTCAATCAGGTACTGTTTGGTTGTTTTTCTGGTCAAACTGTGAGGTCCCAGTAGATAAATTTCTTGCTTGACCAAAATGCATAACACTCACAACCAAATTTTGGAAACGTTGTTACCGTGGTCAAGAGTAAAGGTAGAAAAGCTACTCTTTCAGAGTTTGAGATTCATGCACAGGCCATTGCTCTTGCAAGAAAAACTGTCAGCAGGTAGCTCAAGCTCTTGGCAGAAGTATCCGCTGAGAGCAGAAGTGGTGGCAAAGGTACAACAAAGAAGGATGCTTCAAAGACTTGCCTCGATCAGGACGTCCATCTGGCCTAACTGCAAGAGCCAAGGATCTGATTGGAAAGGCCAAGGGTAAAAGACTCCAGTGATGCTGACAACTCAGTCAGAGGTTGAAAAATCTTGGAAAAGATGTTTCTAAGAGCACTGTGTATCATTATTTAATAGAAACATTGGGGCTGAAAGCTTGCAAGAGGCAACGTACCCCACGACTCACTCAACTGCAAAAGGAGAAGAGACTGACTGAAGTGCATAACTCTGACTTTAAAAGACTGGGAGAGCTGGATTTTCTCTGCTGAATGCCCTCTTTACTCATTTCTGAAACCCAACAACCGTTTGTATACAGATGATGGTGAAAGAGCATCATCTTCTGTGCAAGTGAAATTCAGTGCCCATAGTATGGTTTGGGGGGCTATGTCCACTTCAGGTCTCTTAGAGCTGCACATTGTGTCTCAGGGTACCACTGTGGATGCACAATACTATACCAACAATATGCTAGAAAAGGTACTACCTGGGTCATTCCGGGTGAAATGACCAGATATTCCTTGGGGGTGTTGCTGCACCATTTTCAAATTAGTCCTAAATTTGCATTCCATTAGATAGTCACAAAAGTACTTTCTGTGCAAAATTGTAGGCCTGTAGCTCAAATAGTTTCTGAGTTGTGGGGGTCTGAAAATTTCAAAATTTGGGCTATAAAAAGCCTTGCCAGCGTTTTTTGCATCTTTAAGTGGTTATTTCTCAGCCTCTAGACATACCAGAGAGCTGTGAGTTGGTAAACAAGGCCTCTGCGTGTAACTAGTGCCCCACAAACATCCCCAGGTGTTTCATATGTCTACACTTTTTTAAGGTAGTCACCTTTAACAACTAACATTTCAAAAAGAACAAAACATACATAATACTACCATTGGAATGACTACTAATACTTGTATCCCAATTTAAAGTACTGAAAAGCAAAAAACGATTTTGACATCACCCATGCCATTTTGAGTAAGAATATCTCAGTAATTACATATAACCCTGCTGCTTTTTTGTACAGTGATAGAAGACACATGGAACTGTCATGTAGAAAAATTTGGGGTCTCTGGTACCCGTCCCACACTGAGATTTTTGCCACCAAAAATAGCCAATTAAAAATCTCGTCCAACTTTGGGGGCTCATATTTTCCAAACTGAGGTACCTAGAAAGCTCCAGTTTGCTAAGTTATCACACAAGTTTGTGTAGAATGGAACCCAGGGGTGTAAGAACACTTCTGTGCAGTATTTCTAGTACTTTTAAGATCCCAAACTCTACTCGTGAGTAGGTATCTCTTAATTTTTAGCATTTTTAGCAAGCCCCCATGGCCTGCAGAGTGTAGGGAAACACCTGGGGATGTTTGTGGGGCACTAGCTACATGCAGAGGCCTTGTTTACCAACTTACAGCTCTCTGGTATGTCTAGAGACTGAGAATTAACCACTTAAAGATGCAAAGAACGCTGGCAAGGCTTTTTATAGCCCAAATTCTGAAAATTTCAGACCCCCACAACGCAGAAACTATTTGAGCTACAGGCCTACATTTTTGCATAGAAAGTACTTTTGTGACTATCTAATGGCATACAAATTTAGGACTAATTTGAAGATGGTGCGGCAACCACCATCTGGTGAAACCACACGGAATGACCCACCTGCATTTATGGCCAGGAGGAAAAAACTGGGGCCTGTGACTGAACAAAAGATTTAACAGACATTTGGAATTGATATTTATGCAAAACAGTGCCCCTGCTGCTCACACTGTCCGTATGACTCAGAAATGGTGTTCTGAGCATCTACCTGGCTTTCTGCGTAAGGAGGAATGGCCACCAAACTCCCCTGACCTCAACCCAATTGAGATCTGTTGGAGAATCCTGAGCAGTCACATCTGTACCAGCCCACCACCGACCACCATGAAAAAACTCAACTCTAGGGCTGTTATGGGAGTGGGAGAAGATAGAACCATCCACACTAAAGAACCTCGTACATTCCATGCTTGAAATACTGAAAGTTGTGATCAAAGTGAAAGGAGGAAATACTCGTTATTGAATAAATTGATTATATTGCATATTCAGTCTTTGAGCCTTGTTTTTCTGGAGTGAACAAACTTTTAGGACAAGGTGCAAAGATCAATCTAAACACAGCTCAGCAGTAATCAGGTGATATAGAAGGAACCATAATACCACTAATCAGAGCTGCAGAGGTCTTCCGTCAAGCCCACCGATGCTGCCAAAAAACCCACACAAGTTTCAAAAGAGGAAAAAAGTGAAAACCTGACCAATTACTGACTTCAATTCTGTATTTTTAATTTATTAAATCAAAACCATTAGCTTTTTATGTGTATATAACAGCAAATACTTTACTGTTCAACTTACAAGTGACGCAAATTTTGCAAAGTGTCACAGTTTTAATTCATTTGACATTTAAGTTACACTGCACATAGGTATACTCATTTGTGTTATATACTGTATCAAATCCAGACATGGTATGCTGTGGTTAATAGAGGGTTTTGTTTTTTCATCAACAGGTTCATCCTGGAGTCTCTCTTCCATAATGCTTCAATAAATATGAATGTCTTAGTATGCAATATTAATGACAATGAAATAATAATAATAAAAATAAAACAATAGACAATGAAATATGAATTAAAAAATTAATAAAGTGATTCTATTCTAAAACTAAATAAGATGTCTTGCAATAGACAGCCAATTATTCATTAATGAAACAATTATTTTTGAAAATCTGCCTCTTTTTTTTTTTCCTCCAGACACTCCATCCTGGTCATGGCTGCCTCAGTTCTGCAACCTTCGAGACCTCCGTCGCCGAGCCCAGCTCAGACAGCTGGAAGACTCCAGTGGCAACATGGTCCACATCAAGCAGAAGCTCTACCACAACGGCCACCCCAGTCCCCGCCACCTCTGACTCTAAAAAAAAAAAAAAACAAATACAAAAAAATTATCTTGACCTGCCCCCTCCCCTAAAAACCCTTCTCCCCTCCCCTCCAAAACACCTTCTTCCCAAACTGCCCCACGGCCAACTGTTGCCTCAGAGACCCTGGAAAACTGCCCTCCCTCTATCCATAACATGGCCCCCTTAACATGACAGGACTTTCTTATGACTAAACCCAGTCCCTGTCAGCACTTAAAAAATCCCAAAATGGAGATGATTATTTGTTGCCACTGAAATCTTGTCTTATGTCCATGTCCACCATTGTGGGAGGAAGAAGAAAAAAAAACATTTTTAAGGGTGTTTTTTCTGTATAGAGACATTTTCTGTGTTCATTGTTAAACTTGGCATGCTCTTTTAGAACAGGGTAAGATGTGGGCAGTGTATGGAACGGGGCGGCAAGACGGGTGTCATGATATTTTTTTTCTCTATCGGGTGGGACGGGGACTTTGTCGGCGTGGGGTGGGGCGAATCAGACTGGCGGGTGGGTGGGTTTTTGTGATGTTAGACTGCTGCTTCTGTAAATAGTTATAAATAAGTGGGATTTAACAGTCTTTAAAAGGGGGTGCGTGGGGGGATTTTTGTGTGAGTCGTTTATCAATAGAAAACCTAATGATGGACTGTGTGGGTAAAGATTATAGGAACGGAACAGAAAGACGAGTCTGTTTGAAAACTGGATGTGAAACCATGTGATTTCTGCTAAAAACACAGATTAATTAGCTTTGTTACTTAGTGAATTAACTGAATGTATTAATTTTTCCTGTAAATATGTGAGGGGGAGGGGAGTGAGCGCGGGTGTGGTTGGGGTTCTCTTTGCTTTATTGTCATTGTTTAGTAGACACGGGAGGAGATACAAATGCCAGCCAAGATGAGTCAGTGCAACACACACACACACACACACAGCCGTCCATGTTCCCCACACTGTGCTCAACAGCACAGTTCAATTTTCTTTATCCAATTCCCTCTCACTTATCAGGAGCAACCAGCCTATCAGCAGAGGGAACCCTCACCCAGCCCCCCCTCGCCCTCTCTGTCCAGACATTGCTGTTGTGAGGATGAAATGTCTGTTTTATTAAAAGTGCCATTGAAGCACAACAGTGACCTCTGATGTTTGATTGTGTCATTCCAATATGAGCAGAGATGAGAACACGTTCTCATAGCGAGAGGTTAATTCAGAGCACTACCAGCGGACTGATTATGCAGAGAGGTCCTGCTGACAACTTAAGTTTGGTTTATTGTAATTCAAATAGAAATTTCAAAAGCACTGACTAACAACACTTGTAAAATGACTAACAATGCCAATGATACCCGACTGCAATGGAAAAAAGCCCTCCACTATCATCCAGTGGTACAATATGATACATTCCAGAGGCAGTGAGAACATTGAAAAGAACATGATTACTTTGGTGGATTTTCTTTAGCAAACACCGCCTGTCACATGTACTCACAATGTTATGTGAAACAAATAATTAGTATTGATTAATCTCTCATATATGGTTGATATATGCAATTTAAAGGACCAACATCTGTAGGATTTAGTGGCATCAAGTAGTGAGGCAGCAGATTACAACCAACTGAATTAACCTTTCTTTCCTAGAGGGAATGAGAACCTATTGTCTCCACACTCTGAGGTATAAGAGCCAATAAGAGTCAGATCATTGAATTATGGCTCTGATGCGGTCTTTCTGATGCTATTCTTGGAGTCTACAAACAGGTACTTTATGAATGCAAAGGTTGATCAAAAGGTTCTGAGAGTGTGGTGGGAATGTGTGTGGTGTAGTAACTGTAAGGACTTAATATGTGACAGCAGGACGGGTTACATGTTTTAGTGATCACCGGTAGGTTACAATTTGTGATTTCCTCATGAATGAACAGTAGCAGAGAGCAAACATCACTGTGTGTCAGTCAGGATGATCTGACCTCCATGTTAAAGATCATCACTGGTGATGAGATGTGGGTCTACAGCTACCTCCAAGAGAAGAGACAGCAGTTCGTACAGCGGAAGAGCTTCAGTTTCCAAAACCAGACAAGAAACATCGGGTCAGGAGCTTGCTTGCCGCTTTCTTCAACGTTTAGGTGGTTGGTCAACTTTTCTCATCAGTGTTTGATTGTCAAAGTCAAATTCTAAGATGTCCAAGGGAGACTTGAACACAGTTGTTACTCCTCACCAGCCCTCCTCACCAGATTTGGCTCCCTGTGACTTCTTTCCAAAAAATTAAATTCAAGTTGACGAGTCACCATTTGACACAGTTTAGGAGATCATCACAGATAGTGCTGACATATTTACACAACACAACTTTCAGGAAGCATGACAAGTGATTGCAGAAGCAGTGGGAGTGCTGTGTCACTGCACACGGAGAATACTTGGCAGAGATAGCAGTTGAATTTACATCAGCTCTGGTTTCTGAGGACTACAGACACACTCCTGTAACTTTTTGATCAACACCCGTAAGTCACTTATTTATTCACTTACATGGTGATATCTTGATTTCAATATGTCCCATTCCTCCTATTTATTGCATCACAAACTCACAGTCAAACACTGCAGCTAGAACATCAATTAAATCTGTGAGGGTTTAGTGCTTACCACCACTTCAATGTAAAATGCAAAAGTAGCTCTCTAGAACCAGTGTTTTCTTTTTGTCCATTCCAGGTGACTGTAGAAACATGGCAGTGCAACATGGTGGGCTTCCACCAGACAAAACAAACTCATTCTAGATGAAAACACAGCAATTTGTAGTTACAGGAGATTATACACTAACAAAAACAAAAGTTTGATAACCCTAAATCTGATTATTTAAATTGATTGTACTATTTAAAAAGCGTAAACCTGCATAAAATAACTAGTCGATTCAATTTCTACTAATGCCGATAATTATTCAATTAATTACTGCTAAGAACTGCCAGGCAAGAGATGTTCTGAAGTAAAATTTTGTAGAAATGTAAGTGAACTAAAGTCAACAGCAACAAATAACATATGGGACAGAAGAAGTAAGAATGAAAGAGTCAATCCTTTACAGTGTTTAAAGCATCTTTTTACTAAAACTTCAGCAGTCCAAGAGACTGTACCCAACTACTACATTTACCTTGGCATTTACAGTAAGACAGTTCAACACATACTGGCAGACAAGAAGACAGAATTCCAGACTAAGACATTGCAGGATTACAACAGCTCTTCATTCACAATATCATGTCATCAAAGACCCCAAGGGATCATTTTCTTGGACTAGATTTGGCTTGTGATTTATCGCTGGCTTTTCCACTCTGTCTGGAACACCAGTTTGATTGGGTTTAGCTTCTTCATTGCTGGAAGTCTGTTCTGACACATTGACATCATCAACACTGGTTTGGGGACAGTTGTCCTTATCAGCTTCAGTTACCACAGTCTCCACCTGCACTGCAGCCCCTTTTGTTTTGGCCTCAGTTTCCTGGGCAGCAACCTCAGTACTTTCAGGCAACTTCATATCTTCTGTAACCACAGTGTCAACCTCTTTGGAAGATGGAACTTCTGCTTCCTTGGAAACCTCTACTTTAGTGACTTCAGCATTCTTGGATTCAGTCTCCATAGGCAAAGGCTCTATGGGTGCAATCTCTGTGACAAAACCTGCAGCTGCTCTCTGCGACTCTCCGGCTGCCTTTGTAGTTGTGGCCTCAGCCTCTATGCCACTTCCTGTTGATATTACTTCATCTTTTAGGACTTCTACTTCCTTGGAAATCTCTGCTATGCCAGGTTCAGTGTCCTTCTCAGCAATCTCTGCAGGTATAGGTTCTGAGACATTTTCTGTGGCCAAAGTCTCAGCCTCTGTGGTTAACTCTGTAGCCACAGTCTGAGTCACTTTGGTTTCCTCTGGAGCTATGGCTTGTGTTTCCACTGTAATCTCTTTTGGCATGGCTTCAGCTTCACTGGCAGCAGCCTCAGGCATCATAGGTTCAACCTCCTTGACAACCTCTGTGTCCAAAATCTTTGATTCCATCTCTGTCACTACCACTTCAAACTCTTGAGTAACCTCTGATATTTTCAACTCTCCTGCAACCTCATTTGCATCACTGACAACCACCTTTTCCATTGGTTCAGACTCCTTCATGGCTACTGCCTCCATCTCCTCAGTGATGGTTGCCACTGTATCTGCCACCTTGGCTACATCAGTTGTTATAGATTCAGCCTCCTTAACAATGTTTGCCAAGGACACAGTCACTTGAGCTACATTGGTTACTACTTCTCCAGCCATTTTTTTTTCAATATCAGTGGTTACTTTCTCTGCAGCTTTACTGGCTTCAGTTGCTCCACCATCAACAGAGGTGGTTGCTGACTCAGTTTCCTGAACAAGAGCTGCTTGTACTGGTACTGTAACTTCTGGCTCCTGGACAACATTAGAGAGGACAGTGTCTAATTCCTTTTCCAGGGCGACTGCAAAGGCCATTATGTCAACTTGCGGAGCAACATTCTCCTTCTCCTTGATTACCTCTTCAGCCCCAGTTTCTTGCACTTAATCAGCAGAGGGTTCTTCTTTACTCACAGCAGCAGTTTATTGAATGGTGGAAGCTGCTGTGCCCTCAGTTTCAATATTCTCAATGACTATATCCTTTACCTCAGGTGCTGCAGTATCAACAGGTACAGCTGTTCCTAGAACCTCAGCAGTAAGGTCACTGACAGCCTTAACCTCCTGCTCCAATGGGACAGCAGCAGATGTCTCAGCAATTGTTTCAAGTGGTTCATTCAAGATAGTTGTTCCAACAGTTGCTGCAGCAACAACTTCACTTTCTTTAACCAAAGTGGCACCTTCTTGGAGGATAACATCTGCTTGTACCTCTGAAGATGGAGTGGTTGTTTCTGCCTGGGTAGCATTGCTTACAACCTCGTATAGTGGAAGAATTTCTTGTATGCTAGGGGTGGTATCTTCACTTTGTGTTAGTGAAGCAGCTTTTTGTGCTGTGATTCCTGCAGCCATTTCCTTAGTTAGGAGTACACCCACCTTGCCAACCCCCATACCCGTGTCCACCAGCAGCCAGTCCATTTTTTGTGCATGTTGCTTGACAGCATCATCCACTCTTGAGTCAATCATTGCTTCAGTCAAAACTCCATCTTCAGAGGAGTAGGCAGCAGCCTTTCCAGAAAACAGATGTATTAAATGATTGTTTGAGGTTTGTTTTGAACGGTTTTATATTTTGTGTTGACAGACTTTTCTACTCACCTGCCAGGCTACACCAAGTTTGGAGATTTCACGCCTCGACATGCCCTCTGCTCGCTTGGCAATGTCTGAACATTTCAAACCATGGTCAAACTGAGCCAGTTTTAACCTCCTGTTGAGTTAAAGCACATGAGGTTTGTACAGTAAGTGGGCTTCAAGATTGTTTCCTATAATTGATTGATCACGACTGACCGAGGCATGCTGCTGGTGTACTGCTTTCTGAGGGCTTGAACACCTTTTATAAAAGCAATAAGTAAGATTCACACACCTTTGTGGTTTCAGAATTGAACACGATACACACCATTATGCAACTTGAGCTAGCATGGCAATCTCCAGGGAGCAATGCTTTCCTTTGCGGTGGTAAATCACCTCAGCTACAGAGCAGCAACACTAGCTCTAGTGAAATTCAATGAGAGTACTCACTGTCTCCCTGCAGTGGCAGGACCCAACACAAACTTGTCGAAATACAGGCGCACCAATCTCTCTCTCCTCCAAACCAGGCATAGCAATGCAAAGTTCACAATCTCATCAATGCGGTCGTTAATGGCCCAGTCAAACTGTTCTGGCTGGTTACTAGCGAGCACCAGCATGAACCTGAGGAGAGGAAATGAAAGTACTTAGACCCAGTCAGTGACCTTTTCAGTTATAGTGATGACCTTTTCATGCCCAGCCATGCACAGTGAATACAGCAAGATACCAACTTGTTGCTCTGCTCGCTGGTGCGGTAGACGAATGCATTGAGAGTGGCTCTAAGGTCCTCACTGATTTTCTCCTGCAATGCAAAAATCATGACTCATGAATATATGATTAAAAAAAACAGCACATCATCACCATGCACATGGCACTACAGCTGAACTCACTGTGGCTCGCTTACGGAGGAACGTATCAGCTTCATCTACAAACAGCAAGAGGCTGCAGAGAATAAGAGAACATCAAAGAGAATGAGCTTAAAAACAGACATTCTTCAGGGCTTTTTAGCAATAAGCAAGCAAAAATAACAGTAGCTCTGTATGTAACACTATATCCAGTCCACCATATGAAACCTTTACTCAACATTTAACAGCTTACACACATTATAATGCACTTTATAGTGCTAATCCATTGATTGGTAATAGAGAGAATTAAACAACCGTACCCCCATCTGCTGGTGTTGGCCCAGTCAAACACCTTGTGCATGGCAGTGACTCCATCGCGCCCCATGGGTGCCACATCCCCACCTGTCATGACGGCATAGTCCATCCCTGAGTGAAGAGCTAGTTTCTGAGGCAGGAGAGAAAACAGAATGACACTACAATCTTAAAATGAAGTAACAAGCTAAATGCATAGATTGACAAATGAACAGTAATTTAATTCCTTTATTGTAATAAAGGAATACAAAAAAACAGTTTCAAAAATATTGTACATTTTGTGATATTTTTAGGATCTAACACAAGTTTTGTAACAAAATGTTTCCTCATCAGTAACTGCTGCATTCGCATCACTGCTCATGCTAACAATTCTTCTATGGATTCAAAATAAACCAGAGAAATATAATATACTACATGACATGGGCAGAGGAAAATGGTACAAAATAAACAGCATGCTGCATTGATGAAGACTTGAAACTGGGAATTGGGACCATTAACTTAGTAGGAAAAAGATTACCAAGATAACACATTAAGTGAGAAGCAAGTAAATTTCCCATACACTTCTAAACAATCAGTTCTTGTAGCAAACAGAGATGCCCTCTGCTGGTCATTAGAATGTAGGTTTAACCCTCTGACCCTGGCCGTGGTTTTCTGCTACGTTTTTACTGGCTGTGGGCTCATTCTTCACTGCAATATAAAGTCCTACACCTCTTTGGAAACAAAACAAGTATGGCTAGGAAAGAGAGAGAACTTAAAAATATCTTCTGCGCAGTATGACACAGTTACAATGCCATGGATCATCAAAAAAAAAAAACCAAGTTCAAGTTCCTTGATTATTTATTTTTCAAAAAAAACAAAAAAAACAGCAATAGAATCCAATGTCCAGCATTATTCAAAGTGCCCACAGATGTTACCAGTACTGGAAAAAAAGACAGACTCTGCATACTATAGGCATTTCACTAACATTTAATATGTTTCCATAATTTTGTCTGCAGTTTGGCTACGAAGTCCCTGAATGTCTGTCACATCACTGCCCTCAGCTGTGCTGCAAAGCACAGGTTTTTATTTTTTGTACAGAACCTGGTGTAATGTGTAAATGAGACAAGTAGAATAAAGTGATGTGGATAAAATACTACAATTTTAAGCTTAGTTTTTGGTAATGTTTTCTGATAGAGCAGCACATCACATATGAGTAGTCCAAGTGTTGATGGGAAGTTGAAAATCCAACAATTCTTTCTGTTTTTGCAGTTTCTGGCTCTGATAGATGGTGAAATTGTATTGATTTTTTAAAGACAGCATGCTTTTCACACCCATCAGGGGGAGTTGGAGTTCAGAGGGTTAAAGCAAGTCTGTGTTGGCTTCACTTTCCACATCCAGAAGCTACATCCATCTTTTATATACAGCCTATTTCTATTGCATGCAGTGTGTTGTGCCAGCTGTTCGGGATAGTACTGGTTGGACCAATACTGTAGTTGTAAATTAGCAGATTCAGCACAACAGCCTTTCTCAGTATAAAAAAATCACTGCTTAGCCTAAAATGGCAAACAATATACATACAAAAAAGGAGGAAAAACAAAAGGTGTTGGCTGAAGCCATACCTTTGCGAAGAAGGTTTTTCCGGTTCCAGGGGGTCCATACATCAGGCTGTTTCTGTACAAGCCTCGATTCTGCTGGGTGTTGCGAGTAGCAATGGCAATGTCCCTCACACGCTCCTCCAAAGCTGCCTGTATAAACCAGGTCCATGGAGGCACTTAGCATTTCAACGCTCATCCCCAGAGCACATGAACACAGAATATATGAACGTAAAAAAAAAAAATCTTGCATAATCACTCACACTGAGCACCACACCCTCTAAAGCATCCTGAGGTCTGCTTCTTACATGTTTGGCTGTCTTAAAAAAGGCAGAAATCATGTCGCGGTTAACATCCATTTAGAGGAATTTATATTTCAATTCTGAGTATATATAAAATTTCCTATTCCTATCAGAATGTCAAAAAATAAATCAAAAATCTAAACATTCAGCAGATAATGTTCAGGCTTTATTATTTTTGTGTCTCAGAAAACCAATGTATTCATTCATTCTGAACACTTAACTGGATTGACTGACAGCAATGTGAATGTTTCTGCTATTTCACATACTAAAATCCTCCCATATTCACTCGATTTGGCAGAATTACCAGAACACAATACACGGCACATGAACACACAAATCCACTGAAATTATTTATACTCTTGGAAAATTTGATGAGCTTCCAGACATAATATTTCAATTAGAAGAAAACTCTCGACAACTGACTGTTGTTTATGGACAGTTCCTAAAAAAATATCTGAGTAATTAAATAATTCTAGTGTAAAATGCATTTATGTAAAGCTTCCTCACAGCTCCTGCATGCATTTCATCCTTCAGCAGATGATGTGGTAGATTTTATCAGCAATATATGTATTTAGCAATAAAAACATGCAAATTTGGATGCAATTTGACCTTGATTGGGTGTTTAATGGCCTCTGCAACAGTCAACCTGGAGGTCTCTCGGACCAGTGAGGGTTTACCGAGAAGAGCCTCTATGTACCGCCCCCCCACCGCTGTGGCATTCCTGGCAGAATACATTCCTACTGCCAACAGGGTCAATCCAGCGATCTGTGATGGGAGAAAAACAAAGACGTGTACGTAATGTACAATGGATCAAATATGAAGAGCACTGTCTCAAATAAACCTCTGCAGTCCTCCTGTGGTGAAAGTGTGACAAAGCATGACAGGTTTGACATGGAGTTACCGTCGCTGTGAGAGTTTATCCCAGTCGGAGACGAAGGCCCTGAATCCCTCCCCAAACACTGCTCCTGCCGGGAACAAAACACAATTATCACCCTGACTGCCTCCACTGTGACAGCGCCAGCCACCGCTGCCCTCTGGGAATTTTGTTGAGCTGCTACTTAGAGCTGAGAGAGATACTAGATGATAACATGTCAGTAACTCTGATGATTGGGGAACGTGGAAACTCATTTCGCACTCACTTTATAGATTCGAGGACAGTTTGTCTGTGTTCAGCAGCTAAGGCGGACCTGCTCCCGGATCAGATCTGCGTTCTCTCTCTCCACCTTAGCGCGAGCTTTGGCCTCCGCTTCGACCCGAAGCAGGTCATTCTTGTGTCTCAGATCCATTTCATGCTCGATGGTAGCTGGGAAGCAAAAAAGGAACTTATCATTAGTAACTGTTACTGACAGGGCTGGGCATCTGACCTACTTTTAATCAGCAAGGCTTAACTTATTTTTACACGAAGTGAATATTAGGTTGAACTGATTTAGAGATACAGTTCCTTTGAGCTCTTGGCTCTTCTAATAAGGGAACGCTATCCACTGGCATGGAAGAGGCCATTAACCCATATATTTTCATCAGCTCCTACGTATCTGAACAGCAGAAAGTATGACAGGTCTGCCACAGCTCACAGTCGCCTGGAAGTCAGTTTTTTTCTGAAAACAGAATTTTCTAACTTGTGATATATGATATTTATATAGGAAATATAAAAAGGTGCACTGCTGTTCCTTGTACATTGTACTTTCTCTGTTCTATTGATATGAGGTGGCTCTAAAAGACCATGTATGGTGAGTCAATCTGCTCTGTATGAATTAAAGTTAAAATTTTCTACTTGAAGGACGAGCTGTAAACAGAACACATCATCACTCTGTTAGGTTATCATGGCAGAAGTGTTAGCAAGCAGTTGCCTATTTAACATACGAGGGGTGATTGATAAGTTCTGAGCCTGGCCAAGAAAAGACACTTTGTTAATGAAAACCTTTTGTTCTATGAGAGGGCAAAATGTCAGAAGAGTTTGAGTTCAATTTTGAACTCAATGCGTGTATTCACCTGACACCCTAGTAAAGTAGAGTGAGGTAGGTCATTCAAACAAAATGGACCGAATTGGTGACCATGCTGTGATCCATCAATTGACCATCAATGGGCAATATTATGCTTCCCTGGTATGCCAACTGAGGGAGAAAATTAAAGAAAAGCGCCGTGGAATGCTCAGACATGGTGTCCTGTTCCACCAGGACAATGCTCCGGTTCACAAGTCAGTTGTCGCCATGGCTGCCATTCACGAATGTGGCTTTGAAGTCATGCAGCATCCACCTTATTCCCCAGATTTGCCTCCGTCTGACTTTCATCTTTTCCCAAACATGAAACGGCACCTTGCTGGGACCCACTACGCCACAAACGATGACATCATACCTGCGGTTAAACGACTTCCTACAGGAGCAGGATAAAACCTTCTATGAGAACGGGATCAAGTCACTACAGAGACGCAGGAAGAAACGTGTGGACTTGCAAGGGGATTATGTTGAGAAATAAAGCATTGTTAAATTTACTTTTACTTTTTTCTTGGTCAGGCTCAAAACTTATCAATCACCCCTCGTATCTAGTGTGCATGAAACAAGGTTAGTATACTTTATATATCTGAGCTTTTAACTTTATGGGACCAAAAAAGAGCTCTGACATCATCCATTCGGTGGTTGCTTGAAGTACTCAGGTCTAAATACAAACACTGGGGTGACCAGGTGCTCTCCGTAGCTGCAACCAGGCTCCGGAACAAGCTCCCCCCCGACTTGCGCACCATCACTGACCTGGGTCTTTGTAAATTAAAATTCAAAACCTTACTGCTTAAAATGTTTTTAATGCCTAGCAGCATGGTGACATTTTATTACTTTTATATGTATATTACAGTGCTGCTTTATTGCTGTTTATTTTGAAGTTTTATTGTATATTTTATGGGCTGCACAGTGGTGTGGTGGTTAGCACTTCTTGCCTTGCAGCTGTAAGATCCCTGGTTCGCTTCCTGGGATCTTTCTACATGGACTTTGCATGTTTTCCCTGTGCATGCATGGGTTTTCTCCATGTACTCCGGTTTCCTCCCACAGTCCAAAAACATGCTGAGGCTAATTGGTGATTCTAAATGTGCCTGTAGGTGTGAGTGCGAGTGTGACTGTTTGTCCTGTTTTAAATGACTATATTGTGTTAAGTTATTTTCTTTTTTTGTACTGTGGAGCACTTTGTTCACCATTTGGGCTGTTGTAAAAGGCTATACGAACAAACTTTGATTGATTGATTGATTGATTTATATTTGGAAATGTGTTTCAAACCACTTGCTGCATGTAAGCTGGTGTGTAGTGTTCATTAACTCCTGAAGGACACAAGGCTCCTGCTGAATGCTAAATTCTCAACAATGTCCACCAATTACTTACAAATTATATGAAGCTGGGAAGGTAATGTACACTCATGGTTATCAGAGCTTTATGGCCAAAACAATAGCCTGCTGTTGGTCAAAAAAAAGAGAAGTTTGAGCTTGTTGGGATTACAACAGCACAGCAAGTTGTGTTCTGAAACACCAAAACAAATAAAAGAGACTTAACATGTGGCATCATTGAGCTACACAGAAAAAAATCAGATAAGAAATTGTCACTATGAGGCCTTTGATTCCTTCTTAATATCATTATTGACCTATGTAGACAGATTTATGGTCATTCCTTGCTATAAAGCATCATGAATTATTAAGAAATTTTACATAGTAATATAACCAGATGAACACTGCATTTTGTGCACAGCAACATAAGTGAGGAACAAAAGAAAAACATTTCAAAGGAAGATGTGGGTGCAAAGAAGAAAATAAAGTTAGCTGTAGGGCTGCACCATCAACTGATTACTAAATGCCATCATGAGTTTGGTTCCTCACAATTATAATTTTCTGTATACTTTGCTTCTTGGAGCAGTGAATGCAGAGATGATTTCTAAAGATGATTTTAAGTCTTATTTATTGCAGATTTGTACATTAGCTGAAATGTTGCATAGCATGGAACAGAAAGCAGTGCTGTGTTGGTTTAAATGGGAAAATACAATAAAAATATGGGATGCCTAAATTAGTTAATAATTGTGATAAATTATGGTCTAAACACTGATGCAGAAAATGGTGATTGTCATTTAGGATGGATTATGTGCCAAGTTATCTGTCAGCAGAGTCTTACAATTGTTGCCACCTCAAAAAGTAACACACCTCATTTGTTTGATTTAAATCAGCACCACAAAGCTCTGTATGATTAGTGCAAACTATTTTAGATGCCGTTATCAGTGTTACACCATAGAGAACCATTTAAACTCTCACACTCAAAAGGTATTCACAGTAAAATGTCACTATTCAGCTTTTTAAAAATGTTCTATGCAGATACACTCTCATACAAAATCACCCCAATCACTCTGAAATGATTGTTTCTAACTAGTTATTAAACTCATCTGATAAAAATTCCAGTGTTTTTTCACAGTATTAGATATTGCAGAAAGACAAAATGCCACTTTTTCTTATGTACTGCAAAGGTCATGTACCTTTCCTCATGGCCTCTTGCTTCAGAACTGACTCCTCTTGTTTGCGAAGGTTCTCCTCATTTAGGAATTGCTGTAGATAATAAAACATAAGATGAATGCTCCATTCTGCTACAGCTGATATTCCTTTTCAGGGTTCATTTAAATCTGGAAAACCCTGGCTGCAAAAATACAAGACCAGTTTAATTTGTCTGAATTATTTTTGCTATTTTTTGTGAGATTTGGTTAAAAAGATAATAGACAGACAGACAGACAGACAGACAGACAGACAGACAGACAGACAGACAAGCACTTTTTTCAATGAAGATAATATTAAATTAATCAGAAATACAATCTAGAAATTGCTAATGTAGTAAATGACTGTTCTAGCTGGAAATGACTGATTTTTAATGAAATATCTACATAGGGAAACAGAGGAACATTTCCAGCAACCATCACTCCTGTGTTCTAATGCTACATTGTGTTAGCTAATGGTGTTGAAAGGCTAACTGCTGGTTAGAAAACCCTTGTGCAATTATGTTAGCACATGAATAAAAATCCCCCCCCCCCTTTTTTTCCCCTATATTTGGGTCTTCCAGGGTTTATAAGGATTACCCGTTGCCTGAGCTGTTCATTGTACCTCTGTCTGGCAAGTTTGTCCGGATATTGTGCCCTCTAGAGGTGATAAACAAAACTACCAATTACATTCATCTGCACCAGTTGTAGATGAGAGAAAAATGAGGTGGATGTAATAATGGTTCTGCACATATATTCACTGCTGCTCACATACTGCTTGGTTTTGCCTGGTCTCCTCGGCAAGCGTTTTGCGTCTTTCCTCTCCCTGGAGCTGGATCTGCTCCCCCTTCAGCTGCTCCAAAGCGGCTTCATACTCCTGTTGGGGGAGTTTGGTTAGTGCTGGTTCACTGACACCATGCTTTAGCAGCCACTCCTTCTACTCAATCACATACCTTCACTTTACTCTGATGCTCCAGCTGTACAGTCTGCTCCTGCATACAAGCCAGATCCAAAGCATGTCCTGTTGAAACGAGTGACAACACTTCATTCACTACTACATTCTGATGACTACTTCCAGCTGCACGTTTCCGCATGATCTGCTTACAGGCACTACATGGGTGTTTGTCCACAACAGAAGCATGGACACAAAAATGTGAGAGAAGTGACCATCATTAAAACAAAGCTGTACTGACAGGCACTAAAAATACCCACACATGTTCACATGTCCACTGACATGACAGTGATGTGTGGGGCAGGTGAGGGGAGCTGCAGGGACACTTTGTTCTTTATTACTGCCTCATCACGCCCACCAGAATTCCCTAACATTTGTGCAGCATGTGTGGAGATCAAATCCCCTCTTACAAAGCACTTCATGCACATGCATGTCATCTGTCCTGATCTGTAGTAAATGCAAGTAATCCAGAGGCCTTATCCGTGCATTTCAAAAACAGTTGCAAAACATCAAAACTACTGAAGACTATACAAGAAACGTAACAATTTCCCCGATAAACATGTTCACCCAGAACATATTATTGGAACAACAATATAAGTGTTCCTACCAGCATGCTGCAGTAACAAAGTTACAGTTTGATCTACAATGTGCTGCTTAAAACTTAACGTAAAGTTTGGCATTGTTGTGTGAAACTCGGCGTGAAAGAACAGAAAGTGCCAGAACAGAAGTTTGTCCAGACCAGCAAAGAAGTTTAAAATGCACTTAGTGTTTAGCATTTGAATAGAATTCTAGTAAAAAATGTTCGCCTACGTGATTTTGTCGGAGCCTTTCCTCCAGCCGAAGAGCCACGACATGCCGCTGCTGTGGGTCTGAACTGCAGAGTGGCATTCAGGCTGCAGCGTTCAGTCCTGGCTGCTGATTGGACCAGAGGGGAGCACCGCAGAACCTTCAAAGTAAATCACCTGTTGATATTTTGCACCATTTTATGACTATGAATTGGTTTGAGGGAGCTGGAGAGCATCTCCCTCACTAAGGTGAAAAAGAACACACATGTTTATTGACAGTAAAGTTGTATAACGGACTGATTAGAGGAAGTTTGTTTGTTATTTGGTGTTTTATTGTGAGAAGACTCATGCCTACTGTTGTTTTCATGGAGTGTAGAGATGGGATTTATGGCTCTTTGAAGGGAGCTGGTAGCCTAGCCGCGCTAGACAACCCACGGCAACGAATTTAATTCTCTGCCAGGGTGGGTCTAGTTACCCTCCATAAGGCTCGAGGCTGGATTCTCCTAAAACTGGCCGGACAGTCAGAAGGCGGCGTAACTAAGTGACGACAGAGGCGCGACGATTCTGACAGAAACAACCGGAAACAACTAGCCCAGCCGTGCTAGACAACACACGGCAACGAATTTAATTGTCTGCCAGGGTCGACAACAAAAACGACAACAGTCGTTGAGCTCCATTAGCACCGACTCTGAATAATCTTTCTGTTAACATGTCTGTAATATACTGGAGCTTCACCCATTGACTGTATAAATAAGGCTTCACCGAACTACCGCATCCTCCGATTTCCGGCGCTCCAGGAGCCTCTTTGTCGCGCTGATTGGTTGTATACCTACCCAATTGCTGCAGAGTGATTTGATAGACAACCTTTTAGCCCGCCTCCCTCCCTGTCGCGCGTGCCTCGACCCTTGTGCCGTCAGAAACATGGGTGTAGCGTGGCTAGGCTAGGGAGCTGGATCTTGAGGAGTTATTCTTTTCAAAGAGTCGTTCAAAAGACTGTCTCGTTGTTATATTCATATATTTTTTAGAAGTCAACTAGGGGTAACTCGTTTTTATCAAGGAACCGACCACTGGTAGCAGTTATAAGACACGATATGGATCAGAAAAATTCAAACTTACTATACTGTACTGACTTATTTATATTTTTAATTTACATATATACATTGTATTCTTTTTTCTTTTATTTTTTCTGTTTATTATTAAAATGTTCACATTTAAATTCAAAAATTGTACTTTTGAAAGACAGACTTCAAACCAACAGCTAAAGCTGCTGCACAACTTTTTAAACCATAACAAGTTTCATGGTAAATGATTAACATGAAACTTGTTTTTTGTTTGTTTATTAGCAATATAAACAAACTGTGGTGGCTCTTCCAAGTGTGGCCCTTGCAGCAAGAAGATCCCTGGTTCAAATCCCAGGGTGGGCCTGGGATCTTTCTGCATGGAGTTTACATGTTCTTCCTGTGCATGCGTGGGTTTTCTCTGGGCACTCCGGCTTCCTTCCACAGTCCAAAAATATGCTGAAGTTAACTGATAACTCTAAATTGCCCGTAGGTATGAATGTGAGTGTGATTGTTTGTCTGGATATGTAGCCCTGCGATAGACTGGCGACCTGTCCAGGGTGTCCCCTGCCTTCGCCCGAGTCAGCTGGGATAGACTCCAGCACCCCCCGTGACTCTAGTGAGGATAAAGCGGTGTATAGAGGATGGATGGATATTCCAAGTGCCTGCCTAGCACACTCTACAAAAGGAAAAAAGGTTCTTCTTAATTATTGTCATAACAAAATAAGTGTCAGAAATACCAAACTTTAGCTACAATACCTGATCTTATTTTCATTCACAGTCACTTGTAATGAACCACTTGTGAAAGATTATGCTTTGCGGTTTACGTTGTTTTTGTTATTGCATATGTCTATATACACACGTGGACAAAATTGTTGGTACCCCTCAGTTAAAGAAGGAAAAACCCACAATTCTCACTGAAATCACTTGAAACTCACAAAAGTAACAATAAATAAAAATTTATTGAAAATTAAATAATCAAAATCAGCCATCACTTTTGAATTGTTGATTAACATAATTATTTAAAAAAAAACAAACTAATGAAATAGGGCTGGACAAAAATGATGGTACCCATAACTTAATATTTTGTTGCACAACCTTTTGAGGCAATCACTGCAATTAAACGATTTCTGTATTTGTCAATGAACGTTCTGCAGCTGTCAACAGGTATTTTGGCCCACTCCTCATGAGCAAACAGCTCCAGTTGTCTCAAGTTTGATGGGTGTCTTCTCCAAATGGCATGTTTCAGCTCCTTCCACATATGTTCAATGGGATTCAGATCTGGGCTCGTAGAAGGCCACTTTAGAATAGTCCAACGCTTTTCTCTCAGCCATTCTTGGGTGTTTTTGGCTGTGTGTTTTGGATCGTTGTCCTGTTGGAAGACCCATGACCTGCGACTGAGACCAAGCTTTCTGACACTGGGCAGCACATTTCTCTCCAGAATGCCTTGATAGTCTTCAGATTTCATCGTACCTTGCACACTTTCAAGACACCCTGTGCCAGATGCAGCAAAGCAGCCCCAAAACATTACTGAGCCTCCTCCATGTTTCGCCGTAGGGACAGTGTTCTTTTCTTCGTATGCTTGGTTTTTGAGTCTATGAACATAGAGTTGATGTGCCTTACCAAAAAGCTCCAGTTTGGTCTCATCTGTCCAAAGGACATTCTCCCAGAAGCTTTGTGGCTTGTCAACATGCATTTTTGCAAATTCAAGTCTGGCTTTTTTATGAATTTTTTTCAGCAGTGGTGTCCTCCTTGGTCGTCTCCCATGAAGTCCACTTTGGCTCAAACGACGACGAATGGTGCGATCTGACACTGATGTACCTTGGCCTTGGAGTTCACCTTTAATTTCTTTGGAGGTTGCTCTGGGCTCTTTGGATACAATTCCAACGATCCGTCTCTTCAATTTGTCATCAATTTTCCTCTTGCGGCCACGTCCAGGGAGGTTGGCTACTGTCCCGTGGGTCTTGAACTTCTGAATAATATGAGCCACTGTTGTCACAGGAACTTCAAGCTGTTTAGAGATGGTCTTATAGCCTTTACCTTTAAGATGTTTGTCTATCATTTTTTTTCGGATGTCCTGGGACAATTCTCTCCTTCGCTTTCTGTTGTCCATGTTCAGTGTGGTACACACCTTTTCACCAAACAGCAGGGTGACTACTTGTCTCCCTTTAAATAGGCAGACTGACTGATTATGAGTTTGGAAGCACCTGTGATGTCAATTAAATGACACACCTGAGTTAATCATGTCACTCTGGTCAAATAGTTTTCAATCTTTTATAGAGGTACCATCATTTTTGTCCAGGCCTGTTTCATTAGTTTGTTTTTTTAAATAATTATGTTAATCAACAATTCAAAAGTAATGGCTGTTTTTGATTATTTAATTTTCAATAAATTTTTATTTATTGTTACTTTTGTGAGTTTCAAGTGATTTCAGTGAGAATTGTGGGTTTTTCCTTCTTTAACTGAGGGGTACTAACAATTTTGTCCACGTGTGTATATATATATATATATATATATATATATATATATAGACATATATGTACTGTCATGTTGAGTGTTTTATGGACACTGTTGTGTGACTTGATGGTTTGTACAACTATATACAGATTGGGAACTTTGTGATCGTAAAGCAGAATAATATGGCATCAGGAAGCCAAGTATCACCGAAAACACATTTTATTGTTTTATTCTAAGCTCCTGTAGTTAAATAAGTCGTCATTGTGTTTCTATCAGCAGATTTGCTCTCACTATCATTAGTTTTTTTGTTTTGGTATTGTGTTGTAGGACTTAGTATTATGGTGAAGCTTTTTTTTCCTCATTGGCAACTGCATCTTTTCTATCTGACTATTTAAAGGATTGTTACTCAGAATACTTTCAATAAAATTTATTAACACAAGTATTTTACAATTATTTTACAAATGTTCATTGCTGTAAATCATATGATTTAAAGTATTTCCACTGGCACTGAGTATGTGAACCACTGATGTCATCTTTTATATCAATTTTCTGCTGAAATGACATAAAAGGTCAGGTTAAAATGTAAAGATATGTTCAAATGATGGAACAGACATAACCTCCGATGTGTCAAGAGCGCAACAATGCCTCAGACTGTAAGCTGTCTTTTATTGATATATAATATACACACCTATATCATTTTGAAGTCCAATCAATTTAAATTGAATCACCCTACAGTAGTTGTATAAGCTGATAGGTATTTGCTCTTATGCACAGTTAAGCAACTAGGAGTCACTGTTATTTGTGCTGACCCCATCCTCCTCAGCATAGAAGGTACCATATGTCAGACGAGATGTTCTGCTGCTCTTCAGAGACATTCTTTCCAACTGCTGGAGGGATTATGCTACTTTATTTATTTATTTTTAAACACCCTGAAGGTGCTCTATTGGATGTAAATCAAGAGACATACTTGATCAGGTCATAGTTTTCACTTTTCTCTTCATTAGAAACTAATGTCTTTTTTTGCATTGTGCTCTGGAGGACGCTGAACGTTGTCAGTAGAGGCTAAGACATGCTGATCTTTTGTTTTGCACTGTCCTTTTTACTGTCTGAACTCTAACAGAAATTCCAATTTCCACTGACAACCCATGTGAAGAATCTGACACACGTGCTCATCTGTTTATCAGAGGTGGACTGTATAAATAAAACAAACAGGAAACATTTTAGGAGGGCAGACACTGTGGCTGCAGATAGATAGAGCTAACTGGTCCATGTTCATGCAGTTAGGCTGATTGTAAATCACAGCTGTATTAATCTTTTGTTTCGGGGATCACACGTTTTCTCTTTTGTGTACCACTGATCACAGGTGTCTTCACATAATAGTCTTTGTTTTCATAAGAGATATTCCAGTTATGAAACAGATGACTTTTAAGTGATATTGCACAGGGATGTTATGTTCTGTACTGTACATAACTGACCCTCACAGATAGCAATGAGAGTTGCTAAAGACGCTTATGTATCTGATGCCTTCAATACCATCGGAAATGTAGTATTTGTATGACTAATGAACAATTGTACCTTTATTTTCTAGTTAAATATGCATATATTTATATAGATACAAATAGCGGATGGTGCTTTATCCATGGGTGGTACTCATTTTGTTGTCACTCCTCTCTAGCTATTGCAGAAACGTCTATGAGCAAGTTTGTAGGTTGATGAACGAGTAGAGAGGGTGTCCTTGAAAGCAACACCACTGACGCGCCCATAACGCGCCCTTCGACGCGGGGCGTGGCTTCAGCTGCCCCTGAGGGTAGTAGAGTATCTGTGGTAGAGTCGACAGAGAGGGGCAGTCACTGTCAGAAACATACCCAAGCAGAAACATGTCGGTGGTCTCTCTCAGTCGAAATGTGTGGGCTGTCAGGAATTCAGGTGTGATGGTGGTGAGTACCAGGACATTTTATTTACCGTCAGAACTGATATTCCTTCTTCAAAATGTGATCAACCGGTGCTGGTTAGCAGTTCATGCTAGTCTACAGTGTGGTATCACTGAAAAACTAGCTTTATGACCAAACCACCTGGAATAACACACAGTTCTCTGAGGATGGGTGTGTGTGTAAATGTGACAAAATACTCAACAGCTCTATTGAACTACGTTTGCTGTACTTTAAAATGTGAATGATTTTTTTTGTTGTAATAGAAATTTCCTTTAGTATAAACTGAAATGTTGCGCAACCCCTCACTCCACTTACAGATTTATAAATTAAGTCTGAAGGTTTTTAGCATTTAAAGTGTACAACTATCTGTTTATGCCTCAGTTATTATGCTGAAATTCATCTTTCTTTGTCCGCTAAAGAGTCAGTTAGGTAACCACAAACTGCAAAGTGATGTAACAGCTTCATGTCAGTTCAGCCGAGCGTCCAGGAGGGGGAGACTCCACTCCTCCTTATGACAAAACAGTAGTAAAGTGTATGCAACAGGACCAAACATCCATTAGTGACCTATACACCACTCAGTCCTCTTTAGGGTCACAGGAGGCTGGAGTCTATTCCAGGACAGGACAGGTCACCAGTCTATCACAGGGACACATATAGAGACAAACAGTCACACTCACATTCACACCTATGGACAATTTAGAATCACCAGTTAACGTCAGCAGGTTTTTGGACTGTGGGAGGAAGAACCGGAGAACCTCGAGAAAACCCACTCATGCACAGGGAGAACATGCAAACTACATGCAGAAAGATCCTAGGCCCAGGCCGGGGACAAAACTTGATAAAACCATTTACATTTGTAACACGATAATGTCTGAAATAATCTTATCATATATTTTACAACATTAATATTATGTTTTGTGCAATTCTATTTTTTTGGCTTTTCTTTCATTATTCTGCTTGATTTGATCTCATGGTGCTTTTATTTTATTATGTCATCACTTAATTCTAAAGCAAACCACTAACTGCTAAGTCTTTTAGATTTCTGCACTTCAAATAAAGTATAATCATGATGTTGTTCTTGTTTGTATGAGTGGATGTATTAGTACTGTCCTCTTATGTTACAGGATAGAATTACTGTGTGTTTCCCACTTTAGCATTGGTTGACATAACCAACACTGAGGTCACATCATGGTGTGTTAGTTTGTACATAACTCTTGTTTTCATTGCTTTTTATGTCACTTTTTTCAAAAAAAAGGTGTTTTAGTGGAGGTTAAATAAAATAATAATAATACATTTTATTTAAAGGCACCTTTCAAAACATCCAAGGACACCGAACAAAGTAAACAAAGTTAGTACACATTAATAATATACCAGGAGGAATTGAAATAACCCAGTGTGTTCTTTGTTATATTTATTATCTGCGATACAGATGGTGCGATCAGCTCAGACAGCAGCTGCTCCAGCTCCTGAACCCAGGATCAAAAAGTTCCAGATTTACCGCTGGGACCCTGACACTGCCGGAGACAAGCCACGAATGCAGACATATGATATTGATCTCAACAGGTAATTCAGAACTTGATCAGTGAACTGAAATCTGTAAATGTATGGATCAAGGACCTACAACGCCTATGAAAAGTTTTTACCCCCCTTGAATGTTTCACCTTTTTGTTGCTTTTATACCCGAAATCATGGTCATTATAATTTTGCTTTTTTGACATGTATTTGCAAAACACAACCCACTTTAATATCAAAGTGAAAACAGATTTTTACAGAATCATGTCAATTAATTGAAAATATATAAGGTAAAGTAATGATTGCATAAATAGTCATTCCCTTCAGGTCAGTGTTTAGTAGATTCACCTTTGACTGCAATCACAGCACTGAGTCTGTGTGGATATGTCTCAGTCAGCCTGAACATCTGGACACTGCAGCTCTTCTCCATTCTTCCTCGCAAAACACCTCAAGCTTTGTCAGGTTGCTCAGGGACTGGGAGTGAACAGCTCTTTTCCAGTAAAGTCACAAATTCTCGATTTTACTGAGATCTGGACTTTGGTCGCTCCAGAACATTCACCTTGTTGTCTTTGAACCATTTCTGTGGAGCTTTTGCCGTATGCTTGGGGTCGTTGTCTTGCTGGAAAATAGATCTTCTCCCAAGTTGTAGTTCTCTTGAAGACTGAGTCAGATTATCCTCCAGGATTTGGTGATATTTTTCAGCATTCATGTTCACCTGCGTCTTTTACGAGCCTTCCAGGACCTGCTCCTGAGAAGCACCCCCACATCATGATGCTGCTACCACCTTGCTCCAGGTGGAAATGGTGTGTTTGTTGTGATGTTCAGTGTTTGGTGTTCACCAACGATAGCATCTAGTCTGATGTCCAAAAAGCTAAATTTTTGTCTCATCAAACCAAAGAACCTTCTAATTGACCTTGGACTCTCTTGCGTGCCTTTGGGCGAATTCCAGGCAAAATTTTATCTGAGCTTTTTTCAACAGTTTGGCTTTTTCTTTGCCACTCTTCCATACAGCTTTGACTGGTGAAGAACCGGGGCAACAGTTGTTTTATGTACAGTCTCTCCCATCTGTTCCACTGAAGCTTTTACCTCCTTCAGAGTGGTCGCAGGTGGCTTGGTGGCCTCCCTCACCAGTCTTCTTCTGACCCTGTCATTCAGTGTGTGGGGAAGGCAAATTCTTGTCAAAGAAGCCAAATTATATTGTCCATGATTTCATGTATAAACACAACAAAAGGGTGAAACATCCAAGGGGGGTGAAGACTTTTTGTAGACAGTTTATAGAGTAACTATCTAAAGTAATTCATTAAGACGATTGGACAAATTCTGTATTTTAAAAAAAGAAAAAGGAAAAAATATATAAAGTACCTCAATAAATTGATTTAAAGGGTAGAAATTTAGTTTTTTTTAAAAAAATCTGCGTTTTACTCAAGTTTATTACCCTTAAATGAGAATGGCTGGGAGAGTTTACATCACACAGGTGAAATGAACTACATGAATAGCCCTAGATCAACAGTGTATTTCCAGCACCCCCGTGACCCTAGTGAGGATAAAGCAGTGTATAGAGAATGGATAAAGGTATACCATGGATTTGTTCGTTTGTCAATCCAACCATGCGTCCGAGCCACCAAAGATAATATGATATAGTTGGTCAAAAATGTTGAGATGTTTTATTATTTGTAAAAGTCTAATCTGTTTGCTGGAGTCACTATTTACTGACATGTTTGCTCCTGTTAACACAGCTGTGGTCCAATGGTTCTGGATGCCCTCATTAAGATCAAGAATGAAATCGATCCCACGCTCACATTCAGACGTTCCTGCCGTGAGGGTAGGAAAGAAAGGCCATCTGTGTTCAATTTGCACATAATAATGCAAACAATTTCCACTGTGATTCATTTTATTTTATTTTAATTTAATGTAATTGATTTTAATGGCCCAGTGTTTGTGACTTTCTTCAGGTATCTGCGGCTCGTGTGCCATGAACATAAACGGAGGCAACACGCTGGCGTGCCTGAACAAAATTGACACAAACTTAAGCAAACCCACCAAAATCTACCCACTCCCACACATGTATGTGGTCAAAGATCTGGTGCCCGTAAGTACTGCAAGTGTAAACAAGTGTATTTCTGCATTTGAAAGAGTTATAGTGGATTTCATGTACACAATGATGCTTGATGATGACTAAGTAGTGTGACCATAGAAGAATGTGTTTGAGAGATTATGCGGATCACAGATGGTTCATTCATCAGTTGTTTGCATTCCTGTCATTATTTTTTACCAGGATATGAGCAACTTCTATGCACAGTACAAATCCATCGAGCCCTACTTGAAAAAGAAGGATGAAGCACAAGAAGGGAAGGAGCAGTACTTCCAGTCAGTGGAGGACAGGCAGAAACTGGTAAATAAACCAACTGCTGACTGTAACCTGCACCAATGTTTTCTTCTTGCTGCTCCTTTCCAATCATGGAGGTGTTGATCTGAAAATGTAGAGTGCATTTATCCACAAATTATGTTGTCCACTTTCATGGAAGGAACAAATAAATAAATGAAATGAAATCTCACACATAGTGAAACACATCCTCCAGTAGCCATACTGGAGCTCCTCATATCTTGGTATAAGTGACTTACATGACCACAGCTGAAGACATAGTTCAGTACTGTGGTTGTATGGAACCAACAACTAATCATTTCAATGCTGTAAAGTACTTACATAGGATTTTGAAATATTATGAATTATTATTTCCATATTACACGACTTTACACTTTCATTCCACCACATTCCAGATGGAAATACTCAGCTCCATTTGTATGCCAACTTTAGTTACTTAAACCAGTGTTTTTCTGCCTTTTCGGCTACTTACTAAAGTAGAATGCATTTGGGTCCAGATTTCAGATGTCTATGACAGATCCACCAAACAGTGATTTCTTTACTTCTAAACTTCTCACTTTATTTTAACACTAATAGAAGTAATTCATTTAAGAAAGATAAAGTCAGTCTTGTTTGAAAGTATCTTATGTATTAAGAAAGCACACTGTCAGTGATATCATTACACTCTGCCTAAATAATACAGTAAAATAAACTATCTCCGTCTAACTCAACAGGATGGCCTCTATGAGTGCATCCTCTGTGCATGCTGCAGCACCAGCTGTCCCAGCTACTGGTGGAACGGAGACAAATACCTCGGACCTGCTGTCCTGATGCAGGTAGGTCAAGATACTTTGAGAACATCTAGCTTATTTAAATTTAGCTATGAGATGCATACCAGAAAATGAAATCCCTGGATAAAAGACAAATGACAAATCAAACAATGACTGAAGTTATAGTCACGTCAGGTTATCCTGTACATCTGTCACTCTGGTGTACTTGGTCAGTGTCAGCTCTACTTGTGCTTTGAGATAAATATTAATGTTTGATTTGGGATGTTCACATCAGCTGTTGATATCAGACAGCTTTTTATCCAGCTGGGGCTGTATTTTGAGGCTTTGGGTGTTATAATAGTGTATTATATATGCCTCAAATTTGGTCAGAAGCTTAATTATTATAAATACTAAATTGTGAGATGAATAAACATATTTAATAAAATGAAAAAAATGGCTTGCTGGTTGAAATTCTCCTTCCAACTTTCAAGAGTACTGAACACTTCATTGTTACCCGACAGGCGTACCGGTGGATGATTGACTCCCGTGATGAATTCACTGAGGAGCGTCTGTCTAAACTTCAGGACCCCTTCTCACTCTACCGCTGTCACACTATTATGAACTGCACCAAGACTTGCCCCAAGGTACTTCAAAGTCACTGACACACACGTTTTCACAGCGTTAAAAGAGCTCCAGTTACTTATTATCTGTTTTCTCTACAGGGACTTAACCCAGGAAAGGCCATCGCAGAGATCAAGAAAATGATGGCGACTTACAAAGAGAAGAAAGCGGCGGCTTCATGAATATCTGAAAACTAAACTGGCTCAAGATCCACTGATAATGCTTCAAACTGAGTGAGGAGGAACAGATGAGCCAACCAGCAATGAACTTTTACTTACATCAGCACTTTTAAAGGTTTTATTGAGTGGGGGGGTGATTGTATGAGGGAACAGAAACTAGAAATTGTGAGAGAATCGTGCTAGACAGAACTGTTCACTTAAGTGTGCTGATCGTTGCAACATGTTGGACCACAGCCTTGCTATTTGTCTTAAAATAGAAAAGGCTCGCATTAAATTATGCTCTGACTGTATATATTTAAATATGTGTTCATTAAAGATGTGCAGAGCTCATTGTGGAGTCTTATGGGTTTTTTTGGATTGTAAAGAACAAAGTACCCTTTTACTGACCGTCTTTAGATCTTTCATTACAACATACAACACTGAAGGATCCAAAGAGGAAACAACATATCAAAGCTTATTAGCTTTAATATGATCATTTTTTCTGTTTTTTATGACAGTAAAGTGGCACATAATGGGAACAAGATCCAGTCAAATCCTGAAGAAAGGCGTGTTTTTTTACAATCTCATTTGACAGTCCATTAATACAGGTAGCGCCATTCACACTGACTCAGTTCAGAATATTACAGCAAATGTAACACTGATACACTAAGACTGGTCATTTGTTATTTTTTCCCCATTAGGATAAATATTTTTTCTTGGTTTGTACAATATACTGAATTGACTGCAATTTTCCATATGTTGCTTCCTGTTCCTGATCCATAAACATGCACCTTGACTTCTTTGTTATCTGTTATTGTTTGAGGTGTTTTGGTGCTACATGCATATTTACATAATAAACAGAGTTGGCAGATCTCAATTCTGACATTATTATTCATGGTATAAATCAGAAGTTCGCAGTGATATCATACATTTTCAAAGTGGAAAATGTTCCCATTTACAGGTGACTGCAATTAATGCCAATGTCAGGTTAATGTTGATTCCAACATGAACATATAAGTCTAGTTGCAGTGATGAACAGTAAACCTCATATTCTACTGTACAGGACTGTCATCAATTATTCAATAATATTGTGTGTAAGTAAATTGCAACAATGACAGTAAAATACAGTGAAATACTGGTAATCACAGCTGTTCATAAAAAAATATTCTGTCTTTAAAATTTCTGTAATGAGTAGTTATGAGATTTGACTGCTGCCTCAGGTAAAAACAAAAAAATAACAAAATAAAATGCTATTGAGATGCTGTTCATAAAACATGTAGGGCTAGTGACAGGCTTGTTTTTCCGCGAACATGCGCCTGACAGTTTTGGACGTCGGGACTTGCCGTAGGAAGGTGTAACTGTAGCTGTAGTCGCTGCATGTTTTGAAAGTAGCTTTTCTCTGCTTAGAGGTTAGAAGATAACTTGTCATTTTCACTATAATGGTGTGACAGGAGCTGTGTGGAGGCTGTCTCAGTGACGAGGAGATGGACAGGCGTGGTGAGTGTGTGACTGCTTTTAATTCAACATTTCTCCAGTCGGTGAAGCTTCATAGTCCATTTGCTAACAGTTAGCTCCCAGCAGCCGGGCTTCAGGCTGCGCTGTCCAATAGAACAAGTACATACAGTCTATAAAAGTACAAACTGACAGTACTTATACCGACAGTATGTACTTACTCAGACAGTCTGTATAAGTACATACTGTCTGTGCAAGTACATACAGTCTGTATAAGTACATACTGTCTCTAAGTACATACAGTCTGTCCAAGTGTATACTGTCTTTACAAGTATAAGCAGCCTGTATGAGCACATTCAATCTGTACAAGTATATACTGTCTGTACAAATAGATACAGTCTGTACAGGTGCATACAGTCTGATGTAGTTGTATGTTACTACTGTTGCATAAGGAGTTGCAAAACGTGTGATGCTTTTTGCATCCTCAGCTCAGATGACTGTCTTGTGTCTGTCTAGTCATTTGAGCACACACCACATTTCCCTTTGTTGACATAGCAGAAAGTTTGCTGTGTGTAATGGTCCAGCTCAAGCTGAAACTGAAAGTCTCTTACTGGAAATTCCAGGGTTTAGAAAGCCATACTTTGTGCATGCAGTGATTTTACCTGTATGTAACCATTTAGACATTAGGGTGATACTGGCTGCTGTGGTACAGGTTTATTGCCAGAAGAGCTGCAACAATAATTGAAAAATGATTTGACAATGCAAGTTATTGTTAGTTGCTGCCTTATTTTTGTATTTTATATTTAAACAGGTACTTCCAAATAGTCTGACCACTCAGTAAACTGTGTTGCATGAATTTAAACTCAAAAGCCAGCAGGGTTGGATTGCAGATTTGATATTTTTTAAGCCATTTCTGATTGAGACTGACCTTAGAACAAAGTGAGCATGTGATTTGGCAAATTACTCATCCCTGATAAACTTTCACATGATTTTACCAGAAACATGTGCATAATGACAAAACAGATGACCCAGTTCTTTGCCTTTATTGTGCACAGATAGTGCTGTGCAGAAAGAGGAACAAGATTTCTTGCACTTGACTTAAGCACTTCTTATGCACATGCAAAATGTCTTGTTGTACACCAAACACAATCTGTCATCATACCAAAATGTTACTTATTTACCTTTAACATCCGAGGATATAGCCCTGAATAGTTTAGTGAATATTTTTTGTTGTTGCTGGTTGTTTGTTTTTAACAAAAATAAGAACACCAAAAAAATGACTTAATGAAAAATAGCAGTGGATGTATTTATCTGTCATTCTGATTATGTGTTATAGCTGACAAAAATGACATGATAGTTGAAAAAATTGGTATTTTATTTTACTGTTCGTAAAAGTCGGTCCTGTTTGCTGACGTACAAGACAAGTATATTTCAGAGATTTTTTCAGTTTCACAGTCTTAACAGCAGGATATTTGCAGCAGTGGCGTTATTGTGTGTGTGTGGCAACATGAAGCTGAGTAATAAGAAAAACACATTTTATTGTTTTACTGTAAGATGCTGTAGTCAGATAAGTTATCATCTGGATATGGACAAAGGTTATTTCCGCTAACAATCATCTGATCTGCTTAGATTATAGCTATTTATTTTGGCTGTCAGTTTGTGGCACTTAATTGGTGAATTTTTTTGTTCTCAGCAGTATCTGCATCTCTTCTCCTGGACTATTTAAGGGGTTGGTCACCCAAATCACTTTCCAATTAAATTTATGAACTCAGGTATTTGCAAAGCTCATCTTTGCATATGTTGGGAAAAAATAAGTTTTTTAAAATAGTTTTAAACCATATTTTTTGACCAATTTACTGTTATTTTCTTTTCACATTTGCTAAAAAAGTATCATTTTACAGGCATTTGCCATTATCTTAATTTTTAAAAAAATGATATTAGCAATTTTAAAGTGGCCAATAATTTCTTAACACTTACTTTAAAGATATTCTCTATTTTGTTAAATTACAGATGATATCTAGTAAAATCCCAGAAAAAAACATATTAATTTGTGCTGCAGCACGTCTGGTTTTCAGCCAAACAAAAACAGAATGTCACCCTGCTGTTCAGATCACTTCACTGACTTCCAGTTGCTGCCTGCATAAAATTCAAACCTCTGACACTTGCATTCAGAATGACAATGAAAACAGCTCCCTCCTACCTGGGGCCTATTTCACGAAGCAGGTTTTACAAACTCTGAGTTTCTTCCACAACTCTGAGTTGATCTACTCTGAGATAGAAAACTCTGAGTTTTCGGTTTTACAACGGCTGATTTGAGTTGGGTTAATCAACTCGGAGTAGTTTGACCCGGAGTTACGCGCGTGCACCGCAAGTCTGAAAAGACAGCATCAATGGAACCCCGATTCGACGAGTCACCATGGAAACGGGGAAGCGCAAGGCTGCGTTTTTGAACTGGAAGTTTTTAACGCGCTCATATGGCGAGTTTGAACACGTTTTTAGAAAGAAGTGCAACACCGCTGCAGCTGCAAAAGAAGGGGAGACAGCGTGGAGAACAGCCCGGATCGATGCGTAAGTTTAAATGTAGTCCTTTGTAATCGTAATAATATTGCAGGGAATAACTGTCTGAATGGCAGCCTAGTAAGTTATTTCATTTAGGTGAAATCCCGACGGGGCAGCAGCTTAAGATGAAATATAAAAACATTGTTCAAACGGGTCAGACCTCGGCATTATTTCATGGAGGTACTTCATGTTGATCATGTTTTACATTGTAAAGTAGCCTAAATATTAAGTGGCTGTTTGACTGTGCAGTTGTTTTATCCACACATAGCCTAAATGTCTGCATCCATATCATGTCCTGTTAAATAATTAAGCCTATTTAAACTAACATAGACTTCTGCTCAGCCAACAGAAAGAAAGCAGATGCCTGTAAAACGGTGGTATAAAATGTCATGGATGCACACATATATATATATATATATATGTATATATATATACACATACACACACACACATCTTGTAATTGTAAGTAGGCAACACTCCAAAGATTTATCCAAATGGTAGTTTAAGTTTACTGAAACATGTCACTGATCTAGGATGAAGAGGATGAAACTGTGTCTGCTGCCTTTACAGAGGGGGATCCAGAAAGGCATATAGAGGTATGTTACTGATATTTCTCTTCTCATTCAGATTTTGGGTGGAATATAGAGTGTGACATTTAGCCTACACTGAAGTATTGCACATTCTCATCTTTTTTTTAACAGAGCATGGCTGGACAGCAGCAGGATGGTCCCTCATCTTCCACTGCACAGACTGACACAGTGAGATGGATGTTCAGGAAACACCAGAGCTTCATTCTGTGGAATTCATGTGCAACTGTATAATTGAATGTCCTCTATGCATTCCCAGTTATCAATAAAACAGATTTACAAACTGCATTTGCTGAGAAAAATACAAAAAAACAGATTAGGAGGGCAGATCTGGAAATTGAAATACTGGAGCACAAGTTAGAGGTGGGTGATGGTCACAGGTGAATTATGTTAACTATTGGAACATTAACTGAACTATCTTTTATTTGTAGGGAATAAAGAAGACCAAATGAAATGTGTATCATGTCTTTATTTGCTGTGGTGGTGATGATGGAGACTTAAACTCTAAAGTGATTATTGCATGGTGTCTCTGACTGCTCTGCTGTCCTGGATAGCTGCAGGTGGATGGGCTCATCATCTGGGTCTTCAGTTTGTAGGGCAGGGTGTTGCTCTCCTCTAATAGTGGTAATATTATGAAGAACAACACATGCCACAGTAATATCACAGGCCCTCTCAGGGGTCACCCTGAGGAGACGTAGGCTCTGGAAACGGGCTTTCAGCAGGCCTATGGTCATCTCCACCCGGGCTCTGGTCCTGCAGTGAGTCCGGTTGAAGTTCTGTTGGGGGCCTGGTTCAGGGTCAGGGTATGAGGTCATCAGCCTGGGTTGGCATGGTAACCCCTGTCACCCAGCAGAAGGCCATCAAACTCTCCTGTAATGTATAGAGGATACATCAGAGCATATTAAAGGAGGGAGACAAGAGAATTCTATTGTGAAAATCTTTATGCTGCTGACCATGCTGCAGTCTGTTGCTCAGGTTAGACTCTCCATAAATCCTGGAGTCATGAACAGACCCAGACCACGTGGCCTCCACATTAGAAATGATGTATGCAGCATCACATATGATCTGGACAGTGCAGAGAATTACAGATGTTGAACTATGATGCAGTCTTTAACATTTAGAAACAGTAGTCAGTCTACCTGTAACCTACCTGCACATTTATGCTGTGAATGGACTTCCTGTTCATGATGTGAGGGAGCTGTGATGGGGATGTGTGTGCATCTATGCAGCCAATCACACTGGGAAATCCTAAAAGAAATTAAAATGACTATTCCCAGTCAGAGGCTGCAGTACAATGTCATTAACAGAATATGACTTAAAATGAATTTAACAGATCTCTACATCATTCACCTGCAATCCCATGGATCCTCCTTGATGCTCTGACAGGTTTATGTCCAGGAAAACCACAATGACGAGTAAAAGTCGTTTCAGAGCCAGGAAAACTTTTCTGACTGTCCTGCATACAGTTGTCTTACTGTAGTGCTCTGCATCTCCGACATTATATAAAAACTTCCATTTGCAAAGAACCACAGCGCAACACACAATATCTGCTGGATGTGAGAGCATGACTGCGGCTGGTAATGTAAATGTAAGGACGGATTAGGTTGTTTATGTAGATTATGGACTTAAAACGAATACGAAACGGTACCGCTCAAACCGATAATTGTCCGGAAATGCGAGAACATGTATGCTCGGTCTGATAACAATCTACCGACGAATATTTAATTATATGTGCAGTAATGGTGCTCCTTTATCCACTGGATCGTTAATAAAAGCTGTTCTGCGCCAAAACTCGCTCGCTTACTGACTGAATGAATGAGGAAATGAAACAGCGTGTGTGGCTGAAAGAGGGCGGAGACAGAGAGAAACTCGAGGTTTTCTCAGATAAACCTGCTGGCGAGCAGGTTAGAGTCATAGAGTCAGTTACTGCGGTAACTGACCGAGAGTTGAAGTTACCCCTCTTTGTGAAACAGGCTCGAGTTACCCCGCATTCCCTGGTTAGAGTTACCTCGCTTCGTGAAATGGAAAACTCTGAGTTTCCCTCATTTCAGGGTTAACAAACTCAGAGTTTTCACTAAACCTGCTTCGTGAAATAGGCCCCTGAACTCTCTCATTCAGCTCTGCACTCCCTCGCTGTGCTCGTCCAACAAAAGGTGCCTGATAGCTGAACTCTTCTCCTCTATGGTTTGCCGGTGGTGGAACAAGTTGCCAAACTGTGTTCGATCTTCAGAATCCCTCTCAGTCTTTACAAACAGACTAAAAACCCAGCCCTATTACCTGTCACACTGCCTGTAGACACCATCACTTGAACACACTAGATCCTTGCTTGTGTTGTGTCTACTTGTTTGATCATCCTCACATACAGTATGACTGCCTGGTATCCAAACTGCACAGAAATGGACAGAGAACGCCTCCAGAGGATCATCAAAACATCTCAAGAAATAATTAGACTTCCCCTCCCGACTCTGGACAACATCTTTAAAACATGCTGTCTCCACAACGACAGCACCATCCTGAACCCTTTGATGCCTAACACAGGTCAAAAGTGATCTGTATTCAATGAAAAATGGGTATCTCTGGACCCATGTTGTGCATCAAAGGGTTAAAGATGACATACACCCCTCCAACTAGTTCTTCACTCTGTTGCCATCTGGGAGGCGCTACAGAGCCATTAAAGCTCACACCTCCATCCTGAAAAACAGCCTTTTCCCCAAGGCTATCACAGAACTGAATCAAATACCCCCCTTCTGTGCTGCTTCCTCCTTTGCTTCATAATGACTTTCCTATTGCAATATGCGACCTCACTTGCAATCTTTGAATTTACATTTTTGCACAATATTTTTACACTGTGGACATTATGTGCAATATGAGCACCCTGCAGAGTATTTTAGTTTGATGCTTGTCTGTGTGTTCTTTTAACTTATTGACTGAGTGTGAGTGCACATGTGGAATGAGTGTGAGTGCACATGTGGAATGAGTGTGTGTGTGTGTGTGTGTGTGTGTGTGTGTGTGTGTGTGTGTATTTTAGGTGTTAGACGTGCAAATTTTGTTGTACCATTTGGCACAATGACAATAAAACTTTCTGATTCTGATACTCTCAGATGTACGTCGCTTTAGATAAAAACGTCTGCTAAGTGTAATTGTAGAATTGTGAAATTTATATACTGGCTGTAATTACACAGGCCCAAACTGGAAATAATGTCCACAATCAGAATTTTTTTTTGCAATGTATCCTTAAAATTGCAATTCAATTCAATTCAATTCAATTTTATTTATATAGCGTCAATTACAGTCAACTCGTCTCAAGACGCTTTACAGAACCCAAATGCCTGACCCCCAGAGCAAGCCCAAAGGCGACAGTGGCAAGGAAAAACACCCTTTTAACAGGGAAGAAACCTCGAGCAGAACCCGGCTCTATATAGGGGGGACCCATCTGCCTGCTGGCCGGGCGGGTTGAGAAGGACAGAAGAGGGCAAGGGGGAGGGATGGGAGAAGAGGGAGGGGTGGGAAAGCACGGAAAACACAACACACATTTGGATACATGCATGACAGGATATGTGACACAGACAAAGTATAAGCTAACATTGAAAACTGACTCATAGTTTACTCTTATGATGTACGGCTCTGACATTAAACATACTCCATATATAGCTAGCAGTAAAATTCAAACAGTATGTAAGTTAGCATAACAGTATAGTGAAGGCAATGCAGAGTTGACTGGTGGAAAAAGGGAGTTGGAAGCAGAGGGCTGGAGGAAGGTCAGTAGCAGCATCCCACAGTGGACATGGTGGAGACTGGACCAGCTGGTGGAACATCAACCGCAGATCTGAAGCATCCAGCTCTGGGACCAGGGACACTCGGAGAAATAGCACAGGGGGAAACAGAGTGAATGTACTGCAATAACGGTATACATATTAAATGTAAAGGTAGATAGAGAAGGGCTCAGTGCGTCAAGAAAAGTCCCCCAGCAGCCTAGGCCTATAGCAGCATGACTAGAGGCAGAACGAAGGGACGTCCAAGAAGGAGTCAGCTGTGCAAATGAAGACACAAGCCGAACCCCTGTGGGTCACCCAGTCAGCCCCAACTATAAGATTTGTCAAAAAGGAACGTTTTAAGCCTGGTCTTAAAAATAGAGAGGGTGTCTGCCTCCCGAACCCAAACTGGGAGCAGGTTCCACAGGAGAGGCGCCTGATAACTGAAGGCTCTGCCTCCCATTCTACTTTTAGAAATTCTAGGAACAACAAGTAAGCCTGCAGCTTGAGAGCGAAGAGTTCTGCTAGGATAATATGGTACTATCAGATCTTTAAGATATGATGGAGATTGGTTATTAAGAGCTTTATATGTCAGAAGAAGGATTTTAAATTCTATTCTGGATTTAACAGGAAGCCAGTGAAGAGAAGCAAGTATAGGGGAAATATGATCTCTTTTGCTAACTCCTGTCAGTACTCTCGCAGCAGCGTTTTGGATCAACTGTAGATGTTTGAGAGAACTATTTGGACAACCCGATAATAAGGAATTGCAATAGTCAAGCCTGGAAGTAACAAAAGCATGAACTAATTTTTCTGCATCACTCTGAGACAGAATGTTCCTGATTTTTACAATATTACGCAGGTGAAAAAAGGAAGTCCTACAGACTTGCTTTATGTGTGAGTTAAAGGACATGTCCTGGTCAAAAATAACTCCAAGATTCCTCACAGTAGTACTGGAGGCCAATGTGATGCCATCCAGAGTAACTATTTGCTTTGAAAGCGAGTTTCTAAGATGTTTGGGGCCAAATACAATGACTTCAGTTTTGTCTGAATTTAGCAGTAGGAAGTTAAAAGTCATCCAGGTTTTAATGTCCTTAAGACAATCTTGCAGTCTAGCTAACTGATCAGTTTCATCTGGCTTCATAGATAAATACAATTGTGTGTCATCTGCATAACAATGGAAGTTAATACAATGCTTCCTAATAATATTGCCTAAAGGAAGCATGTATAATGTGAAAAGTATCGGTCCTAAGACAGAACCCTGAGGAACTCCATGATTAACTTTAGTATGCTCAGAAGAGTTATTGTTGACATGCACAAACTGGAACCTATCTGATAAGTAGGATTTAAACCAGTCCAGTGCTGTCCCTTTAATGCCAATTGAATGTTCTAGACGCTGTAATAAAATGTTGTGGTCGATTGTGTCAAACGCTGCACTAAGATCTAACAAAACAAGTATAGAGACTAGTCCATTATCTGATGCTATGAGAAGGTCATTAGTAACTTTCACTAGAGCTGTTTCTGTGCTATGATGCACTCTGAAGCCTGACTGAAACATTTCAAACAAATTATTCCTTTGTAAGTGTTCACATAATTGATTTGCAACTGTTCTTTCCAGAATTTTAGAGAGAAATGGTAGGTTGGATATCGGTCTATAGTTAGCTAACACATCTGGATCTAAAGTGGGCTTTTTAAGCAAAGGTTTGATGACAGCAACCTTAAAAGCCTGTGGTACATAGCCTGTTACTAGAGAGAGATTAATCAGATCTAACATTGAAGAATTAATTAAAGGTAAAATCTCCTTGAAGAGTCTAGTTGGGATAGGATCTAAAAGACATGTTGATGGTTTGGATGTAGAAACTGTTGAAATTAGTTCAGAGAGACATATAGGAGTGAAGAATTCTAAAGATTCATCAGGTCTAACAGCCAATTCAAAAGCATCTGTGACATTTGTAGGAAGGGCCAGATTAATTTTATCTCTAATCATAACTATTTTATGTGTAAAGAAGCTCATGAAGTTGTTACTGGTTAAAGCTAAAGGAATACAAGGTTCAACAGAGCTCTGACTCTTTGTCAGCCTGGCTACAGTGCTAAAGAGAAACCTAGGGTTGTTCTTGTTCTCATCTATTAAAGATGAATAATAAGTTGTCCTGGCATTACGAAGAGCTTTTTTATAGATTACTAGACTATTTTTCCAAGCCACATACACTTCCTCTGAATTAGTGGAATACCACTTTCTTTCCAGCTTTCGGGATGCCTGCTTTAAAGTCCGCAGCTGGGAATTATACCAAGGAGCAAGTCTTCTCTGAGATATAACTTTCTTTTTTACAGGTGCAACACTATCAAGAGTTGTACGCAGTGAGGCTGAAGCATTATTAACATAATAATCCACTTCTGTGGGGGTAAAATAATAATAATTGCCTTCTGATTTATCAGTAAATGTTGCTGAAGTAAACAGTGAGGGTATTATTTCCTTAAATTTAGATACTGAATTGTCAGACAAACACCTACTGTAATGATATTTGTTCTCAGCTGCTAAACAATCCTTTACTTTAAATTGAAATGTTATCATAAAATGGTCAGAAAGAAGAGGGTTCTGGGGAAATACTGTTAACTCTTCAATTTCTATGCCATAAGTCAGGACAAGGTCAAGAGTGTGATTAAAACTATGAGTTGGTTTATTTACATGTTGAGAAAACCCAATTGAGTCTAATAATGAATTAAAAGCTGTTGTAAGGCTGTCGCTGTCTATGTCAACATGAATGTTAAAGTCACCCACAATAATAACTTTGTCTGAACTGAGCACTAATTCAGATAAAAAGTCTGAGAATTGAGATAAAAACTCAGAATATGGAGCAGGAGGACGATATACACACGTGGACAAAATTGTTGGTACCCCTCAGTTAAAGAAGGAAAAACCCACAATTCTCACTGAAATCACTTGAAACTCACAAAAGTAACAATAAATAAAAATTTATTGAAAATTAAATAATCAAAAACAGCCATCACTTTTGAATTGTTGATTAACATAATTATTTAAAAAAAACAAACTAATGAAATAGGCCTGGACAAAAATGATGGTACCTCTATAAAAGATTGAAAACTATTTGACCAGAGTGACATGATTAACTCAGGTGTGTCATTTAATTGACATCACAGGTGTTTCCAAACTCATAATCAGTCAGTCTGCCTATTTAAAGGGAGACAAGTAGTCACCCTGCTGTTTGGTGAAAAGGTGTGTACCACACTGAACATGGACAACAGAAAGCGAAGGAGAGAATTGTCCCAGGACATCCGAAAAAACATTATAGACAAACATCTTAAAGGTAAAGGCTATAAGACCATCTCTAAACAGCTTGAAGTTCCTGTGACAACAGTGGCTCATATTATTCAGAAGTTCAAGACCCACGGGACAGTAGCCAACCTCCCTGGACGTGGCCGCAAGAGGAAAATTGATGACAAATTGAAGAGACGGATCGTTGGAATTGTATCCAAAGAGCCCAGAGCAACCTCCAAAGAAATTAAAGGTGAACTCCAAGGCCAAGGTACATCAGTGTCAGATCGCACCATTTGTCGTTGTTTGAGCCAAAGTGGACTTCATGGGAGACGACCAAGGAGGACACCACTGCTGAAAAAAACTCATAAAAAAGCCAGACTGGAATTTGCAAAAATGCATGTTGACAAGCCACAAAGCTTCTGGGAGAATGTCCTTTGGACAGATGAGACCAAACTGGAGCTTTTTGGTAAGGCACATCAACTCTATGTTCATAGACTCAAAAACCAAGCATACGAAGAAAAGAACACTGTCCCTACGGTGAAACATGGAGGAGGCTCAGTAATGTTTTGGGGCTGCTTTGCTGCATCTGGCACAGGGTGTCTTGAAAGTGTGCAAGGTACGATGAAATCTGAAGACTATCAAGGCATTCTGGAGAGAAATGTGCTGCCTAGTGTCAGAAAGCTTGGTCTCAGTCGCAGGTCATGGGTCTTCCAACAGGACAACGATCCAAAACACACAGCCAAAAACACCCAAGAATGGCTGAGAGAAAAGCGTTGGACTATTCTAAAGTGGCCTTCTATGAGCCCAGATCTGAATCCCATTGAACATATGTGGAAGGAGCTGAAACATGCCATTTGGAGAAGACACCCATCAAACCTGAGACAACTGGAGCTGTTTGCTCATGAGGAGTGGGCCAAAATACCTGTTGACAGCTGCAGAACGCTCATTGACAAATACAGAAATCGTTTAATTGCAGTGATTGCCTCAAAAGGTTGTGCAACAAAATATTAAGTTATGGGTACCATCATTTTTGTCCAGCCCTATTTCATTAGTTTGTTTTTTTAAATAATTATGTTAATCAACAATTCAAAAGTGATGGCTGATTTTGATTATTTAATTTTCAATAAATTTTTATTTATTGTTACTTTTGTGAGTTTCAAGTGATTTCAGTGAGAATTGTGGGTTTTTCCTTCTTTAACTGAGGGGTACCAACAATTTTGTCCACGTGTGTATAACAACGAATAAAACTGGTTTCTGAGCTTTCAAATTTGGATGAGAGAGACTAAGAGTGAGATTTTCAAATGAGCTGTAATCAGGTTTAGGCCTCTGGTTCAATTTTAAACTAGAATGGTAGATTGCTGCTACTCCTCCTCCTCGGCCTGTGATTCGAGGAATATGACAGTTAATATGACTAGGGGGAGTTGATTCGTTTAGGCTAACAAATTCTTCCTGCTGCAACCAGGTTTCAGTCAAACAGAACAAATCAATCTGGTGATCAGTTATCAACTCATTTACTAGCAGAGATTTAGACGAGAGAGATCTAATATTTAACAGACCACATTTAATTTTCCTGTCTCTGTGTTCTGTTGAAATAGTGGTATTAATTTTTATTAAATTTTTGTGGTTACTATTTCTTTTGTATATTTTTGATTTGTGTAATTTATTGAATTTTGGTGGTCGGGGGACAGACACAGTCTCAATAAAGTTAACTGAATTACTGGAGGGTGACAGCTGTGAGGAAACTGCAGAGAGGTGTGTAAGACTACAACTCTGCATCCTGGTCTTAACTCTGGGTTGTCATGCTTTAGGAGTACTAATAAAATCAGCCATATTCCTAGAAATGAGAGCTGCACCAGCCAAAGTGGGATGGATGCCGTCTCTCCTAATCAGACCAGGTTTTCCCCAAAAGGAGCTCCAATTATCAATAAAGCCCACGTCGTTTGATGGACACCACATAGACAACCAGCGGCGAAACGACGACATGCGGCTAAACATGTCATCGCTGGTCAGATCAGGCAAGGGTCCAGAGAAAACTACAGAGTCCGACATGGTTTTGGCGAAAGTACACACCGATGCCACGCTAATTTTGGTGACCTCCGATTGGCGTAACCGGGTGTCGTTACCGCCGACGTGAATAACAATCTTACTATATTTACGATTATCTTTAGCCAGCAGTTTCAAATTTGCTTCTATGTCGCCCGCTCTGGCCCCTGGGAGGCATTTAACTATGGTCGCTGGTGTCGCTAGCTTCACGTTTCTGACTATGGAGCTGCCAATGATCAGAGTTGGTTTCTCAGCGGGTGTGTCGCTGAGCGGGGAAAAACGATTAGAAACATGAAGCGGTTTGTGGTGAGCCGGGACAGCAGGCTTGAGTTTAGGACTGTTTTTCCTACGAACTGTCACCCATCCACCCGGCTGTTCGGGCGCTGCTAAGGGACGGCTAACAGATGCTACACTAGCTAAGCTATTGCGGTCCGCACCGGCTAAGGGGGCCTGGCTAGCTGCTAGCGGGTTATTTTCCATGGTGCGGAGCCGCGATTCCAATTCGGAGAGCCTCGCCTCCACAACTACAAAAAGGCTGCACTTATTACACATATCGTTATCACTAAAGGAGGCAGAGGAATAACTAAACATGTGGCACACTGAGCAGGAGAGGGAGAGAGAGGGAGAGGAAGAGGCAGAAGCAGAAGCCATGCTAACAACACGACACAGTGCTGAAACAGGAAATGACGCAATACGCTCACCGTAACGTCAGACGTCGCCGGTAGGAGGAGTTTTACTATATTGCACTGTTTTACTATATGTAAACAGGATTTTTTTAAAATTATTTTACAAATATTTGCAGTTGTTTTCATTCTTTTTTTGAAGGTATTGCCCTGTTTTTTACCGTGTTTTTTCTGGAACACTTACTGCCAGATTTTCACCGTTTTTTGCAGATTTTTTTTCTTTTTTTTTTTAAAAAGAGTGCATGTGGCTTTGAAAATGCCACTGTGCACTCCCCGTCATATAAATGCGGAACTGGGCTGAGCATAGAGAGAAAGTGGGATGATCTTTTTTTGCCTACAGTACAGTTTGTCATAGTTTATATTCATGTGACTCAAGTGTTCATATCTAAAGGTTTCTGGGCTGAGCTCCAGGTGTTCAAAGTAGTTATTTTGATAAGACTGGCAGGATATGTTGATACCAAGAGAGTACAATATCAAATGTTTATTCATTATGATAAGTTTCTGTCTACCTTTCCTGTGGTTTGTTTCTCATTACGTACAATCTCTGTTTACACTTATAGCAATGATAAACATGTGAAAATGTAAAACACTGCACTTGTTCAACTGGGGTCCAGCTGTTGAGGTCCCAGAAGCAATCAGGCCTTAAAGTAACAAAGGTTTTACACAGATAAGTAAAGATCTAACAAAGAAATATTAGAAGTTAACCACATGATTACGCTAGCTGAAATATACATATACTCAAAACTGTGGATTTTTAAGAAAAAATAATTAAAATGATTTGTTATATGTTTAGACTAAGAAAGAATGATTAAAAGAAGTGATTATGTGTGACTGAATGTATCTGAATGTGTTTTGAACTGAAGTAATCTGTCTTGAGCTATGTACATGCAGAAAAGCAGAACCATACATGAGTCAGCATTGGGGAAGTTTGGGAAAGTTCGGGGAAGTCAGTCAATGCGAAACCCGACGGACCGACGGGACCTGAAAGTCCGTCAGTCCACCATTTTCTCGCACCCAGCTGGACCGCCTGTCCGCCACCCTCCGGCGACGTATTTACATACATGGCAATTTTCCGTGGATCCGCGGATTTCCGCTGATTTAATTTCAAATTTGAACATTTCTGTGAATCGTCTAAATCCGTTGAGAAAATTTTAGGGGGGGTTAGGTACTTTATTGTCGCCGATGTTAACAAAACTCAAGCGAATAGTTGTGAAATATGCAAAAATATACGCGATGTCTGCCGTCTGGCCGCGGAGGGATGTGTCCTCTAATCAGACACTGGGACTGCTGCGGGGTTACTGGACTGACAGCCTGTGCTTTGGGAGGGGGAGAAGCTCACAGTAGCACCTGCTGCTTGTTGAAGACAGTAACTGCAGAATGATCAAAGTTTTCCTGTCAGTCTCCAAAACGGCAGAAAAAGTCGCTAGATTTGTGTCTAGTCGCTTTTGACAAAAAAAAAAGTCGCTAAGTTGGCAACACTGGCGCCACGCTCTGCATCAACTCGTGCTTCTAGTGTGTGTGTGTGAATGCGCGAACTGATGACGTCAGGGCGGGCGTCACATAAAACTCACTCACAACTCCATTTATATTGGTTATAGTTTTCTCATTTTATGCGGAAATTGTGAAATCAAGCGGGACCCGCATATTTCTCTTTTTTTTTTTCGTGGAAATGAGAAATTCTTGCGGGAATTATGCGCTGTTTTGCGGGGATTATGTGGCCTTTTGGGAAATAATTGACCCCCGCATAATCAGCGGCATTTTGGTGATTAATACGGGAATTCATGCGATCGCATAATCACGTTTTTCTGGAGGGTCTAGTTACACTAGCAGCATCAACAGCTACTTCAAGTGCCAAGGCAAAAGAAACATTGAAAGAGAAGGAAATGGCTGCAAGAAAAGCCCACCAGCAGGAGTTGAAAAGGAAGGCTGTCCAGAGACTTACACAGCTTGCTGCAAAGAGAAGAAAATTGGCAAAATAGGAGTGTTGCAGTGAACTGACTTGTATATAGTAGGGATGGACCCGAATATCCTAATATTCGTTCGCTATGGCACTATCCGGATATTAATTTTGGTATCCGAATATTCAGTGCCAGGGACCCCTATGGCTCCAGACCCAGCCATTTCACCCATCACCCTGGCACCCAGTGCCCCTCAACGATGCACCAGCCTCGACCCAAGTCAGGAACAAGAGGCCGAGGTGAGTAGCAGCGAGTCAACTAATGAAGAAGACGAGGATGACCAATGATTGGAATCAGTCCCCCATCCAACGCCTAACCCCCAAAAGGACCTTAGAGTAGCAACCAGGAAAGGTGAGAAGAAACCAGTGGAGCTACTGTCAGTAAAGAAAACATCAGAGAGGATGGCAAGAGATCTGAGTTTCGGACCCATAAAAACCTAGGATGAGAGGCAAGCATACATGCCAGAAGCCGGACAGACCGACTATCATGTACCATCCAGTTGGGCCGAAGATCCAGATGAAAATAAGATGCTGCCAGTAAGTGCTACATTGGGAGAATGGGCTAACATATTGATGATGCCTAGCTATGAGTCCCTAGCAGCCTGTAAGAAGCTGACAGCCACCTTTAGAGTAGCCTTCACCGCAATAACCCATGACATGATGCTACAGAGAATGAAGAAAGCAGCCTACACCTACGCTCAAGAGGTAGAAAGGGCAATGTTAGAAGACTTTTCTAATGACGAAGAACCAGAAGAAAGACCTCAATGTCAGGCCCAAGGAGTCTCCTCAGTAGTTGCAACAAAAGACACTGGTAATGCAATGAGTATGCTGATTCCAGCCCAGGACTTCACAGAATTCAAAAAGATCATGATCTTAGTGGCAGAGAGGGATTCTGGTCAGAGCATAGTGGATTACCTCAGAGATAAATGACCGCTGGTTAAGGGTGCTACAACAAGTGAAGAAGCCAGAAAACTGTGGTTGACCCATGTGATGGACAATACAGTAAAAGAGGGGGAATCGTCCCAGACCCACTACGACTGACTGGTGCTTGAGGATGCAGACGATGAGGAGACTTGGCTCCGCAGAGCACGAGCGAAGTTGAAGAAAGGACAAACCCTCACACTAATATGGCATGAAGTCAAAGACCAGTTTCCACCGACAAGGTATGGAAAGGTCCTGAGAATTCTAACCAGGAATTGGAGAGATGAAATGGATTTCATCTCTATGCCACCAAAAGCCACCGTGGCCCAGCTCGATACAGCAGTGAAGAAGTGGGACTTGAAGAGGAGGTACAACCAGGAGAGGAAAGAAAAAGAGTCACAGCAGCAGCCATCAAAGGCCAAAACGCCGCAAGAAGCCCCACAACGGCCAAGGGAGCCAAACCCTCCAATGCGTTCTCGTTCCATGCCTAATCGACCACCTCCCAGAGAACAGGCAAGGCCAGCACAGAACAGACCAGTGTTCCAGCCTCGACAGAACCAGAAGCCGGGTGGAGAGAGAAAGAGTGACTATCTCCCGCCAGAAGAATACAGAAAGTTAACCCCAGAACAGAAAGAGGCCCTCCGGGTGGCTCGTAAGGCGGCGACCCCCCAGGGGCCACAGAAATGATGGCCAAAGAGGAGCAGGTCACCCTGGAGCATGCCTACTGGAAGGGGGATGAAATCTACAGCTGTAGATGGAATCCCTTATCAAGTAGACTCAGGGGCAGAGGTGTCGATGATCCGCAAAAGCCTCAATGTGGCAGGACACCTGCAGGCCCAGCTAGCCGATGGAACGGTTAGAAAATTCCCATATGCAGTTTGGAAAGGAATGATATGGGTTATGGGGCCTTTCAATTTGGTAACAACAAAGGATCTGAAGCGGTTGTATCAGACCAAAAAGAAGAGTACGCCAGTCAAGCGGCTGAAGAAATTGCACGCACGTCTGATCCCCTTCGCACCTCAGCAAGAAGAACTCCAGCTTAAGCAATGGTATAAACCAGTAGATGTAGAAGAGCTCACCGCGCAAAAACTTCAAGAGAGCGATCTTTCGACTGCAGAGAAAGAGCGACTGAAGGAGATTATCTCAGAGGCCAAAGTAGCCCGGTTCAAGAACGACTGCGGGGATCTTGAAGAGAAATACACCCATACCATCATTGGAGGAGTGCATCCAGCAGTCCGCCAATATCCCCTGAACCCAGGTGCAGTAGAAGAAATGGACTTGATCGTCAAAGAACTGAGGGCACTGGGGATAATCCAAGAAGAGCCAAATCTGATAACCAACAGCCCGATCCAGGCAGTGAAGAAACCTGAGTCGGCAGGAGGAGGATGGAGGCCGGTGATCAACTTTAAAGCCCTCAACCGACGGACGACCACGAACAAGGCAAGTTTGATCAATCCCCAGGGCACTTTGAAGATACTACAGGTCAAGAAATATAAGTCCTGCATTGACCTGGCAAACGGATTCTTCTCGTTATGACTAGCCAAAGCATCACAAGGCAAGACAGCGTTCACGCACAAGGTAGAAGCTTATGTATGGACTCGGCTGCCCCAAGGCTTCAAGAACTCGCCAAATGTGTTTCAAGCAGCCGTGATGGACATTTTACAAGGATTCGGAGCAACGGTTCTACATCGGCAACGCGTTTATCGCCGACAACACAGAAGAAGAGCACCTAGAAAAGCTGCAAAAGATAGTCGAGAGGTTGACGGCTGCAGGGCTGAAGCTGAATCTGAAGAAGTGTCAATTTGGCCAGTTCAAGGTAAACTACCTAGGATTCCAGGTCTCAACTGACCTAGGAATTTCTGAGGGGTATCGAGAGAAACTGGAACAAATCAGACCTCCAGGATCGCTGAAAGAGCTACAACAGATCATAGGTTTGTGCAACTATGGGAGAGACCACGTTCCTGGGTATCAGAAGCACGCCAGACCTCTGTATGCACGGCTTAGGAAAGCAGAAGATGGGAGAGACTCGTAACAAGGACTGGACATAGACAGCTATGGATCAGAGCCATCTGGAAGAACTGAAGAAGGCAATCCAGGGAGCCCTGGACATCAAAAATGCTAAGGTTGATGCATGGTGCCAGCAGTATGGGGTAATGAGAGTTTATTCACCCCCATATACACCTCAAGCAAACGGAGTGGTGGAGTGAACCATTGGGCTGGTAAAAAACTGGATAGGCAAGAATGCAAATTCCAGAGAATGGAACACTAAAACCCTAGAGATAGGAAAGGCCCTGAACGACAAACATCGGGCTGATAGGCCTTCCCCTTCCGAAGAGCTGAATCAATGCCCCTTCGTGTCAGAGGAAGCAGGGCGGGGCTCTGAAGATAAGATGACAACACTGAGCGCTAAAGTACCATTCCAGGGTGGGCAACGAGTGTGGGTTAAAGCGAGAGATGCACCCATGGGCGCAGCAGTCAAAGCCAAATACGAGAAGCCGGACATAATAAAACAAGTTTTGGATAGCAACACAGTTTTGCTAAAGAAAGGAGGAATCCAAGGAGTGGAGCAGCTGAAACCAGTTCCAGACTAAAAGAAACCAAGAACCAGAAACCATGGCTACGAGCACACAAGGCTTACCACCCTTCATCGGAGTAGCCAACGTTAAAGGGGTGGTTACTATGCGGAGAAGTACAACAGGACTCTGGGCAGGCAGAGCCCTGAAAAAATTGGATTACGCTGCAAAAGGACTCCTGTCATATGAGAAAGAGATGTTGGAATGGAAGAAGATGGACAAAAATTGTGTGGTCTGCTGGAAGCCGACCACCCTAGCAGTCCAATGGGAAGGACCGGGGCAAGAGAAACCCATAAGGGTTAGGCCATGACGAAGAGAAATGAGAAACCTGCACCCTAAACCAGTGAAGGTAATGGATGCACATATTTGTGGAAAATGTAGAATAGATAAATTACCCAGACTGATCATCATTACCCAATGGGATCTGCGAGGGGTAGGGCCAGAGACGACAGAATGTACTTGCCAGTGGGATGGAGATATGCTCTACCTCTGCAGCAGCTGCAGTCTTCAGAAGAAATGCAGACAACTGGTGTAGGTTGGTGAGGCCGAAGGATGGCAGGTGAGGAAGATGATTGGCTCACTCCAAGCACTGGAACCAGAGGAGATTACGGGCGATGAAGGAGAGACATCAACATCAGCCTGGACCCTCGAAGGCCAGGCTGGAAGAGCGCCATCAGCCGGGCCACTGTGCCCGCCATTACAAGACAGGGATGTGGGGAAAGGAGCTGCGGGATGCAAGACTCAAGAGCAACCCCTCTGGAGGAAAGTCATCCAGAGAGCCTGGCCTTATAGCCCAGCATCAGCAGAGATAATGTCCCTGCCACTGTCTACAACACAAGTCCCTCTGGTGTTCAGAGTCTATCGTGAAACTGATGGGCCTAAATATACATCAGGAATGGAGTCAATTCCAGGCCCTCAACGAGAAATGGCAGAAGCTCATGGTTGGGAAGGACCATGGGAGTTAACTACATGGGAAAGGTTAGTAGCAGAAGTATATACTGATCCATCAATCCCTTTAGAAGACTCTGGACCAGTGCCAAGGGAGGAAGGTGCTAGGGACACCAACCTCGCCTACAGCGTTACAATACTCGATGCCTGGGGACAACCAGGCATGAAGGCCAAAGAAAAAAGTGCAGAGTACACTGTGACACCGGAGGACTGGCACCGAGAAGTGTCCAATTGATGAATTCCTGGGTGTCAAGGGCGGCCACGCCCACAAGACTGCACCAGTCAGTGACGGTAAGAGTGAGAGTGCGCATGGTCATTGTGCCATTTGTCGGAGTGTACTCGCTGGGAGCAGACGTGTCCGAAGTATCGAAGGAAGTGAAACCTGAGGAAGATTCTGCCAAGAAGGAGGAGAGAGAAAAGGAGAGTATTTGGTCAAGAATCAAGGGCCTCACAAAAAGAGTTGGGAAAGGAAGAAAGAATCCTGAACCAAGCCAACAATAAGGTTAGCCTGTTGTAATGAAGGTGCCGATCAGAGGACGCAAAAGGTGGTCAAAAAGACCATATTTGCAAGATGTAGATGACAGAATACATTTGGACCACCCTGAAAGAGATTTGAAGTACACGAGGAGAGAATGTGGAACAACAAATTATTTCTGTACCAACTATGAATATTCCAGAGATGTGGATGTCAGAAAGCTGGGACCATTCCCCATGGTGACCCCATACTTGGTAGGAGGAGCAGATCTCCAACATCTGTGGAGGAAAGACATCGTCCAGGAGGAAATCTGGAGGTGGGCGCCTGTGCTGAGCTGCCCCGAATCAGTCCCTTGGGTCCTAAATGTGGTCTATCTCTCATTAGGACAGACACGATTCAAGCTGACCTGGGGCCCTAACTATGCTGACCCGTGGCAGGGTGAGTACGTTGAAATCAGCATGGGAGAAATGGTAACAGGGCTCCAGACTAACTTTTTTCCTAGGAGCACAGTGGCCCCTAACTTAAAATTTTAGGAGCGCAAGCAGAAAATTTAGGGGCGCACACCAAAATTGACTTGCAAAGTAAATATTCACATTTCCTCTCATTTTCACAGTTTTACTGATAAATACTACCACAATAAATGCAGAAACTATGTTTTCAATTCAAAATTTATTGTACAGCAGTTGCACAACATAACAAGATAAGCACTCAGAGAGCGCAGTACTCCACCAAGGCTGATTGGGTGACGTATAATTTCCGACGGATGAAATCTGTAATAAAAAAGACCTTGTGCTGAGCACAGGCATGTGTTATGCATGTGCACGTTATGTATTTATACCAGATCACGTGTAAATTACTCTTATAAAGGTCTATTGATCAGTTCATCAATTTTGGCGAGCCTTTGTTTTGCTAGTGTTAAAATAACCGTTCCCTTCAGGCTTTCATTTTGAAGGTGTATTTTTAACGCTACGGGCTTTTATTTTGTAGCCATTTCAGCGGCACAGGAAGTGTTTCTCTAAGATGAGGTTTCTTGACATGATGAGGACGCTGCCGAAAATCCACGTAAAGATAAAAGAAAACAGTTCCAGCTGTTGCTGTCTAGCAACTTAGAAGCAGGTAGCTGGAATGGAGACAAACTCTGATGGTGAAGAAATGAGTGAAGGACAGAAAAGTGAATTTGTGTACAAAATAAGGCTGAACGTAAATGAAGGCTTTGTGAAACATCAGGAGCTTCACCGTCATTCGCCCCCCGCTCTCACACACACTGGCTCGCCTTCTTCTTCTTTGGTGTTCGTCTCCTTTCTTCTTCTTTTGGAGTTAATGTCAGTTAAACCAGCTCATTTGCGCATTACTGTCTACTGGGCTGAAGTGTGGAGCAGATGTTTGTAAGGAACAAAAATATTCAATAGTAATAAAAAAACAGCAAATTTACTGTTCGCACATGCACGAGTAGATGAAAAATTTACTCGCACTCGCTAAAAGTTTGGTTGCAAAATGCGACCATTTAGTCGCAGTCTGGAGCCCTGGGTAATCTGGACCACAAGCCCATATATGTACGGTGAAACAAGGCAACGAATGGAAGACCCATGGAAGTATATCATCGAAAACCAAGCTCTTCCCCTACGTACAGAGTGCCGTCGAAAGAGAATTCCTACAGGAAAGTTTGGTGGGGGACAGTTATTACATGGGACATCTGAAAGAATTCTCCTGTGACCCGGACGAGGGAATTGGTTCTATCATGACCGACGAGCAAAGGTAATGGAGTTGGTAACGCACAAAGACCAACCTCTGTACGCCGAGATACTACAGGTCCGAGATACAGGCAGATGGGATGCAAGAGATTGGGGAACAGAGTCCGAGCGATGGGAACATAGTCCCTATGAGGTGGCCCGAGAAGGAGTGAAGCTTAGTGAAATTAGTTTGTTCACGCAAATCGCCGAAAGGCCCCTACCAAAGCCAGACAGGCTGATTGTGACGTCATGGAGATGGGTGTGGCAAGGGTTGGACCCAAGCATTAAAAAATACCTAGCTCCACTCTACACGAAGCTACTTAAGGGAAGAGTCACCAAGGATGCGGAAGAACGACTCCTAGCTCCACGGCCTCTCTCCATCGTGTCACTAAAGAAAAGACCTGAAAACAAACCAAGAAGAAACCCAAAGCGGCAAGCATGGGGAATAACTCTCTGTAAATAAGTGTAAAAAATGCCAAACTGTCCCTGGAAGGTTGGATGGAACAGACAGAGTTTCTGTAACAGAGAGCTGCTGTATAAATGTACGAACAGCAAAGTTTAACAGCAGGGAAAAGGGAGAGGGTGGAGTAAAGCCTCTAGAGGATTTTTGTGGATCTTCGTATCAACCAGCAAACACTTGTGGTGTCAGTGGCGGAGGAAGAAGCTTGTTCTCCACGTTATCAGAGTCGATCGCTGATGATGCTGCAGATGTTGTCCCGCTGGCAGTGTTTGCAGGAGGGTTCTGCGTATCCGCCACGTAAGCTCTACGCTCGGGCGTGCGCCTCACGCTCGTCCCGTCTGGGCTACCTGGTTGATCCTGCCAGTAGCATATGCTTGTCTCAAAGATTAAGCCATGCAAGTCTAAGTACACACGGCCGGTACAGTGAAACTGCGAATGACTCATTAAATCAGTTATGGGGACAAGAAAAAGAACAATGAGCCCAGAAGAACAATTCGATATAGATGATTGGCACCCAAAACCCAGGCAACGACCACGGAAAGGTAAACGGATATGGATATGTCTAGCGATCAGAGTTTTAGTAGTAATGTTAGGATGTGTGTCAGTCCTAACTATACTATATGTTCTTGGAGAAGAACCATGGGCAGAAGGCTATACAGAAATTAGCTATACCTCAATGAAGAGGTTTACTCAGACCTGCGGAGAAGCCCAAAAATCTGTTCCTACCGAAGCTACAAGCATGGGGAAACGACACCAACCAGACGACCCTATCAGACGTGATAAATCTGCTAGGCCCGACTCAAGGGAAAGATGACAACAGGAACCTCACCACAGACATCTTAACCTGGGTTGGAGAGATGGGGATGAATGCCACCGAGAACCAGACCACCTTGCAGACCTGGAAAGAAATGATTGGAGCAGAAAACCTAACCAATGCAACCACGATGGTGGAAGGCTGGCAGACCTACTCCAAAGAAATAGGAATCCAGTATTGGGTCAGAAATGGAACCAAGACCAAGTCAGGTCAGTGTAACTGGATTCATCCAGACTCTGAAACTCCTCGATGGTACTGCACAGAGGCATGTGTAGCATGGCCAGAACAGAAGGGCAAAGGCTGCTGGAAATACAGCACACCTCAAGAATGAAACGTGCACCGCCATTCTCCCGTTGGAAGGGAGGTTTTGGGGATACTACAACTTTACGTGTGAAACCTCACAGCCTCCAACAGTGACTGAGATCTTAAGAAATGTAACCCAAGCTCCAACCACCATTGCTGCTGGAACAAGTTCAATTTCAGCTACACCAACACCTGCACCTGGGGTGAGTACACCTACCCAGAAAGCTACTATACAGTTAGTAGATCCAGATGTCCAGCCAAGAGGTAGCCATCGCCGGACACGTAGCAGGCAGCTAACCGCCACCTGTGTAAGAGAGAAGTGGCAAGCCTTAGATCCCTGTTACTGGAACATGCTCGCAGAATGTAAAACTCAGAGTTATCTGGTAATAACACCAGCCACGCACCTGATGTTTTATGTTAGTAAGGGCATGTATGGAACCCCGCGCGCACACCATGAAAATTGGCTCAACGATGCCTTGCCCTGTTTATGGATAGTTCCACTGAAGCACTTTAGAGGGGCTTTCCAAAAAGGTTATGCGAGAACTGGCCAGGGCCTGGCAGGACCAGTGCAGACTGATATGTACGTACAGAAGCTTCCAACGCCACCGGACCTGATGGGAGTCCCAAGAGGAGATTTCCAGAAGACTGACCAGTGTGTTGTGAAGAAAGCAGCTGAAGCACTGGACGGACAAGAATATGTGAGTAACGGTGCCTTGCTTAGATGCCCATTATGGCAAGAGTGGAATAGGTACTACAGTACGTGGACCTACAACTGCAGTGGGTTGACGGCCAATGGCACGGTTAAAGGTATTCTACAAGCCTGGAGTGAAGGACACACCAGAAGTCAGACCTCTACCTGGTGGGGCCTACAGAAGCAAGAAGTCCAAGAGTGGGTGGTTCCATGCCTAAGCGAGTCCAGCAACTACTGGGTAAAGTATCAGTATTTGGCTACTGTCTATTCCAAGGAACAGGATATTTGGCCTGCAGTATGGAGCAAACCTGAACCCTACATTAGTTCAAGGCCGTGGAGTATGGTATGTGACAGAGCCAACACGATGTGCACTATCGGCCTAGCCAGACAGCATTGTCAGGGGGTTCCTGGATGGGAGACCCACTGTCGGAGCCACAACGGAGAGGACTATGCGAGCTATGGGTTAGAGGTAAAATGGGTCAAGAAAGGAGGAAAGTGGAGGCGAGATATTCCTACAGGAGTAGGATGTGCTAAAGTGATTCTGGGACATCAGATGATGAACAGAAAAGAGGTGAATGGAAAGATCCTTCCACATGTAGCAGATCCCACTGTCGCGATAGTAGAAGGACATGCCTTCAGAAAGAGCCTCTGTGAAGGTAACAAAATCGAAGGGTTTGAATGGTTGGGCCTTAATAGAATCTACAACAACGGGACCTGCCATTCGCCAGAAGAGCATTGGATGCACTGTGATCAAGGAAAAAAGGAGCATGAATGCACTTGGTGGGAGATGGCCACACTGACGGTGAAAGGAATGTTCAAGACAGCCATAGAAGCTGTGGTCGAGACAATTGATGAAGGCGCTTCGGTAGTAGGAGGTTGGATTAAAGGATTGTTTACCTGGCTATGGCTGTATTTGTTGATGATAGTAGGAATAATCATCACTGTGGCCGTAAGCTACGCAATCCTGAAGGGAGGAATTGGAGCCGCCTTCACTTCCTGCCAGAAGACAGACCACACCAGAACGGAGGAGGAGGCTAAGAAGTCACTCCTCCAGGAGGAGGCGTGGACTTCACTATAAGAAGAGGAGCACGGAAGCGCCTCAGCCATTGCACTCACCAAACCTGAACCATTCATCCATTCTCTACATACCACTTTATCCTCACTAGGGTCGCAGGGGGTGCTGGAGCCTATCCCAGCTGACTCGGGCGAAGGCAGGGGACACCCAGGACAGGTCACCAGTCTGTCGCAGGGCTACATACATAGACGAACAATCACACTCGCATTCACACCTATGGGCAATTTAGAGTAGTCAATTAACCTCAGCATATTTTTGGTCTGTGGGAGGAAGCCGGAGTGCCCGGAGGAAACCCACGCATGCTCAGGGAGAACATGCAAACTCCATGCAGAAAGATCCCAGGCCCACCCCGGGATCTTCTTGCTGCAAGGCGAAAGTGCTAACCACTACGCCGCTGAGCATCCAAACCTGAACCAGCAACAGCAAAACCAAGAGACAGACGAGGAAGCGACCGTGCCCTACAATAAAAGAGGAACCATGACTACTACCCCTGCTGCAAACCATACCCGCTACAGTGTAAGTGACTTCACTATATCCTGCAAAGGAGCAAACATCAAAGAATGTATGGAGTTTTGGGCTATTGAAGTTACCTGCATCATCAACTGCTGCACCGGGGTATGGAGCCTGGATCAGCCACTGAGGATCATCACCCTGATCCTCGGGCAGAAGTAGCTCTAGAAAATATCTACAGGAGGTATGGTAGATTCACACTGTTCCTATTCATGACCTACTTCCTCGGACGTGTCAGAATCGACACCACCCGGGTGGGGCTGATTAAAGGGGCAGCAGAGAGGAATATAATCCACCTTTCATCAAAATTTGACAGCTCCCAATAAGAAGCTGCCACGTCACAAGCCCCGCCCCCTTTTCCGGAAGTCCGCCTTACCACGCCCCCTTTACCGGATGTTTTTACCGGAAGACCCTCCCTAACTGACCCCAACGTCACATCTGAAGTCCCTCCCTAACCGTCAGCGGCTTATCTAATTGGTGCAGACGCGACCCCTCCCACCCTCCCTCCTTCCCTCCCTCCTTCCCTCCCTCCTCTAACTGACAAAACTTTTTTATCTAATCCGGAGCAGAGGCATCCCTGTAAAGCAAAATTTCTGCATTCTTATAGACTCCACTGTCGTCCATCCTATGACGAAGTTTTTTTAGCAGTCTTTGAATGAAACCCGTGAAATTTGAACAAATATTCTGTATTAGCTTTTTCTCTAGCTTTTCTCCTCTGTCCCTTTCTGCATTCTCTGAACTAAAAATGCTGTTGTCCAGTATTTCTCCCCCGATACCTCTCACCAAGATCTGAGGTGACCGTCTGAACACAAGAACCCTACCTCCCCTGCCTTCGCCTTAACTGACAGGAAGTCCCGCCTTGCCACGCCCCTGTGGGAGAAGGGAGAATGTTAAACAAAGAAGAATCTTTTTTACACTCTGTAAGTTACAGTTAATTTAAACACAAGATAGCAAGAATTAAGAGAAAATATAACTTTAGCAATTTAAATGTTTGAAATAAATCAACCAGAAAATAAAACTTTAGAAATTGGACTGTTTGAAATAAATCGATCTGAAAATAAAACTTAAACAAATCAATCAGAAAATAAAACCTGACAGTCTTTTAACCCATGACTGTTTGAAATATATCATTCATAAAAAAAACTTTAACAATTTGACTGTTTAAAATATATCATTTGGATAAATAAAGAACCGACAGTTTTTTAACCAGAAAGTTTCAACAATGTAGAAATAAACAAATAGTTTGAATAACAGTTATAGTTCTTAAACAGTTCTTAAATAGAAATGTATGCAAATGAAAACCGTCAGGGAAGTCTGTCCTTAACTGACAGAGGTTTATCACTCTTGGTGGGAGAAGGGGGATGTTAAACAAAGAAGAATCTTTTTTACAGTTTTTCAACCGGAAAGTTTCAACGATTTAGAAAAAAACATATAGTTTAAACAACAGTTATAGTTCTTGCCATACTGCTGATTGTTTTGTCGGAGACTCCTGCCGAGAGAGGCTGCAGTCAGGCTGACTGTTGGAACAAAACAGAACTAGCTGCTCATTCGTAAACGGAAATGAGGAGACCAGAATAAAGGAGGCTGGAGGTACAGCCTATATCCACAAAGCCATAATTCAAGCTGTACATTCATTTAGGGCATAGGAATTTAGATCACCATTAGACACCAGACTGTTTTACTGTGGCTGAAACACTGAGGTGCTTTACAGGCCCTGAAGTAGGCCTCTTCATTTTTATTTTATCACAAATGAATGTTATATCATTACAGTCATTATATTTGTGTTTTACATTTAATATATTAGATTATAATAACTAACAAACACAAAATTTAACAAGACTGAACAGAAACTTTGAACCTAACCTCCTGCTAATGTGTAACCTTGAGTGTTGTAAAGGTACAGAGCTTACAAAAAAATACAGCAAAGTATTTTTTTACTATACACAATAAATATTAAAAAATAAGTAATGCATAAAAACTTTTTGAAAATTTCTGTAATAATTAAATGAAGAAGGAAAAGAAGGTCCTCTGTTGGATGGGATGTTCACACTCCTGCATATGTGTGTGTGTGTGTGTGTGTGTGTGTGTGTGTGTGTGTGTGTGTGTGTGTGTGTGTGTGTGTGTGTGCGTGTGTGTGCGTGTGTGTGCGTGTGTGTGCGTGTGTGTAAGGACAGAAGAGGATATTTGCCGATCAGTGATTCAACTAAGAGATGTGTCACCATCATATTCAATGGAATAAGCCTGGACATTTCAAGATCCTAAGAGAGTTAGTGTTTCTTAACCTTTCTTTTAGTTACATTTTTTTCATTAACTTGTAAATGCAAGCTGGATTATCGACTTAAGTCTCAAGTGTTTTTTTGAGGCAGATCAAAAATGTAAACGTCAACATAGTTTGAGATGAAATGGTATATTTCACGGGTCACTTATAGAATCAGTATCTTCAAATATAACTGGATTTAATGCTTTTGTACTGATATACTAAGGTTCAACTTCATATTACAACCATTTTCCAACTTTTGTATCTGATTAAATGCTATTTAGAGGCAAATGGAATTAATATTTTCAAGGAAAAAGAAAAGCATTACATTTTGCTAATGTTTTGCCTTCTACTCAGCTCTGCTCATAATAACAATATTTATCACATAACACCTACCAGCAATCAGCAATATAAAACAGTACCACAAAAAAGTACAACTACAGGATGTTCAGTGAACTCAAGTCAATGTTTATTTAAAGTGATGCTGAGTCCACATATACTCCTAAACTGAGGGTTTGTCACTTGCTTTTGCTACACTCCTGACAACAGTAATGTTGTTTTTCTACACAACAAACCATCAAGACAATTAATCACATTAAAAAAAAAACCTCATAAGCCCACTAAAAGAGTTGAGAGATCTCTTAAAATGAGGAATCTCTTAAAATGCCAATCAATGATGACTCTCTCTTTCTTGGACCAGGACCTTTTGGGTTTCCCTATAAATAAATAAAGATTTTACACAACTGACAACACATTTTGTTGTGAGACCACAATCAGTTCTTAAAAATAAATGTTGCAATGTTCCATGTAAGTAATATTTTTGTACTGTAAATATACTTTTTGGATTGAAATTCTCTCGCAACATTTTTATTATAGTTTTAGCATATGGTCACAACGATTATTTACTAGCTCTGGCCAAAATTTAAAAAAAAAAAAAAAAATTTTTTAAAAATCCATGATTACCATTTCAATGACAGATATGTCATCTCAAGTGTGAGAAAATGAATCCAAACACTCCCTGGCTGATCACTGTCAGCACTGTGTTGAATGTCAATCTCATCTGATGTTTGAAAAGAGCAATTGGCCAAATAATTGGTAAAAAATATATAACAATGTATAATTTACGTAATAAATTATGCTATAAACTTTTTATGATGCTTATAAACTTCATAAACTTTCTTTATTTACTTTATTTCCATTGTTATTACTGTTGTTGTTTGTGACTGCCTTGTGATCAGTTTGGTGTGTGAAACCTGTGAACGCATAACAGACATGTACCATATTCAGTCAATCTTCTTTTCCTTTCGGCTTTTCCCTGCAGGGGTCGCCACAGCGAATCAATTGCCTCCATCTAACCCCGTCTGCTGCATCTTCTTCTCTCACACCAACTACCTTCATGTCCTCTTTAACCACATCCATAAACCTCCTCTTTGGTCTTCCTCTAGGCCTCCTGCCTGGCAGTGGGAAACTCAGCATCCTTCGACCAATATATTCACTCTCTCTCCTCTGGACATGTCCGAACCATCTCAGTCTGGCCTCTCTGACTTGTACCATATTCAGTCAATAAAGGATGATATTCATCCTGTACATACAATGTTGCAATAGTAACTACAGTTTATACATATATTACTTTTATGACACGTTAAATGCATGAAGTGAAGAAGTCAGTAGTGTCTGTCTTGGCACATACTTGTGACGGCTTGAAGGCATTCATCAATGGTTGAGCGTGCTTCTGTAAATTTACACATCATTCTGCCAATGATACCTTGATGCCGTTCATTGCACTGAAGAGCAAAGTTACCCATTCTGACATTTTTGAGATCGTCCAAATGGAACCTAGGAGTAGTGTGCAGTTGTTTGATAGGGGTGCTGTCCATCTGTCAGTATGTAGTATGTAAACCAGGCACCCTGCTACCTGCAATGCACGAGTTTCATTTGAAACAATGTCCAGTAATAGGCACCCTTCTAAACTGCATAGATTGTAATATTTAAAAAAAAAAAAACTTTTAAAAATTACATTACAATGACTGTAATAATACTTACAAAATACAGCTGAGTTCATGTAAACTGATTGGAAGAGTGACATTTGAGACAATTCACCAAACAGCAGAACTAGTTTATGCATTTCCCAGCTCCACATTTCACATATTGTAAAGAAGTCTTAACTCATAGCAGTCATCACGCCCACTGAAGTGACATTTCCATCCTGAACTTACCTGGATATCTCACTCTTTCTTGTACTTGTATTGCATGCCTCCAACATGCTCATAACTTGACAAAGATTGAAGCTCCAGCCATTTGAGACAGCAGTGTTGACTGTGCCAAATCCAGTTTCCTGCTTGCTCCATAATCTGCAATATTTCTGTTCAGTGGTGGCTAGCCTTTCATTCTTCCTTTTCTCAACAGAAGTGACAAGCTCCCCAGAAATTAGAATTTGTTTTTATTCAAGTGAAATTGTCACAGTGCACAATAGTGTTTTCTCGGTTGTCATGTCACAAGCGCACACGTCCAGACTATGAATGTAAATTGTACATAAATCGTACACTGAGTGTGTAATGTAGCACCGGGTGCGCTCGTCTTCTCGATGGGCTGTGTGATTATGTAAAATTATCAGTCGTGGCTTTTTTCTGAAAGATCAGTGGGAGATATTTGATACTTTTCACCCTGCTCATCTTTGGGTGCATTACCGGTTTTGTTGGACACTGAATGTTGTACAATACAGTGGGTACGGAAAGTATTCATACCCCTTGAAATTTTTCACTCTCTGACACAGAGAGTAAAGAATTTCAAGGGGTCTGAATACTTTCCGTACCCACTGGACATGCAGCTTCATGTTTAAAACAATCCTTACAGGAAAATCTTTTGCATTTTTGATTTCAAAACACGCCACTTTTTAAATGTATTAATGAAGATCTAACTTTACATCAGATGTTTTTTTTTCTTACAGATATCCGTATGCTTGGTTTACCGTTGTGTCACTGAACCGTTAAACTTAGCATGTAGAGAATACGGCTTGCTTTGTGGGAAAAGTCCTGAATTTAATTTTAATCGTGACACTTTTTCTGCTGAAAGAACAACAGTCGTGGTAGAACCAGTGTTAAGCCATTTTACATGCGAGAATTGCTATTTGGGCCGAAGATGTATTCAAAATGTTTAAGACATCTTTGTGATGTCAGGCTGTGTGATATTGTAAAGTGTATAGACAGTTACATTGAATTTTGGAAACAAAGTTTTAAAGTTAAAAACGTCTTGCATGCTTCTTTGTTTTTATTTTTATTTTCTGTCTGACATGATGCTGAAGATGCGGAGGGACGGTCCGGTGAAATTTTACTGAAATGTTGGGAGTGTACTCGGAATAGATTCACCTTGGTAATTGTAGTAGTATTTAAAGCAGATGTACAAATGCAGAACTTTTTCCTTTCTGTTTGAGTCGGAGCTGTGTAATGTTAATTCATTGTTTTATTTTGTCACAATAGCCATACTTTTTACTTTATATCCCTTTTCCGGATGTTTGTGAAAAAGTAGCCTGTTACTTTTTTTTGTCCTATAGCCCACAATTGATAACGGTTACATTTTCTAAAATGAGATTTTACGTTGGATCGATTGCATTTGGCGGTTCTCTCTCGGCTTTAAAGGAAGAAAACATAAGCTTTAGAAACTTTATATTTAAACCACCCCTGAATTTAAAGTGTTTTCTCCATTTACCCTTCTAAAAATGAAGGAGCAGCAAATGTATGTAGAAAACCATGTTTCAGTGTTAATAATCAATCAATCAAACTTTATTTATAGAGCACTTTTCATACAAAGAATGTAACGCAAAGTGCTTTACAACATTTAAAAACATTAAAAACAAAAAGACCCATCCCACCCTCCCTCCGTATAGGCGCACAACTGCACAAGCACACACACAGACACACAGACACACAGACACACACCCACTCTCACCACTGCCTGTGGGGAGACATGGCATGACACTGACGATTGTGGGAAAAATAATAACAAGGTCATCAATTTTCATCACACCAGGCTTACAGTTAAGGTGTTCTCATGAAGTCTTCCAACGTGATTCCCTGAAAATACAGAACAAAAACAACCATTAAGCATTGTCATCATTTCAAATTTTGTAAAGCATGCAAAAAAAATAAAGAAAAAAAAAAAAGGGCTTTGATGTACAGCCTTTTTCTGGAGCTCCCTCTCTGAGGAAGTAGTGGTTTTCTGGAACACACGGACTCTTTTAATTTTGCTGTTTGGCTTGATGTGATCATCATTTATGAATCTTCTGAGTCTTGCTGTATGTTTACTGCCATCAACACCGCACGATGAACGTCTTTCTCAGTTGTGAAACATTTACCAAAATCGAGTGATGAGCCTGAAGCCAGAAATCGAAGGTGTGATGTTCAATGTTGTTAGTGGGTATGCTCCACAGGTAGGATGTGAGCTGGAGGAGAAGGAGAAATTCTGGTTGGACCTTGATTAAGTGATGCAAAGTATCCCTAGAAGTGATAGAGTTGTCATTGGTGCAGACTTCAGTGGACATGTTGGTGCAGGAAATAGAGATGATGAGGATGTCATGAGCAGGTTTGGTATCCAGGAGAGGAACGCAGAAGGACAGGTGGTGGTCGACTTTGCAAAAAGGATGGAAATGGCTGTAGTGAATACTTTCTTCCAGAAGAGGCAGGAACATAGGCTGACCTATCAGAGTGGAGGTAGGAGCACACAGGTAGACTAAATCTTGTGTAGATGGTGTAATCTGAAGGAGATCAGTGACTGCAAAGTAGTGGTAGGTGAGAGTGTAGCCAGACAGCATAGGATGGTGGTGTGTAGGATGACCCTGGTGGTAAAGAAGATGAAGAGGGCAAAGGCAGAGCAGAGGACCAAATGGTGGAAGCTGAAAAAGGAAGAGTGTTGTATGACTTTCAGGAAAGAGTTGAGACAGGCTTTGGATGGTCAGGAGGTCCTTCCAGATGACTGGACAACTACAGCAAATGTGATCAGGGAGACAGGTCGGAGAGTACTTGGTGTGTCATCTGGAAGGAAAGGAGATAAGGAGACTTGGTGGTGGAATGAGGAGGTGCAGGAGTGGATCCAGAGAAAGAGGAAGCTAAGAAGAAGTGGGACACTGAGAGGACTGAAGAGAGTAGACAGGAGTACAGGGAGATGCAGTGTAAGGTGAAAGTATAGGTGGCAAAGACCAAACAAGGGGCTTACGATGACTTGTATTCTAGGTTGGACAGTAAGGACAGCTGTTCCAGCCTGCCTGTACACGCTTCTTCACCTTCAAGCCGTCACAAGTATGTGCCAAGACAGACACTACTGACTTCTTCACTTCATGCATTTAACGTGTCATAAAAGTAATATATGTATAAATTGTAGTTACTATTGCAACATTGTATGTACAGGATGAATATCATCCTTTATTGACTGAATATGGTACAAGTCAGAGAGGCCAGACTGAGATGGTTCGGACATGTCCAGAGGAGAGAGAGTGAATATATTGGTAGAAGGATGCTGAGTTTCCCACTGCCAGGCAGGAGGCCTAGAGGAAGACCAAAGAGGAGGTTTATGGATGTGGTTAAAGAGGACATGAAGGTAGTTTGTGTGAGAGAAGAAGATGCAGCAGACGGGGTTAGATGGAGGCAATTGATTCGCTGTGGCGACCCCTGCAGGGAAAAGCCGAAAGGAAAAGAAGATTGACTGAATATGGTACATGTCTGTTATGCGTTCACAGGTTTCACACACCAAACTGATCACAAGGCAGTCACAAACAACAACAGTAATAACAATGGAAATAAAGTAAATAAAGAAAGTTTATGAAGTTTATAAGCATCATAAAAAAGTTTATAGCATAATTTATTACGTAAATTATACATTGTTATATATTTTTACCAATTATTTGGCCAATTGCTCTTTTCAAACATCAGATGAGATTGACATTCAACACAGTGCTGACAGTGATCAGCCAGGGAGTGTTTGGATTCATTTTCTCACACTTGAGATGACATATCTGTCATTGAAATGGTAATCATGGATTTTTAAAATTTTTTTTTTTTTTTTTTTAAATTTTGGCCAGAGCTAGTAAATAATCGTTGTGACCATATGCTAAAACTATAATAAAAATGTTGCGAGAGAATTTCAATCCAAAAAGTATATTTACAGTACAAAAATATTACTTACATGGAACATTGCAACATTTATTTTTAAGAACTGATTGTGGTCTCACAACAAAATGTGTTGTCAGTTGTGTAAAATCTTTATTTATTTATAGGTTCTTAAAAAGTTTTCAATTAGATAGTATACTGTAAAGAAAGTAGTAGAGAGCTGACACTGCTGGTTAAAAAATTTTTGCTGAGGCATTATAGCATACTGCCATTTTAAGCTAGTTTAGGTAAATGTCATTCATTACCGTAACGCGTAGCTTTCATTACCGTGTAATGTGGAGGCCTGTTGCAGTAATGAAAGATAAGATTACGGTAATTAACAGTTTCTTTAAAAAAATAAGAAAACATTTAGAATACATAAACTATTCATAAATGTTGTTATTATACAATGATTAAAGTGTTTATTATTGTCCATATTGTTTTACTGACTTAAGCCAACCTAAATTCCTCAAGAACAAAAGAAAGTGAAATAAGAGGGCTGCATCAAGAGCTAGGGTGGAGAAACAGACAAAATTTATATAGTATTGAAAAAAAGAAAGAAAGGTAGGCCTAAATAAGGGAAAGAGAACAGCAGAACACACATTTGTGAATCTGTGTGTGTGACTGCAAAGCTGCCTTCACGTGATCAGCAGTAAAAACACTTTGTTGATCTCTACCTAGTGGTGAGCGAAGCACCAACTGCTGATCAAGTGAAAACAGCTTAAGAACAGTCCCACACATACCATTGCACTTTTTAACGGATACTTCTCATTTAACAGATATCAAAAATGCAAGGAAAAAGGGTTGCTGAAGGCAGCAGCAGACCTCACACCCAGACAGCTGCAGAAGCAAAGAAAAAAATGGAGAGAAAATTCAAACAGATACAACAAAAATAAAAGAGCTATCCAAAACATAATAAACAAAATCCCTCCTTCAGCTAGGCTTGCGCTAGCCAATCGCCACGCCATTGGCGCATCGTTTTGCTGGATGGCGCAGTCATTCTGAACCGTGTGAGCCACAGTGGCGCTGTATTTTTCTTGTAAAAAACAACAAAAAAGGGTTCGACTTGCTTTTTCATGAAAACGCCCGAGCGATAACATAAGAAAACAAACGTTTTCTCTCGGCAGGCGTCGGAAATAGTTGGAGCCACCTGAATCTTGATCACGCGCCCGGGTCATGACCCGCTCTCGGCCAATCACAGAAAAGCATGCTATTTTTACTGCGTGAAATCTCTGAACGGTGTGCCACAAGGCGAGTCATTTGCAATCAGGAAAAGCAAGAAAGAGGAGGTTTTTGTTGAGTTTATGCTACAGTTGTGAGATATGGTACATACAGGCATGTTATTTGGTCGTGGATACGCGAAAATTCGTGTATCGAGGTATCAATTTTGAGACCCAACGTGAATTGCCCAAATTCGATGAGAAAAAAATATGGGGTATAAGGGGTATAGAGTTGGATCGCACGTAGTTGTCAACAGTGCGCTGGCTTGCAATGTTTCCTTTGGCGTACATCGTGTTCACATACGATGAGACAAAATACAGCGACAGAGGATGCCAAGCGCTGATAGACCACATGAAAACGAAAAATCATGCAAAGAAATTGTGATAAAAGCGCTCTAACCACCAAATGCCGAGCAATTTTTCACCCGGCGGAGGGAAGAGACACGACAACAGGACCAAACATACGGGACCGGTAGTGTGTACATGCAACAACCCAGTGGCATTGCCCCACAAGTTCCTAGTGCCTAAAAGGTCCCATACAGACATTTTTTTTAAGCCTTCATGTTTAAAGAATTCTAGGTGTCAGAGTTCACCAGAATGCACCATTTCAGCCTTTAAATTTCAAAAGTTTCTTGCAAACCCTCCCCCCGGCTCGGTCGCTCCGCTCCCTTGCTTCCAAGGATTCACTTATTTGGTAATTTCCCAATGACATGCCTGTACATAGTGATGGTTGAAGAATTGGACATAGGAGGAAAAGAAGGTAAATTGGACATGAAATTAATATTTTTATGGGTCAAAAAGTTTTGATCATGAACATGTTTCAGATACAGGTTTTTAAATGGCCAAATGCATATATACATGGGACTGTGTCTTCACCCCTGACTGCCTGTTTTTACGAAAACAATATTAAATTTGATCTGAAAGTTTAGCAAAATGATATAGACTCACACATTGTGATTATATTTATATTCAGGACTTGGACTTAAACATTTCACGTTCGGGGGGGGGGGGTAAAAACGATGAAAATAACAACATGCATACATACAAGTAGAAATAAAATAGTTTAAATAGAACTGTTTATTGTTTACTGTTTAATTAAAGTAGTTAAGTTTGAAGTGTTCATTTCCGAAACATTGTTATTCATTACCGTTACATTTTTTTTCATTACCGTAATGTACATTTTTTGATGAATTTTTACAGTTACATTATTTAATTATTCATAACTTCTAATCTTTTAATTAAATGTGAAAGAGCCTTTTCACTATTGTGTTATTGTTTTTTCAGTGCAATGTTTATATCCAAAAACACAATGAAAATCAATGTAAAAAATTGTTTCCATGTTACGGAGATGAAATAAATGTTTGTACAAAAATAATATGATTTGTTAGTAATAGAAATTTTTTGTGGTACCCACTACCCTTGATCACAAGAAAGTCTTTGTTGTCAAAAAAAAGGCAAAAAAAGTTTTGTTCTTTCATATTTCGTAATTAAAAACATGTTACGGTAATGAATTTATTTTCTCAAAGTCTCAAGAAAAACGTCTGAAAATACCTAAAAAATGTGAATATACTTTCTAATTTCAAACTGAATAATGACATGAGATCCTATTTTATAAAAAGAGGTGGAAAAATTGTGTAATTAATGTTTTTTCAATTTCGCTAAAAGTTGTACCATGTTCATGAGAATCACCCAGTTGTACTTTTTTGTGGTACTGTTTTATATTGCTGATTGCTGGCAGGTGTTATGTGATAAATATTGTTATTATGAGCAGAGCTGAGTAGAATGCAAAACATTAGCAAAATGTAATGCTTTTCTTTTTCCTTGAAAATATTAATTCCATTTGCCTCTAAATAGCATTTAATCAGATACAAAAGTTGGAAAATGGTTGTAATATGAAGTTGAACCTTAGTATATCAGTACAAAAGCATTAAATCCAGTTATATTTGAAGATACTGATTCTATAAGTGACCCGTGAAATATACCATTTCATCTCAAACTATGTTGACGTTTACATTTTTGATCTGCCTCAAAAAAACACTTGAGACTTAAGTCGATAATCCAGCTTGCATTTACAAGTTAATGAAAAAATGTAACTAAAAGAAAGGTTAAGAAACACTAACTCTCTTAGGATCTTGAAATGTCCAGGCTTATTCTATTGAATATGATGGTGACACATCTCTTAGTTGAATCACTGATCGGCAAATATCCTCTTCTGTCCTTACACACACACACACACACACACACACACACACGCACATATATGCAGGAGTGTGAACATCCCATCCAACAGAGGACCTTCTTTTCCTTCTTCATTTAATTATTACAGAAATTTTCAAAAAGTTTTTATGCATTAATTATTTTTTAATATTTACTGTGTATAGTAAAAAAATACTTTGCTGTCAGTATCCCCATTTCATTGTTTCCGTCTATACGTGGCAGTGGCATGTGCCATGTACTAATAGAAAAATACTGCAGCAGTTTCTAGCAATGATGTGATGCTACATGTAAGCTCTGTACCTTTACAACACTCAAGGTTACACATTAGCAGGAGGTTAGGTTCAAAGTTTGTGTTCAGTCTTGTTAAATTTTGTGTTTGTTAGTTATTATAATCTAATATATTAAATGCGCGTGGCGAGGTGGGACTTCCTGTCAGTTAAGGCGAAGGCAGGGGAGGTAGGGTTTTTGTGTTCAGACGGTCACCTCAGGTCTTGGTGAGAGGTATAGGGGGACAAATACTGGACAACAGCATTTTTGGTTCAGAGGATGCAGAAAGGGACAGAGGAGAAAAGCTAGAGAAAAAGCTAACACAGATTATTTGTTTAAATTTCACGGGTTTCATTTAAAGACTGCTAAAAAAAACTTTGTCATAGGATGGACGACAGTAGAGTCTATAAGAATGCAGAAATTTTGTTTTACAGGGATGCCTCTGCTCCGGATTAGATAAAAAAGTTTTGTCAGTTAGAGGAGGGAGGGAGGGAGGGTAGGAGGAGGGAGGGGTCATGTCTGCACCGATTAGATAAGCCGCTGACGGTTAGGGAGGGACTTTAGATGTGACGTTGGGGTCAGTTAGGGACGGTCTTCCGGTAAAAGGGGGCGTGGTAAGGAGGGACTTCCCGCAAAAGGGGTGGGGCTTGTGACGTGGCAGCTTCTGATTGGGAGCTGTCAAATTTTGATGAAAGGTGGATTATATTCCTCTCTGGCAGCTATAGTCTCCTGGGCAATTTTGGATTTCGCTGCCCTGTTCTACAGACCCATGAAGTGGATGCGCTGCCTACGAAGGTGTGCTTGTGGTACTCCTGCTAGCATATCTGACCACGATGGCAATGGCGCTGCAAGAAAGAGGAAGAGGGCGTTGGCTGCTCAAGTTAGGCGCCATTACTCTCTGCGGCGTAGGCTAGTGTATTACAGCAGTGATGTACTGGCTGCTGCTAGATAGGGGGGTAATTGGAGCGGTTTGGTTCATGTTGTACGGAGCCCTCTTTCCCCGAAAACGAGGAGAGGCAAGAAGCCCAGGGCAGACTCCACCACCGGCCCTGCGGTCCCCTTGGCTGCGTGTATTGGCTCAACGGCACGCCAAAAGAGATACCAGGGCTGAATAAGAAGAAACAAAAAGCTGCCCTGTCTGTTCGCTTGCTTGCTACGCTACAGAAATATATACTGACAGTCAATAGAAACTTCGAGGTAGAAATGTACGCAGAATTCTACTTGTAGCGGGGTTGTAATTATTCATTGTGGATTTACTGATGATCTCGTGCCCTGGTAGTTGAGATAATGATGAGTTGTCATTTTGTCATGATTCATTGCACATGGGTTGGTCACTTTGCAAAAGTGAACCAAATACACACCAAGCAATACTAAGTGAGTATCTGCACAATTTGAGAATGGGTTTTGAAGGCCTATATAAAGGCCCAAAAAAGGCCACCATTGTTAGTCCAGTGAAAAGCATCATGCCGCGTCTATTACATGAACAACATCTCCGGGCACTGGCTGCAGTGATGTAGCCAGGCATATGGGCTGTTCCCAACCCACAATCAGAAGCCTGGTCCAAAGCATACGCCAACGGATTGCTGCCTGCATCGAAGCAAATGGAGGCCATACTCGGTATTGACTTTTGTGACTTTGTGTTTGGCAGGTGCCGTTTTCTTTTGTAAAATTCTTTATTTTGAAATCATTCTTGAAACTTTAGATTTTTGTTTCTGTATGCCAATATGCTAAACAAATGATTCATATGAAGAAAATCCAGTTTCGGGCTTCAAAATAAAAATTATGTTGAAAAATATGGTCTCAAAGTTTCTATTGACTGTCAGTGTATATATAACCAATGCAATCAAAAGTTTCTATGTCTGCTTAAATTCCAGATGAGTGCAGCCTGTGTTAGATGTGGGAGTACATTTGAGGAGAAGAAATGCCTTTGGGATATCACACTGACCTTTTGGTGCGAGTCCTGTTACATGGGGAATTTCCCGGTTAGCACGGCACAGGGCATTTTTTGTTGTAAACAAGATGCCCGACTCCCCAGTATCTCCCTAAGCCAGTACATGAGTATACAGGCCACAGCGCAGACAGTGTGGAGCTCAGTAGAGCAGCTTCAGTCATGGTGTCAAGAATACCCAGAGGGTTACTACTAAAGAGTCTCCACCACTCATGTCGCAGACGGATAATGTGTCGCCATAGGACGACCATGGAGATTGCCAGCACCACCAGCAGCTCCAGCCAACCTGATGGTAACTAGTACAGAGAAGTCTCCTGACCCACCGGAAGTTCCAGCTGGACGGACCCAGGGCAAGCAGACTTCGCCACCGTTACTTGAAGTACAGTGGACCTATAGTGACGCACTCAGCAAATTGTTGGAGATGCCGCTGGCAGAAGTCGACACTGGTCATCAGTCGCCACCTGTCCTGGAACCTGTGACATCGCTACCTCCGACACCACTGATGGATGAAAAACCTGTAGTGACGGATGAACAGCCTACACCGGTTGAGGAACCTGCGATGCCTGATCTATCTGAGATGCAGGTTATCGACAGCTGGTACACTCGCCTGGACCGATGTACGTCACTGAAGAAGAAGTTGTTACTACAATCACCACCATCGATGACCCTCAGGGGCCACTGGGAGATATGATCGATCTCTCTGCACCAGAGGTTGATGAGGACCTCTACCCCTGAAGCCACCTGGTGTTTACTATCTGTGACCTCAAGAAGAGGGTGTCAAGTTGGGTCCAGTTGTTGAGGTCCCAGAAGCAATCAGGCCTTAAAGCTCGTGTCCGGAGTTTGAATCGCAGCGTCTCCCAAAACACTGTTGGTCCCACCCTCCCTCTGATTTCGCCCCTTTATTTGTGCACGTGCGCAGTACCTGACAGGAGTGCCCGGAGTGCTGCAGCATCTTGCCTGTTTTGCTGTTTTCCACTCTTCTACATTTAGTACATTTAGTAAATTATGAAGGAATTCCGTTAGAATTCTGTATTGAGTCTAACTTGTCCTAATACCAAAATAACATGAATCTGTTAGGACGAATGAGTAAAGTTTCAATATGTGATTACACTCGTGTATCCCTCTCGATGACGTTGTTTATCAAACTTAGTGCATTTACGCATGTATATGTGTTACATTGTTTATTTATTTCTATCTAGAGTTCAGAATTGCATGACTCCTCTGATGAAGAGTATGTCCCAGACGCCCCAACATCTTCCTCCAGAGGTCGGGCATCTAAACGAAGCCGTCAGGTGGGCTATGGAGGCCGTGGTCGGTGAGCGACGCGAGCACCCCGAGCCAAAAAACGTCCTGCAGTCTCTTGGCCTGACAAGCCGTGGGATTGGTAACTTTTCTGGAAGTTGCTGATCCCTGATGCTCTCTCCTCCACAAGCAAAACAAATGTGCGCGCGGTGTTTATTTTTAAACAAAACCCTGACGTATTTTCTGCGTCTGTCAACAGAGACACTGCACGTCACAGTCACTTTAATGTTAGCGGACTCTGTTGAATTACATCACCACAAACAAATCTCACAATATCACAGTAAATCGAGTTTGTGGGTTTTTTTAATTCATGCCGAATTAAAGAGCTGCTCCTCACCATTCACGAGTGTTTGTTTCATATTCGACATCCATAACTTTATCTTGTAAATTAGCGTCCGAAATTAAATGGGAACATTTGCAATGGAGTTCGTCAGCCGCTTCCACCACTGAACGCGGTAAACTAATTAATAGGAACTGGACTTCAAACAATTTATACACGGCGTCTAAAAGCGTAAAAACTGCAATGTCTAAAGTGTGAGAGGAGACGGTGTATTTTTGGTTAAATTATACAATGTTCGCCGTCAAAGTCATTCATATAAACTGCCTGTAATGTGCAGCAAATAGTAGTTAACCGGCGCCAGCTCTTCAGTGACCTTAACGGGTCCGTACCTCTAGTACAGATGCTACAGGTACGGGTCCGTACCTGTTGCATCAACCTTTTGGAATAACATGGGGGTCTATGAGAGGAAGGCGGAGCTCATGAATAAATTTTCATATCGCGTCATACTAACATTATATTATAGTATCGAATTAGACTAACACATTTAAGCTTTGTTAAACAATGATAGATAAATTGAAAACAAACGGAAACTCCGGACGCGAGCTTTGAAGTAACAAAGGTTTTAAGCAGATAAATAAAGATCTAACAAATATACACAGTGGCGTCACTAGGCCTATTTTAGCGGGGCTTCAGCCCCGCTAAAATATTCTTAAGCCCCCCTAAATAATTTTATGTTCATTTATTTTTTTAAAAAGTTGTTTTTGTTTTTTTTTTACAAAAAAGTGCCAAAAAGTTCCATATAATGTGACCAGAATATGAGTTTAAATACATAATCACATAACCAGTCATTTTAACTTAGATACGATCATAAATCTTAGTTTCTCTTCACTTCATAGTGGAAGGTAGAGAGTCAGAGTCAGTGCGTCATTATGCAGTCCATTCCACTTGTTCATATGGAGCACGCCCACATCACTGAAATCCAGTCCACGTTTTCCCTGCAACCTAGGCTGCTGGTACCTCCAGCATGTGTTTATAGGGAACAAGCAGCACACAGAACGGAGGAGAGCAGCATTAGGAGAAGAACGTGAACAAGAATGGATATGCGAAATGTTTTCAGGAGAGTAAGTATTCATCACTGCTGATAGTAACAATAAGTTAGCTCCAGCCCCCCAGCTAACAGCAGAAAGTCCCATGTAATTAATGAACCAAATGCTCCCTGTTTGACAAATAAAAACCTGGCTTGTTCACTCTGTAGGAGAGAGCCCCTGGTAAAGGAGGCAGTATGAGATGCTGCTGTATCTCTGTGCACGTCTTACCTTTGTTGTTCTGCGGTCAAAAGTGACATTTCAGCTCTAAAAGAATGCTGCTACTTAGCTAGCTAGTTAGTCTGAAATGCACTGTGAAGGTTCTGGTTGTTCATAGAGTTAGGTGTGCAATCTTTTTTTTTTTTTTTACCATATACTGTCTTTGGGGTGACTACCTTCTGGAGCATCAGCTCCAGCATCAGATACACACAGTGAAACAGGAGCTGAGCTCATTCACATATGATTATGTGAATAATGATGATAATAATTAATAATAATAATAATCACTCCACCACCCCTATTGACCTGTAGGAGTCAGGGCAGAGGAGCAGAGAGAGTGAGAGGGGAGAAACCTCTACTGGAAAGGTGAGTCTAAAGGATTTTACAGGAGAGAGTCATTTGTGATACAGACAGTCTTGGATTTTTATGGAACTTGATATGAATATGAAATATGAAACATTTCAGTCCAGGTGCACCATATAAGACTTATTTAACTTGAGCTTTTATTTATTAGAGTAATGATTGGAAAGTGGAGATAGCCAAGAGAGAGATATATAAGCCAAATATACAACATAAATAAATAATTTTGCTAGTTTTGGACCTAATATGACTCTGTTTTCACTGGTTGGACTGAAGAAGACTAAGACCAGGAACACTGTGACTCTAGAGGGAACACTCTCCTCTATTATGACTATTAAAATGGCTGTTTTGGAGCCATGCAATAAATGGGAACCCACCCCAGAGATCATCAAGGCTTCAAAAAAAGCCACCAGGGAGTACAACATGGCTCACAAAAATTCATTTTTCCCTGTTCTTTTCCTGTTCCTGTTTACAATTGTGCCATTTATTCTGAGTTGACAGTCTTTATTATTTATTTTTGGGCCTCGTTAATAAGTTATTCATTCATTTAGTCCTGGGATTAGTCCATGATACCCTGCTCCTGTGAAGTCAGACCTGGGTTAGTCCTGATTTTAGTCCATGATACCCTGCTCCTGTGAAGTCAGACCTGGGTTAGTCCTGATTTTAGTCCATGATACCCTGCTCCTGCGAAGTCAGACCTGGTTTAGTCCTGATTTTAGTTCATGTCACTCTGCTCCTGTGAAGTCAGACCTGGTTTAGTCCTGTTTTTAGTTCATGTCACCCTGCTCCTGTGAGACAGAGTTTAGTGTCTGATTGTAATTCTGTTCAGTGAACAGATAATTTAAGTTATAAAGATGTTTTGCTTTTGCTTAAGCACTTTTTATTGTTTAGTTGGCTGATGTGGTCAAATTGAAGCTGTTGTGCATTAGAATCCTCCAAGACAAATGTTACAAGTGGTTGCTGGAGTTATTTCAGTTATGCAGATATTTATGGAAAATGCTGAAATGTGTTGTGCTCATCCAGCCACAGAACTTTCATCCATATTTTACATGAAGAACTATTTTCAATACAGCCTGCCGTTGCAGTTTTTTTTTTTTGCCTTTTTTTAGCTCAATGTTGTTTTTTTAATTATCCCTCTATAATAAGATTTTAACAAAATGCTCATAAAATATACCAGAATGCAGGAAACAGGATCAGTAATTTTCTAAATTTTCTGGGGGAGGGCCCCCAGACCCCCCATCAGCATCCTGCACAAACCAAATCTCACTCTGAGGTCTGGTCACAACTTGGCAGCTCTGAGTTATTGTGTTGTGAGGGAAAGTCATGGCCACTTTGGTGTAAAACATTTACACAGTAAAGTATCTCTGAATAAATCTAAATCTTAATGTGGAAAAGCAATTTCTCAGTTTTTGTTAGCTGTAAAATTAAATGTTCGCTCACATCCTGTGCATCTCCTGGGGCTAAGCCCCCCTGTCCTTAAAACCTAGTGACGCCTCTGAATATACATATACCCAAAACTGTTGATTTTTAAGAAAAAGTAATTAAAATTATTTGTTATATGTTTAAACGAAGAAAGAATGACTAAAAGAAGTGATTATGTGTGACTGAATGTAACTGAATGTGTTTTGAACTTAAGTAATCTGTCTTGAGCTACACCCCTTGTCAAAAGTTTTGAGACACTTTCTCATTCAAATAAATAAGAATCCGTCTCAAAACTTTTGACGGGGTGTATGTATGTGTAGAAAAAACAGAACCATACATAAGTCAGCATTGGGAAAGTTTGGGGAAGTCCAGTGTGGCCAGCAGAACCCAGGCCTGTTTCCAAATATGGTCATGGCGAGTTCCTCAAACATGTGTATGTGTTGGCAATGGAATCACCACAAACTGTGTGTAACTTGTGTATGTGCTAGTTACTGAGTGTGTCACCAAGTGTATGTGTTGCAAGAGTAAAACTGTGTGTAAACTACTGACATAAGCAACTGAGCATACTAGGTGCGTAAATGTATTTGTGCTAAGGATATAAAGGAGAGAGACAGGGACATTGTATTCGGAGTTGTTCCCCGAAACTGCCTGTGAGTCGCAACGGAGAGCATTGCCAAAGTTCTGAAGAGTCATCACCGGACTTTTTGCTCAAAGGACGTGAGGACAACGCAGGACTTAGGCTCCAGAGTTCGCTGAGAACATTGTTGGAAGCAAGGAGGCCCAGCGACTCACCACAGCCTGGAGAGTCAGGGACTTTCCATAGTCACTTGCCAACTGAGAGACAGCTGGAACGCCCGCACTAGCGATTCAGCTACTGCTACCAAAGATAACTGCCAGACCACGATTGGCCATCGGGATCTCTCCTCTCCCCCTGCCTAGGGAGAACACCCTTCGTCCCACAAAGAGACTTTGTACCGAGTCTGCTGGTCAGCGGAGGAGTTCAACCAGAAACAGGTTAACACCGATGCCGTGGCAGCAGCTGAGCTGTCCACCCTCTCTCCTAAATTTACAATTAGAGAAGATTCTTAGATACGCTCAGTTTAGTTAAGTTAGAAATAATCAAGATTAATTAATTTTTTAATCATGAACTGATGCTGTGCCCCTGCTAAACCTGCTTAGTAAAAGCCATATTGCATTTAAAGAGAAGACTTATGAGATTATGAAGATTCATCTATTCCACATGCTGGTAAAAAGTTAAGTTGATTGTGTGCATTAGATCTAATGGTTTTTAAAGGTTGCTTAGTCCAAGGAGTTATTTAAACATTACCCCTGAGGTTAGTATTCCAAACCTCTAAAATGAACCTAGGAATATCACCAAGTGCAGACAGTTATAAGAGGAAAGTTGTCGTTAACAAACGTGATCGATAATTCTGCTACAAGGAGGGCTGCTTAGTAAGAGAGTATTTGTCAAAATAAGAGGGGTAAGACATTTGGAGGAAGACAGTAAGAACCTAGGCGAGTATTCCTCGACACCAACTTAATCATTCTGCTGAATCCTGTTAGGTGAAATTCTAATAGGCAGATAGAATCTAACCCTTTAAACAGAGAGCTGGACCTGAATTACCCTGTATAAAGGGTAAGGAAGGCACAACTGGTGACACATGATAATAGAATAGAATAGAATAGAATAGAGTTCTATTGCCATTTGCATGGTTGATATTCCAATATTCCAATACGGGTACACTGGAATTCTTTGTGTGTTTTCTCAAGTCTGCTATATATGTAGAAAAAAGTAATGAATGGAAGTATTCAGTGGGGTGTTAGTGGGGTGGCATGGCTCAGTGGGTAGAGTGGTTGTCTTGTAATTGGAGGGTTGCTGGTTCGATCCTCGGCCCATCGTGCTCATGTCAAGGTGTCCCTGAGCAAGACACTGAACCCCTAATTGCTCCTGGTGGGTCATGGTTAGCACCTTGCATGGCAGCTTCCGCCATCAATGGGTGAATGTGGCGTATCTTGTAAAGCGTTTTGGATAAAAGCGCTATATAAATACAACCATTTAAGTAAGAGCAGCAGCAATAAAAAAAATACAAGAATTAAATAAGTACACATTTAAAAAAACAAAATATTTTCGCTACTGTTCAAAAGTTTGGGGTCTCCCAGGCAATTTCATGTTTTCTGTGAAAACTCACACTTTAATTCATGTGCTAGCATAATTGCACAAGGGTTTTCTAATCATTAATTAGCCTTTCAACACCATTAGTTAACACAATGTAGCATTAGAACACAGGAGTGATGGTTGCTGGAAATATTCCATTAAAAATCAGCCGTTTCCAGCAAGAATAGTCATTTACCACATTAATAATGTCTAGACGTTTTTAAAAGTGATATAATTTCCCAGAGGTGTAATGCTTTGTTGCATGTTTTTCTGCTTGAAAATTCCTCTCTGTTGTAAAGTTAAACAAATATTAAAGGACAAAGTATTGTAAAAGGTAAAATGTTCTGGCTGTAATTCATATCTTTGTTGTTGTAAGTGTTAAGGGACCTAAAAAAAAGTTAGTTTATTCATTATATTTTTAAATTATTCGGCTGATTAACCCTCCTGTTGTCCTGCAGGTCAAAACTGACCTAGTTTAAAGTTTCAAAATGTGCAATATATATTTTTTTTTTCACAATGAAACTTCGGATGTCCACATTTTCAACATTTTTGGGAAATTTTTGAACATTTGGTGGAAAAAAGAAATGTTAAAAATGTTTCTTAAGAACATTCACAAAAAAATCAACCAAAATCCTGCAAATTTTGCTGGATTTTGGTTGATTTTTTTTTTGTGAATGTTCGTAAAGAAAATACTGGAAGTTTTACTGATATATATGTAACCACTTTAGATATTTTAAGGATTTTTTGGAAGATTTTTACTAATTTTTAAAAATATTTACAAGAAATTTCTTGCCAAATTTGGGGGATTTTGTTTTATATAATACTTTTAAGGAATTACTTAAATTTTCTTTCTGAAGGTTTTGCAGATTTTCAGAAATGTAGGGAATATTTTTGCTGAATTTTGGGATTTTTTTTCAGACAAGGGAACAGTATTTTTTGGTGCCTGTAAATGAGGACAACAGGAGGGTTAATTGGTTATCGGTATTTTTTTCTGCCAAATATTGGAATCGGCATCCATAATCCATATTGGTCGAGCTCTAGTTTCCAGTTAGAATAGTTATTTACCATATTAACTCATTCGCTGCCATTGACGTCTATAGACGTCAGTCATGTTTTTTGACTGGGGGGGCTGCAGGACAGTCTGTCGGAGCTTGTCGGTGAAAATCCTGGAGTTTTGGAACGTGAGAGTGTTGCGGTGGGCCAAAAGAATGACAAAGACAGTGACCATGGTGGGGCGACAGCAAAAAGTGCCGTTGCCAACAGCCGCTGGCGATCAAAGCCGCGCAAGGTTTCGGTTTCTGTTTCGCCACCACCGCTCTCTTGAGCTCATCTGACGAAGCCGAGTCAGATGAGTTTAGAGCGAGCACACACACACACACACCTAAAAATATTTTGTTTATATTTTGTAAGATACATTGTTCTGAACCAAAATGTTGACTTGTGTTGTTTGTTTGTAAATAAATGATTTAGCTAACAAAAGGTTAAAAAGTTGACCTCAAAATGCTTTTTGCGAGTTGTTTTCGTTGTTTCATATAAGTAAACAACTGTTCAGTTGTGTGGGATGTCACTAAACCAAAAAATATTGGCATCAAAGTGATTGATGTGCCTCTCTGCAGAAAAAGCTCGTTATCTCTGTTTTTTGGTCAAAAACAGGTGTTTTTGCTGAAACTACCCTATGTTCTGCTGCCGATAACTTTAGAACCGAAAATGCTAGAAACAATTTTTTTTCCTGATGAAAGAAGAGAATCTACACTTTCTTTCGATAGCTTCAATGTTTATGTAGTCTTAAAACTTGATATTCTGTAGATCTTGAAAAATCTGTCAAAATTCTTAAAAACTCTGGCAGTAGGGGGCTCTTTGCTCTGAAAACGGCTGGCAGCCAATGAGTTAACAATGTATAAACTGTATTTATGATTAATTTAATGTTATCTTCAATGAAAAAATGCTTTTCTTTCAAAAATAAGGACATTTCTAAGCGACCCCAACGTTCTCAACTTTTCAACGGTAGTGTATATTTTATAAAAACTTAATAAAGTAAATATTCTGTGAAAGAAAACAAACATGAACAAATATGCATTCTCTCCGTATTTCTTTGCTGAAAAGAGGACTTTTCGTGTTTTACTGGTCGCCGGAGGAGCAGGTGTTGATGAGCATTATCCAGGTAGTAGGGAAGCTAACAACAACAACTCACCTCAGGCTGGGATCCACCAGCTACACCTCTCACATATATGTGTCCTCTGAATTACTTTGTGGACCATATTCTTTTTCATCTCACGGTCTGTAGTTGACGGTAAGGTCAGTTTCTTCTCGCATGTTGCTTTAACATGAAGGAATTCGGTTTAGTTTCGACATTTTCCACATCTTTGGACGCGGAAGCGACTATTTTCCCAAACAAACGGCTAACCTTACTGCACTTTATGGCGTATTTTATCCCGCAAGTTATTGTGTAGTTTTCCCGTTTACTGGCTGTAGTTTGAGTTTACTGGAATATTTTGTGGGTCGCTGTACTCTCCTGTCTATGCGGTAAAAGTTAATGTTTCTGGAGCAGCTCCGTGTTTCGGTCGTACCGTGGTGCGTTTACTGACTTCATTACAGTTTATGGTGCCTCTTGTATCTCGCACTATCTCTATTTTTTCCTCTCGTTTTACGGCGTTTTCATTTTGTGCTCTTTATTCCTACTAGACATTATGGCTGTGGCTACCAGTGTTTTTCATTGTCGAACGATGTATTAGTTGTTTAGTGTATGAAATGTCAGAAAATGGTGGAAATTGTTGTGTTTCCCAAAGCAAGAGATGACAAAAGTCTGGATAATCGGTATTATGTGATAAAGAAGGAACAACGCCAGAAAATATTCACATTTCACACATTGTTAGTGAGAGAATTTAGTTTTTTTTCTTCTTAGACAGCCCAGGCTTTTACCTGTATCAATGTACCAGTCCATTCTGCAGTGTATAATTTACAAACAGTGAAATATTATCCCACTGCATTATTATTATGATAAGAGATTGTGTTGTTTGGAGGGTATTTTACCAAATCACGTGCTAGCTTTGTTCTAAGGAGGTTAATCTCAAACAAACCTGACCTAAAAATGATCAGATTTCCTGTCAAACCCTTGAGGCTTTTGAGTTTAGTCATACAAAATAATTTGCTTTATGGTCAGACTGTTTGGAATGATCTGTTTAAAAACTCAAACGATTTGTCATTTAATTAAATTTTGATAAATTTCATGTGATCTATAAAACGGATAGATAGATAGATAGATAGATAGATTATTAATCCCGAGGGAAATTCAAGTATTCACTAGCTTACATACAACAAAAAAGGTTTGTCACAAAGTTAATATTAACATAAAAGGTTAGTATATACTTGCTAATATATACTGGCTAAAACTGATGTTCTCAAAATTATTATTTTTTCTCTATTGTTTTGTCCACAACCCAAAGATATTCAGTTTAATGTCACAGCAGACATTTAAGAAGCTGGAATCACAGAATTTAGATTTTTTGTTTTTAAGTTATTTTAAATTTTTAATTTATTTAGTAGTTGACAACAAGCGAGTATTTGTTGCAGCTCTTGTAGAAACACTGATCCGTTTCAGAGGGATTAGTTGAACAGCATTGCGAGTACATTCATGACGAGCATGATCATCTTAAACATGGTTTTAATCACAGTAACCAGGATGACTCATTCTTGGAAAAATGAGCTCACCTCAGCCCAGTTTATACCTTACTATATTGACTAAAACCTACCTTGTTTATATCTCCCACATTTGAGTTCATACAAAAGATTGCATCCAAACCATCTCTGGAAATGTTCTTGCAGTTTACAGTATGAGCCAGACAAGGACTTTGCAATGTGTGCTTTGGTAATATTGACTTAAAAGGTGTGTTTCCTGTTGTCATTTCATCTTAGTGTATCCTGTTCTGTAGGTAGTGCGGTGGAGCCGCAGAGCGGACTCCCCTCACCTAGTCCACGAGACCCTCTGCTCAGCCCTGAGTCACACATGGTAAGATCCTCATCAGTGTTTCTGCTAAACCAAGAGTGGCCACCGGTGTGGCAAAGGATGGTTATTGTAGCAACAATGAGTTAGATGTAGGCAAGAAAAGAAAAGATGAAAAATATAGCTATAAAGATGATAATGATGATGAAGAGTGAAAAGTCAGTCCTGACTTGCATGCAGAACTTGGGAGAAGTGCATTTGTGTGTACAGATTTAGAGAAGCCAGTGGTTTTGAATGTCTTCTGTCACATTTGGTTCCAGTATCACAGTTGGAAGTCAAACAAGCCACTGTCACAATCAGGCTTTTGACTGTGGCTTTTTTTTTTAATATATATATATATATAATGCATTAACCAGATTTCTGGAGGTGAGTATCGATGTGAGTATGAAAATGAAATGAAAATGAACCTGTGTGTCAGAGTGAATGAACGGTCTAACTCTGTGCCCCACAGGATGTTCAGGGGTATAAGCGGGTGTGTTGGCGGGTGTGGTTGTGCCATCTGGCTGCTGTGCTGTCCCTGGGTTTCCTCCTGGTTGTGTTTCACTGGTACCCATGGCTTGCTGTCCTCGCCCGCTGCTGCTCCTGCCCTCTGACTTTGGCAGACATTCTGCTGCTAAGAGTGAGAAACTCATTTGTTTTGCACAAATGTGACCCACTTGACATCTGGTATTCTCACTGAAACTGGATTTCTATTGTTCTAAGAAACATACAGGACTATAGTAAAACTCACAACTGCTGAAACAGTCGTGAAATATTAAATGAAGCAGCGAGGACAAATATACGAATTTTGCATAGATGGTAAATTATGGCTGTTCATGTGTAGCTTCATTTAAAGTGTAGCTTTAACCTTGAAATGTCTATTCCTGTTTTCATTGCACACTGATTAAAGAAAAGACACTGAAAACACTGTGCGCTTTAATTTTAGTTGATATCAACTACTTCAATTTAAAATATTAGCCCTCAAAAATCAGGTCTAGTAAAAGCTTATGTTGTTCCAATGATTTCTGGTGGATCTTTATCAACCATTCTTCCACCTGCCTGTTTGATTCACATGTGTTGACTGGCTGGTGTGGCTAATATAAGTACATGTATGCCCTATTTCATATTTCCTTATTTCTTTATTCATTTTTGTATTTGTTGGTTCCGTTACATGGTATTCTAATGTCGGTGTATAATCTTTTCTTTCAGGACAGTGATGGCAAGCAGCATGTGGTGGAGGTCCTCACAGAGGAGATGGAGGAGGGCAGGTCAGCTGTTTATTATGTGAACATGTCTCATTGCTTCCCCCACTCTTCCTCACATTTTGTCTTCTCCCAGTGAGGATGTGAGAGGTTGAAGGTGCCAAATAGGAAATCCTTGGTTTCATAGCATCAGCAATTATTTATAATGTGCTGTACAGCTTTATCACTCTTCAAATCCAATTGATGCCCATGAATTTATGCAGCATTTATGCATTATGTCACTGAGTAAAAGATTCCCTAGTTTCCCTAGGTATTTATGCAGTTCATGTGTTACAGTTCCGTTCATTTTCCATAGTTTTTGTTCCACTCCAAGTTGTTTTATCCGCATTGGATAACTTCAGACCGTTACAGCAAGAATCAAAGTTAAAATTGAAAGTTTAGGAACATTAACAATGCTTTTTAGTCACAGTAACACAAAGGATTGGCTTGTACAAACACGCATAGTATCACTTGGTATCTTTCTGACTCTGCTCATAATCACAGTCACAAAACCTGTTTGTCTTGTTCAGAAACTCGTCCAGAAACCTCATATCTTCCCCCTCCTTGTCCCCTCGAGGTGTTTTTAATCCTCTTTTGTCATTTCTCAGTTTGTACATCCTCGGTTCTTTTCTTTGACTCGTCTCCTCGTATCTCAGTTCCCCCCACCTGAGTTGAAGGGAAGATGAGAAAGAGATACTAGGAGAGAAAGGAGTGAAAGCAACAGGCATTTACCAAAATGAGACATTCTTGTGTCAGAACTTTCTGTCAAAGTGTTGCAAAATGAACAGTGTTCATGATAGCTTAGGGGAAAAATTATAGTTCAGTTCACATTTGTTGTGGCAAAATATGAAGAGAATGTTTGGGTATACTTGTTTTTTATCTTCAATGCACACACTGTAAAATATATAAGAGGTGTGACACACAAAAGAATTAAGAGAGGCATTTTGGTTTGTGTGTTCTAGCTGTGTGTCGCCTCCCTTGTGCCACAGGTGTTGAAAAGACATTTGCAAGTTATACTGCAAGGATACACCTGTACTTCCTCATTCATCCTCCTCTATTCTCTTTCTTCGACATGCATTTTTGGAATTAAAATATCTTTCATTATGGTGCATCAAGATTGATTTCCAGGCCACAGGTGTGGGATGGAGGACAGAGGAGATGAGGAGGTTCAAAATAGTGAAATGACATGAAAAGAGAGGACTGAGGAACTATTCATTGGCATAGTAAAAGCACCCTGTGCCTTATCCTCTGACTTTATCACCTTCAGTCCTTCAACACTATGCCAAAAGACATCTGTGTCTATGCTATGCTTACTTGCTTCTTTCTTTTCAGTTTGGAGTTGCTGGGACAGCCAGAGGAAGCTGAATGTAGAGACACAGTCGAGCTGTACAAGGAGGAGGTGAGGAAGAAGTGAACAGTTGTTGTTTGCGGAATAATCTACTTAATAATATTCCCTTCGGGCCTGAACGAGGCTTCTATTGTGTTACAGAAAACGCTGCTGCGCTACTACCTGTTTGAAGGGCTGCGGTATGTCTGGCTGGACAGGAAGGGAGCTTTCTGTCGTGTTAGGTACTGAAACCGAAAAATCTGAAGGATGTATCTAGACTAGGTTGGGACATTTATGTATGTTTGCTTTGTCTTCATACTGAAGCAAATTAGGAAAGAAAAGGCCTCATGACAAAGCCTTTTAAAACATGTTAATGCAGTTGTTGTTAAAGAATGTCCTGAGTATAGTATTACCAACAATGCTGAACTCTACCATTACTATCTGCAGTGTCCTCAATGAGGACTGGACTTGCAAAGACCTGCATGGCTACCAAAAGGGCCTCAGTCCCTTGGAGCAGAGCTTGAGGTAGGAAAAGACATATAAAATGGATAAATTGGCCGTCTTTCATCCCCGAGAGCACTGCTGAGTAATTCATGACTTCTTTCAGGAGAAGCATGTATGGTGACAACATTATCGACGTGCCTGTAAAGCCTTACACTAAGCTGCTGTTTGAGGAGGTGAGGTGGAAAATCACATTTACAAAACCTCAGCTTCATTTCTTTCATGGTGGTTTCAAATTTTTTGAAGTGATGGTATATTCAGAATTCAAATGAGTTATAAAATTCTCTGCTCTTTCTCTTTTTCTGCTCCTGTAGATCCTCAACCCGTTTTACGTGTTCCAAGTGTTCAGCATCACTGTGTGGATGATCGATGCTTATTATTATTATGCCTTATGTATATTTATTATCTCTGTTATCTCCATCGGTATCTCACTGTATGAGACCCGCAAGGTGAGTCTGTAGTGGAAAACATTATGAAATTATCACTGGTTATGTGTTCAGCTCTGAATACGAGCATAAATAATGATATTTAAACTTGGTTTGACCTTACTCCGTAGCAAAGCATCACTCTACACAACATGGCCCGGTTGGTCACAAACGTCACAGTACGAAGAAACTCAGGAGGTGAGTTTTTGCAAATGTTTTCCCACATGATTTTCTTGTAGTTTCAGAAAGTAAAATATGCGGATTTTCATGATTTGATATTGCCACGAACATGTGAAGCCTGAATAAGAACAGCAGAAAGATTAGGAACTGAAGACTTTGCAGAGAAAGACTTGCCAGTGTTGAAGTAACACGACAGAAAAAGCATTAAAAAAATTTAAAAAAATACTTTGGACCACCTAAAGGTTTGAGGTCAGAAAGAGTAAAATACAGGTTTGATGTGTGAAGTGACACTGAACGTACCCAGGTGTTGTTTGAGATGGAGGTTAATAATAGGTGCCATGTGTTCTCCAAAGGTAGATGCATTTCTTAAAACACCAATCTTTCAATTCCTCTTTTCTTAGGACTGAAAGTTATTTAAGTACTTCTGTATTGTACCTTTTGTCCTTGATAGGGAGCCTTAAATTGCCAGTTCTACTTTTCTCTTATTCTCACTAAACAGGAAGTGAATAAATATTGGCGTTGGTGAATGATGCCCTGAGTAGTTAGTGCAACTTTAAGAGTTGCACACCAATATAGCAGAGCAGAGTCAGACAGATACCAAGTGGTATTATGCGTGTTTGTACAAGTCAACCCTCATTATGTTTAAAGCCAGTAGGGCAGAGAGGAGGGCTGCACACAAGTGAACAATGTAGGGTTCAAAACTTTCACAAATTGGCTGTGTAAATGTTTTCTGACTAAAGACATACATTTAGTATAGCAATTAGTTTCCCAGAATACACACGTGTTTTAGTGAGAAATGCTTCATGTAAACAAAAAACTCCACAGGGCAGTTTCTACCTTGAGGCAAAACTCGTCTGAGCTGTTTGTGTGTTTCAGTTGCTTAACAACATATGGCAGCAGTAAGAAAAACAGTGGAAAGTAATTTATTTGAAGCTCAACAAATTCACACACAACGCACAAGATGAAATGTATACTGCCAATGAATGCAGAGAAGAATGTAAGATGGATTACTGTGGTTATAAGTGCAAAATAAGTTGCAAATGAGATGAGTTTTTGGTAGTAAAATATGGTTTCATTTTGGTTGATTGCAGGAACAAAGAATTTATTTATCCTAAGGAGACTTTTCTTTAATCCTCTGAACCCCTTGAAGTGTCTTGGTGTTTATTGCTCCTGTCACATTTTCATCCACTGTGAGCTCATTTTTCACTGCAGTCTAAAGTCCTGCATGATTATGAAAACAGCACGTCCATTGCGAGAATTAGTGAGACACATCAATCAAATATCAAAATACATTCTGTGCAGTATAACAAAGTTATGATGCTGTAATTTATTTGGTTTGTTTTTTAAAGAAGCTTAAACAAAAGGTACTTTTTTTTTTAGATTATTTATTTTCCTAATTTTTTTTTAAGTGACCACAAGTTTTTACCAACACTGTGGAAAAAAAATTGCGACTCTACATTCTATAGATATTATACTGCTTATTTGTTTAATTTGTTTCCATGCTTGTCTTCATCTCAGTTCACCTGAACAGTGTCCGTATTTTTTGACATGACAGTTGGTCACAGCTGAGGCAGTCGTGGCTTCTTGGTTGTGCAGAAATTTTTGTTTATAACACAATCTGGTTACAGCAAAAAAAAAAAAAAAAAATGAGACATGAGGAATAAAGTTAATTTTGATGAAATATCACAATTTGAAAATCAGATTTAGTTTATTTTCCTGACTAAACGCACAGTGGCATGTGATGTGTTTCTTTTTTGTCATCGATTTTTTTTTTATTGAGTTGTGCTACATACACACGTGGACAAAATTGTTGGTACCCCTCAGTTAAAGAAGGAAAAACCCACAATTCTCACTGAAATCACTTGAAACTCACAAAAGTAACAATAAATAAAAATTTATTGAAAATTAAATAATCAAAAACAGCCATTACTTTTGAATTGTTGATTAACATAATTATTTAAAAAAACAAACTAATGAAACAGGCCTGGACAAAAATGATGGTACCTCTATAAAAGATTGAAAACTATTTGACCAGAGTGACATGATTAACTCAGGTGTGTCATTTAATTGACATCACAGGTGTTTCCAAACTCATAATCAGTCAGTCTGCCTATTTAAAGGGAGACAAGTAGTCACCCTGCTGTTTGGTGAAAAGGTGTGTACCACACTGAACATGGACAACAGAAAGCGAAGGAGAGAATTGTCCCAGGACATCCGAAAAAAAATTATAGACAAACATCTTAAAGGTAAAGGCTATAAGACCATCTCTAAACAGCTTGAAGTTCCTGTGACAACAGTGGCTCATATTATTCAGAAGTTCAAGACCCACGGGACAGTAGCCAACCTCCCTGGACGTGGCCGCAAGAGGAAAATTGATGACAAATTGAAGAGACGGATCGTTGGAATTGTATCCAAAGAGCCCAGAGCAACCTCCAAAGAAATTAAAGGTGAACTCCAAGGCCAAGGTACATCAGTGTCAGATCGCACCATTCGTCGTTGTTTGAGCCAAAGTGGACTTCATGGGAGACGACCAAGGAGGACACCACCGCTGAAAAAAACTCATAAAAAGCGAGACTGGAATTTGCAAAAACGCATGTTGACAAGCCACAAAGCTTCTGGGAGAATGTCCTTTGGACAGATGAGACCAAACTGGAGCTTTTTGGTAAGGCACATCAACTCTATGTTCATAGACTCAAAAACCAAGCATACGAAGAAAAGAACACTGTCCCTACGGTGAAACATGGAGGAGGCTCAGTAATGTTTTGGGGCTGCTTTGCTGCATCTGGCACAGGGTGTCTTGAAAGTGTGCAAGGTACGATGAAATCTGAAGACTATCAAGGCATTCTGGAGAGAAATGTGCTGCCTAGTGTCAGAAAGCTTGGTCTCAGTCGCAGGTCATGGGTCTTCCAACAGGACAACGATCCAAAACACACAGCCAAAAACACCCAAGAATGGCTGAGAGAAAAGCGTTGGACTATTCTAAAGTGGCCTTCTATGAGCCCAGATCTGAATCCCATTGAACATATGTGGAAGGAGCTGAAACATGCCATTTGGAGAAGACACCCATCAAACCTGAGACAACTGGAGCTGTTTGCTCATGAGGAGTGGGCCAAAATACCTGTTGACAGCTGCAGAACGCTCATTGACAAATACAGAAATGGTTTAATTGCAGTGATTGCCTCAAAAGGTTGTGCAACAAAATATTAAGTTATGGGTACCATCATTTTTGTCCAGCCCTATTTCATGAGTTTGTTTTTTTAAATAATTATGTTAATCAACAATTCAAAAGTGATGGCTGATTTTGATTATTTAATTTTCAATAATTTTTTATTTATTGTTACTTTTGTGAGTTTCAAGTGATTTCAGTGAGAATTGTGGGTTTTTCCTTCTTTAACTGAGGGGTACCAACAATTTTGTCCACGTGTGTACATTGGTTTTACATGTCAGGCATTTCATTACATTAGATGCACATCTCTTTTATCCCAGACCCTGTGTTACATTGGGTTTGATCAAAGTAGGACTTTAACTGCAGAAATGATTCAAATAAACAGAGTTATATATTAAAAACAAATAACATATATTTGCGTTCACACATTCATTCACACCTACACACACACTCTCCGCTCCTCCCATCCCTCCCCTGCTGTCCAGGCATGTTGGAAAAAAGAAAAAACAAAAGAAAAATTACATTTACAAATTATCAAGAATAAACACAGTTTGACAAACAGGGCTAATTTCGTCTGTCATCAACATCAGCGGAAATAGCATTTATACATAGAATTATGTAGTTGCATGTAACAAGTTACAAAGCAATATTGGTTCTACGTATGGTATATGTATAATCCATGACAAATTGATTGATCAGGCATATTCACAGTTATATTTCACAGAGACATTGTATTTTATGTAACAGGTTAGACCAACAGGTAATATTTGCGCTTTTGGCACTGTGTATGCGAGCTGTTGATAGTTCTAAATGTGCAATTTCTTGGAATGATGAGAGCCATCCTTCCACATCCAGAAGCCGCCTAAGCTTCCAACGACATGCTATGATTTTTTTTGCAACTGTGAGACCAGCTAGAATTTGGCAGTGTTCGTTTATAGTAAAATTAAAGTTGGATGTATCATTTAGCAGAAGTAGCCTCTGTGTGTGTGGGATTTCTCTCCCCATTATAGTCGATAGAATAGAAGCAACGTTTTGCCAGAAGCGGTTAACCTCAGGGGAGTGCCACACCATATGGAGAAAGGTACCAATGACATTGTCTGAACAAAAATCACAGTATGAATTATCTTTGCGTTTCATTAGATGTAATCTTCTTGGATAAAGATAGGCCCTATGGATAAATTTGTAATGGATCATCTGATGATTTGGATTTCTAGAAGACAGACATACATTGGACCAGATAAGGGCCCACTCCCATTCAGAATGATCTTGGAGCTCGTTTTTCCAAAGTTGTTCAATAGGGAGGTGTTTAAATGAAGCCTTAATTATAGTTTCATAGAGCTTTGAGACAATGCCAATATTATTTTCTTTGCTCAAGATGGTGTGAATAGGGTGGTCTTCTAACATACATCCCCATGGGAAGCCATAAGCGCGCATTGCTGTTCTCAATTGTAAATAAAAGTAGAAGGAGGTGGCAGGTAAATTGTAATTTTGTTGTAAACCATGAAATTCCCTTAATCCGTTTGGGCCAACTATACTGCTAAGCGTATGAACCCCTTGACGTTCCCATGGGGAGAAAGAAATGGGCTTTTGCCTATCATTAATGAGTAATTATGAAAGATCGGGGATTGTAGAAAGTATCTTTTATTTAATTTCATAAAGTGATTAACTTTGTGCCAGACAGCAATAAGGTGAGCAATAACTACTCCATATTTGTTTTTTGCGGTTTTTAGTGGGATGTTTGAATATATAAAATTTTTCATATCATAAGGTTGGAGTAATTGCATCTCAGTTGGTCGCCACGAGGTGATTATGTGTGGTTTAAGCCAGATATAAAGTGGGCGCAGGGCAAAACACCACGAGTACCACTCAAAATTTTGAAGTCCCATGCCCCCTGAAAATTTAGGCCGATATAGTGTTAATGTTTTTATTCTTGGTTTCTTCCTATTCCATAAATAAGATCCTACACTGGCATGTATTTTCTTCCAGTATCCTTTCGTTGGTGGCAAAGTGAGCATAGAGCTGAAAAAATGTATACGTGGTAATATATTCATTTTTACTATTGATAGGCAAGACTGAAAAGATGTTGGCAGTTTTCCCCATTTATCCAAATCATTTACTATAGAATGCAAAATTTCATTGAAATTATAATTAATTAATGTATCAATTGTCCTATGTATTGAAACACCTAAATATTTAAAGCTGTCAACAACTGGAATATTGAATGTACCCAGGTCAGTAGAGGTTGTATTGAGGGACATAATTACAGATTTTGTCCAGTTCACCTTATACCCCGATAGTTTTCCAAATCGTTCAAATGTTTTGAGAAAGGGTATTGATACAGAAGGGTTGCTTGTGTATATAAGAATGTCATCAGCATAGAGGGATATACAATGGGGGGTATTGTGTACCATTATTGGCGCAAGTTGTTCTGATTGCCTAATTAATTGAGCAATGGGCTCCAACGACAGGCAAAAAGGAAAGGTGACGGGAGCAGCCCTGTCTCGAAGAGCGAGAAACTATGAACCTCGAAGAACAGGTCCTGCCGGTTACTACAACTGCTGTTGGATTGGCATATAATGTTTTTATCATTGCAATAAAGCCTTCGCTGAAGCCCATATGTTGTAACACAGACCACAAATACCCCCACTCTAATCGATCAAATGCCTTCTCAGCGTCGAGAGAGACAATGACATTTGTATTAAATGATTTAGATGATGAGTCTAATATATAGAGTAACCGCCGCATATTATCGGAAGCTAGCCAATTCATAACCTTACAGCACTTTGCAACAGTGAGAAGAAAAAGTTCCCAGATGAACATTGATTCCTGGTTGTGTGTTTTCTCAGAGGAGGAATGTGTGAGTTCAGTGAACCTTGTCCCTGGCGACTGTGTGATCATCCCTCAGGAAGGTCTGCTGCTGCCCTGTGATGCCGCCCTGCTGGCTGGGGAGTGTCTTGTTAATGAGAGCATGCTCACAGGTAACAGAAGGGCTGTAGGCGATTTATGTTTTTGAACTTCAGCTGTAGGATTAGTTGCTCCTCTTTGTGTTAATGACACTTTTAGAACTCATGGAATAACTAATAAGATTTTTTTTAACAATCTTGACAAGCAAGTGTGCAGTCTTTTACTTTTTCTAAGAGTTGCTGCAATTTTCACCCTTTTTTATTAGGATTTTACTTAAAAACACTTGCTTAATCAGAATGGCATCATATTTCATACTGTTACTGCGATTAGAGTTACAAATTGGCCCTCAAAGTGATTTTCCAGATAACTGCAAATTGGTGGTAGTTCTTCAAAGGATTCTATGTTTAGTTTATGCCCCTTTGGTATGTGTCGGGTCCTAGCCTTTCATTTTTTGCCCTTCAGTAAGGATGGTTCATGAGATAGTACGGACATAGATAATTTTCACGTCATCTGGCAAACTACTTACAATCTTTACAAAATTTGGCGTTGTTGGCCAAAACTACGGTGTGTCTTGCTGCATTTATTTTAGTCTGTGGCACCAACTTCTTTTACATTTTCCAATGAAGAATCAGTGTCTTAATCAATTCCTTATCGTTCCTGGATCCAGGTGAAAGTGTTCCAGTGCTAAAAACTCCACTGCCAGCGAGTGAGGGGAAGTACAGCTCAGACACTGAGCGCAGACACACCCTTTTCTGTGGTACCCAACTCATTCAGGCCAAAGGGGGAATGCCAGGAGGTGGCGGTGCTGTTGCTGTGGTCACAAACACTGGTGAGGAGAGAAAATGATGCTCATGTATGAAGATGACAGTATAGGTACAGTGCTGAGGAAAAGTATTTGCCAGATAACTTTTATTTTTGCATATTTATCACATTGTACATATCAGATCATCATACTAATTTTAATATACTGTAAGTTATAGATAACCCAAGAAAACACAGCATGCCGTTTTTAAATGATGATTTAATTTATTAAAGGAAAAATGCTGTCCAGCACTACTTGGCCCTTATGTGAAAAATTTACCACTCAGTTGCCAGTCTACCAAAGGACCAAATCCATTTGGCAGTTGGGTTTAGGGATTCCTGCCAGGCTAGTTGAATCTAAACATCACTAAATAGAATCTGTCTGGCACTGTGAAGTAGCTAAAAGGTCTCAAAAAGCAGCACATGATGCCAAGTTCTAAAGAGATTCCAGACCCAATGCAAAACAGAGTCACTGACATTTATCAGTTAGAAAAGTGTTACACAGTCATGGTTACTTTTTCACAGAGATGATGTAGGCATTCAGTAAATCTTCAATAAATCATCATTTTAAATTGGCATTTTGTGTTTTGCGGGTTATCTGTATAATCTTCAATAAATGTTAATATTAGTTTGACGATGTGGGACATTTAAGTGTAAGAAATGTGCAAAAATAGCAGACATCAGGATCAAATACTTTTTCACAGCACTGTTTCTGTAAAAAAGTTATCCATCCTGTTCACTGTAAATTAGTTACGTCACTAGGACAAATAATCAATCCTATTTTTAGCACTTGGCATTTCATCTACCTAATCTGTCCATTTATATGAGAACTGTTTATCTGTGCCGTGATTATCCTTTATTCTAGTTGTTTTTTCATCTTTGTTTCTGTATTGTTGGAGTCTCCATGTTTGTTACATCTGTCTAGCTGGTTATCGCTTGGTGTTTTAGTCAGATGCCAGCTGACTGACGTATTATGTGGTGTTCATATGCAAGGTAAAGGTAAACCCTGCAGAGTTTCTGACCACTAGTAGTTCTATGGAGCAGTGTTTTTTGAGTGACTCCCCCAAACAGGACACAATACATATTTCTGCCAATGATTTCACATTTTTTCACCGACTTATTTCATATAAACATAGACATAAATCCTTCAAACTGTTACAAAATGTAAATGGTAAAGAAATGCATTCAACATGTTTGTTAGGCCTTAGATGCAAAATGTTGCATTTTGAAGGGAAACACTGAGGGTAAACAGAAACTTTGCTTATAAGAAAACTGCACAGGGCAACTTTAAGAGATTATGTTTGGTCTCCAAGTCAAGCCTGTTCTGCTGCTTACATTTCATTCACAGGGTTTTTCACAGCCAAAGGAAGTCTGGTCAGCTCCATTTTGTACCCTCCTCCAATCAACTTCCGCTTTTACCAAGATTCTCTCAAGTTCCTGCTCATTCTGGGTTGTATTGGTAAGAGCTTTAGCAGTGACCTGACTAGAGTGTACAGAGAAGCTAATGCCTCTTTTAACCAATAATCAGTCTGTTTTTTCTGATATTTTCCTTCTCCCGTCAGCTCTCATTGGCGCCATTTACATTTTTGTGACCCTCATCAGAACCGACGTAAGTGCAAGCAGCAGTGTAAAGACAAAATGTTTCCTGGCGTCTTTACTTGTCATACAACATTGAATAAAGTACCAACACTGATCTGTTGGTTGTGTGTTCAGGTGACCTGGCTGGAGCTGATTATTCGAAGCCTGGATATTATAACTGTTGCAGTGCCTCCTGCATTGCCAGCTGCCATCACCACTGGGACTATCTACGCCCAGCGACGGTTGAAGAGCCAGGGCATCTTCTGCATCAGTCCACGTCGCATAAACATCTGTGGCAAGCTGTCAGTCTTCTGCTTTGACAAGGTAAGGGGGCAACCTATCAACACGCCTTTACTGTGTGCATGGAGATGTTTTTTGGCTATTTTACATCCTACTGTTGCCTTCAATCAGAGTACATTTCATTCTTTCTAGACAGGAACCTTGACTGAGGAGGGTCTGGATGTGTGGGGAGTGATGGAGGGGGGAACTGCTGGTTTCTCAGAGTTGGTCCCAGAGCCCAGACTCCTGCTGCCAGGACCCATGCTCTCTGGCCTGGCCTGCTGTCACACTGTTACACTGCTGCAAGGAAAGCCCCTCGGAGACCCTTTGGAGCTCAAGATGGTCGAGTCCACTGGTTGGGTATGTTAACATGAAGCTCATTTTATTTATTTCGGGATGCACTTGATCTTTTTTTGTGATAGTACAGATGTAAAATGTACATTTACGACCTCGCTTACAAAAGCCTTTAATAAAAGAAGCCACATTTCTCACAGTAAACTTTATCCTAATGCACTGACATGCCATGGACACATTTTAATAAGAAACACAACAGTTAAAGGTGAAAACTCACTTATACTTAATACTTACACACTTATCTTCAGCTCACACTTCAAAAATTGTCTATTTGCAATATTCCATTGGTATTGCTATTTCGATGCAATCTCACATTTTGTGTGATTGATGCTGTTATCATTAAGACTGAAGGTTTTTTTATTCTTATTTTAAATGTGAGGACTTTAAAGTTTGCTTGCATTTTTTTTTAAGAATGTTTAATTTTAATTTTCCAGACCCTCCAGGAACCAGAGGGAGATGGGAATGTGCTGAATGCAGAGTTTGGAGGCCACAAAGTTTTGGCTGTTATGAGACCTCCTACAGGAATTGTGAGTGTCCCTCACACTTATATATGTTGATCAATAGGACTGTAACACTCTTGGACAGTAATCAGTCTTTCTATTTCTCATTTTGGTGCTGTATTGTCACAACTTATTCATACTACCAGGGTCTCAGAGTTATTTAAAGCAGCTCTTTTGTACCTCTCTTCTGTGGTAAATGTTCACCAACTAGCAGAAATATAGAAAAGCGCAGCTGTATATGTGAGAAAACAGCAGCTCAGTAGAGTAACGTCTTTATTATCATCTCTCTGTATTCACTGTGTCCCTACTATGTTTTCTGGAAACAGTGAAAACTGAGCTTTAAGACAAAGTCAATATTCTCTGGAGTTGTTCTCATTGTTTTGTTTAATTTTGCTGAAAGTCCACAAGGGAGGCGGTGGCCATTGTTCAGAGGTTTCCATTCTCATCAGCCCTCCAGAGGATGAGTGTGGTGACAGTGGCTCATGGGGGAAGCTCAGCTCTCGCTTTCATGAAAGGATCCCCAGAGATGGTGGCTAGCCTCTGTCGAGTTGAAACAGGTCAGAGACTTGATATGAATCATAACTAAAGCTTTAACCTTCTAAACCCTCAAAACTACCAGGTTTGAAAGGCATGTAATTTAAAAAATAAAGAAAAACACCAAAATGATGCCATTTATCGCCCAGAAGCGGTTAAAACAAAAAGGAAGCATCATCAGATTTTTATTGTTCTGATGGTCTGAGCCATTCTACCAGTCATGTGGCAAAAATTTAGGGACTTTTCAGCAAAGATGCAGAACTATATTCTAGTAAAAAATGACCACAACACCCACAAGCTGCTTAGAATTGAGAGGGTTAAAGAAGATCTACCCTTAGATATGTTTTTAATGATCAAATCTATGTGTCACAGTCATTTATTTTTTAAGCATGTATCTGCTCTACAGCAATTCTAGGAGTTTGGAATTATAGCTGTTTTTTTTTAACATAAATTTACCAAAACCACTTTCTTTCACTACATCTACATCTCTTACATGACACTGACATGAAACTGGATGCTTTGTTTTGACAGTGCCAGCGCAGTTCTCCAGAAAATTGCGTACCTTCTCCAGTGAAGGCCTCAGGGTTCTTGCATTGGCCTATAAACCGGTAGACGTGAACTCTGACTTGAGGACTATTGAACGGTGAGAGCACAGTCTGTATTTCTGACTCATTAGTGGCGCCCAAACTCCTCATGAGCTCTTTGATTAAGTTCTAATAATTAGCTCTGAGTGTTCACAGCTGTGTGTCCGTCCACAGAGGGGAAGTGGAGAGAGACATGCAGTTCCTTGGCTTGCTGATGATGAAGAACCTGGTAAAGCCTGAGAGTGCAAAAGTTATTAACATCCTGAAATTGGCACACATTCGCACCATCATGGTCACTGGTGAGAAATATTCTGCATTCACCACGTCTAATTATTCTTTGCAGTTAAAGCAGAATGTTGATTATTATTAAGCCCTCTGTCATGTCAAATCTTGTTTTGTCCTTGTTCACATAGGGGACAATGTTTTAACAGCAGTTAATGTAGCAAAGACCTGTGGGATGGTGGGATCTGATGAGAAGGTGATATTTGTCACTGCAACCCCCCACACTGCCCAGTCCACGGCCTCCCTGAGGTTCGGCCTGGAGGACGGAGGGACCACTGACACACAAAGCTCCACAGAGGTCATCACTCGGGTTGGTCTTGCTGAGATACAACCCTGCATTGTGCTCCTCCTCAGTGTGTAGTCTGGAGTGGACCTGAATGTTTGTTAGAAATCTAGGGAAAAGAGAATCATTGTTCAGTTTGGCCGTCACCATGATTGTACTGCTGTTATAAAAATCAGCAGAATGACCTTCATCATGTGTCAAATGGAGTAGAAATCATGATTTTTTTTTTTCCAAGAAGCCATGCTCTGTGTCAACACTGATGTGGTTTGATTGGAAAAAATATTCCTCCTTATCTGTGTATCTCAAGCTGTGCTACAATAAGATACATTTTACTCATATCCAAGCATTTGAATGTCTTTATTAAGTGTGTGTGTGTGTGTGTGTGTGTGTGTGTGTGTGTGTGTGTGTGTGTGTGTGTGTGTGTGTGTGTGTGTGTGTATACTTGTTTCTGCTATACAGGTGGGGACTTTGACCTGACTATTTGCTATAAAGGTGGGGACTTGTCTTACGGTGGGGACCTAAAATGAGGTCCCCACGGGTGGCAACACCGTTTTCTTGGCCATATTGTTGTTAATAAAAAATGTAAAAGTGCAAAAACGTTTGTTTAGGGTTAGGCATTGATTTGGTGATGGTTAAGGTTAGGGTTAGGGTAAGGGTGAGGAGTTAGATATGAATGGGAGTCAATGGTAAGTCCCCACCGGTATAGAAAAACAAACATGTGTGTGTGTGTGTGTGTGGCAGGATTTTGCTAATTGGTTGTGTTGTACTTAATTATTTGAGCAGGAATTACGTTGGCAGTGTAACAGTAGAGATATATTTCAACTTGGATGAATTTCAGTTGTTGTTATTGATGTTTGTCCCTCTGCTCTCAGGGTCTGTATCAGGGTGGCTTTGGCTATCACTTGGCTATTAATGGAAAGTCCTTTGCTGCCCTATGTGATTACTTCCCTGAGTATCTTCCAAAGGTAATTTACACTGTGTAATGCCAGCAGCAATGTTCTGACAAGGACCATGTTAGCACACCACTGACTTGATATCCTGTCATTGCAGGTTTTAATGCGAGCCACCATTTTTGCACGCATGGCGCCTGACCAGAAAACCCAGCTGGTGAAGGAGCTGCAGAAACTGAAGTAAGTAAAAAAATTTGTTTGGATACAAAAGAGGAAAGAAACTACGGAAGAACAGAAATAATGAGTTGGAATATACTGAAGGAAAGCACTGAGAATTAGGGGGAATCAAGCACCCATCCTAGTCATTTTAATGTCAACAAACTATGCTGTGTCTGTTGAATGTTACTGAGCAAAAAATAATATTACTTTCTCATCAGTCATCAGAGTGAAAAAGTCTGTCACCAGGGTATATTGTACTTGCAGAATTCATAAAATGTTGTACCAAAAGTTAACCCTGGGATCTTGTTTTTCTTGTCACATTTTTACTCACTGTGGGCTAATTTTTCCATTTTACCTCTATAGAAACAGCACAGCCATGACTAGAAGTACTGATAACTAACCTGTCTAAATGGCCTTCTGTGGAGCATGACAAACTTATAAAGCAAAAAGTTATTTTTAAAAAAATTCTGAATGGAAAGTTTAATTTCATTTATTTTACCAAAATTCATATCCCCTAGTAGTAAGCTTATCTCACCATTTTCAGTCCCTCCAGGTTTTATAATACTGGCAATAAACTGTGACTCTGCATACTATAGATATTGAAATGGTGACATTTTAATTTGTTTCCACACTTGTCTCCTGTCTACTCAGTGTAAACACAACTTGAGTTTCAGCAAAGTCCAGCCAAAAAGTTTAAAACTTTTGTCGTGTGAGTGTTGGTCAGCATAGTCATTTTCTTGTTGACGCTGAGGAGTGCAGATTCTTTCATGTTTTTCTCAGTACCTGGATCAAAGGCGTGTTGTTTTGGTGACATTCCGTATGAAATATGTATAATAATTATTTTGATTAAATATCACAGTTTTAAGCTTTTCCAACATGACAGCACATCACAAATGTGTAGGTCAAGGAATCACTGGAAAGTTGAAAATCTAATTATTCTTTCTGTTTTTACAGTTTCTGGGTCTGATAAATAGTCTAGTTTTTGTGATATACACTGCCTCTAAAAAGTATTCACCCCCTTTCAAAGTTTCACCCTTTTGTCGCTTTTATACATAAAATCATGGTCAATATATTTTGGCTTTTTTTAAACAAGAATTTGAACAAAAAACCCTCTTTATTATCAAAGTGAAAACTAATTTTTTACAAAATCATGTAAATTAATTAAAAAGATAAAGTAAATGATTGCATAAATATTCACCCCCTTCAGGTCAGTATTTAGTAGATGTTTCAGAGTGTTAAGGCCGTCCCATTGCGGCAGGATAAATGCATTATCGGGGTCAAATATTTATCATTTTTATCATTCATATGAATTACCAGTGGTTACTATGTAACTTTCACTACAACAGCAATTATTAGTCAAACCCTCGTTCTACGTCTGCAGCTACCGAGTGGGCATGTGTGGAGACGGGGCCAATGACTGTGGGGCCCTGAGAGCTTCTGATGCTGGAGTTTCACTGTCTGAAGCTGAGGCTTCCGTTGCCTCACCTTTCACTTCCAAGACTGAAAACATCAGCTGTGTGCCGCTGCTTATCAGGTGAGGAAGAAGGAGACATTAAAGTCTAAGCGACAGAAAATCAGTGTAAATATAGATAATGTCTTTGAAAACCCACCAAACCTGAAATGTTTGTGGCATAGTCTTCAGGAAAAAAATAACACTTTTCTTCCTCCTTTTCTGTGCAGAGAGGGCCGGTGTTCTCTGGTCACCTCCTTCAGTCTCTTTAGGTACATGGCAATGTACAGCCTCATTCAGTACTGGTCTGTCCTCATTCTCTGCACAGTGAGTATGAGTGGGGGAGGTCATTACACGCTTACCTTTAGAGTAGTCATTTTTCTGTGGTGCATCACTGGTGGATGAGCTTCAACGTGTTGCTGCCATACATTCATGTTTCTGTTTGGTCACCTTTTAAACTGGATGCTGTGAAACTCCAACATGTTCAACATTAAATAAGTATTCATAGGACTATGTTATCTAGAATACAGAACTTAACCAACAATTAGAAAATTAGTCAGACAGGATTGTTTTAACAGCAAATTATTAATGTTATTAACTATTCATTCTCATATCTCATTTCAAAATGCTGTACAGCCACTTAGCTCCTGTTAGTTAGGAAGAAACACTCTAATTATTGTGACTAAACCAACTACATGCTACTGTTATAAACAAATACAGACACAGAATCTTTGCTTATCTAGCTTTCAACCTTAACTTCACAAGGCTGCTTATCACACTTGCCTTGCAAACAAATTTCTCTGGATAGTTTCTGAGCATCAAAGGGATGAGCTGGTGTTCGCAGTGTAACCTCACTCCTGTCAGCTACGACACCCACAGAAGGAAATATGGTCTTTTTTCTTTACCTTCCCAACGTTATTTTTACTCTTAGGACGACATTTATAGTATACAACAGAAGTGAGTACATTGCTGTTCAGTATCCCTGAAATGTTAGATGATTCCAAACTGAATCGTCTCTCAACAGCTGAATTATTTTGAGAGAACAGTAGAGTAGATTTATCTTACATCTGATCAACAATCGCAAGCAAATTCTTTTGAAAGACTATCTTGAAAATACAGGCCCCCAAGCAGAAACTCATTAGAACAAAAAATACTTTGTATTTATGATAGCATCTAAGGGATTTTGCACTCACCTCTGTTATATACCAGAACAGTGATAATGCTAACAAATACTATAAAAAGTTAGCTCTACTGATATGTAGAAATTAACAGTGTCCCAAAAGCACAAGATCTTATGTAGCATTAGTAGAAAATTTAGTAAAGTATTGCTACATGAAGTCCCAAAGATGTTGAGCTGACTTATTCCTAATTATAGCCTATATCATATCTATTACAAGTTTCCAAATTGAATAATTGATGTGCTAAATACATGTTGTCGATGTGTGTGTCCAGCTGAAGACCAGCATGGCTGACCTGCAGTACCTATTTTGTGACTTGATACTGGTGACAGCGCTGGCCCTCGTGATGGGAAAAGGGGGCCCTAGTGAGGAGCTGCACCCCTGCAGACCTCCAGCCACTCTGCTGGCCCTGCCTGTCCTAGGCAGCCTCTTCATCCACACCTGCATGACCGTTCTTGGCCAGCTGGCTGCACTCTTTATCACAACCTCACAGGACTGGTCAGTACAAAGACACAAGTGCCAGAACGGAAACATTTTAAAGGTCCCATATTGTTCCCCAAGTCTCACATGTCTCTTTGTGTCAGTAATTGACAGTGCAGAGCAGCACAGATGAGCACATGGCAGCTCACACAGACATAAATGAATATGTCGAACAAAGGCTGTCTTTCGCCCATACTTTTTCTCTCTGACTTATAGTTTTGCAGTTATAAAAAGTATTTTAGTTGTGCAGAGCAACAGCTCTGAAGTGACTGCTGTATGACATGTAGTCTTAATGGGCTAGAATATATGTACATAACAGCTTTATTAGAGATTCAGCTGTGTTAAAATACAGTATAAATTATATAAATGAATGACAGCAGCTGCGTTTAAGTTGAACTGAGGCACGCAAAAACACAGTAACCTAACAAGCCCTTGTTTGTTGGTTTCAAATTGGTGTTAAATTTTCCACCATCTCTGAATGTCCCTCAGTGTTGCAGTTTCCAGAGAGCTCCGACCTGTAGGCATGTGATCAGAACACGTGTTAACGTCAGCCACATTAGCCCCACAATGCACTGGAAGTTTTCTATTGCTGTAGGCCTATTACCATCAAGCATAAAAGTAACCCTTGCATCTTTAGTTCCTCAGATTCTGGGAGTGCATGAAGACTGTTGTGTTTATGCTTGCAGGCAGCAGCAGAACATTTGGTGAACTTTGCTCTTGGTTGAAGCATTTTAGAGTTTAGCAGAAGCAGCTCCAGAAAGCAAACAAACCCGGTGGACTGTGAGGCAGTCACTCTGAATGGCTCACCTGGAAGCAGCGGGCCAGAGGGCCACATGCAAGTTTTTAGGTCGACAGCTATGTAGAAACCAAATAAAAATATGACTGGCCTGTAAAGCTAGGAGGCTGTGTAGTTGAGATGGGGCTTGAGGGATGTCTTCAGTAAGCATGTTCATCTCTTAGCATCTTTTATTTTACATCTCAAGACATGAAAACACAACAAAAATTGATTCTCACCATATGGGTCCTTTAATACCGATTTCTGTATACACAAAACAAATCCAATGTCTCTGATTTAGGTCTACACATCATTCACTTTATCTTGTGTTTTTAGGTATGTTCCACTCAATTCAACAGTGTTTGGAGCAGACAATCTGCCCAACATGGAGGACGCCAGTGTGTTTGACTTGTCAGGTTTCCAGTACATCATCATGGCTGTGGTGGTCACCAAGGGCTACCCCCACAAGAAACCTCTCTACCACAATTGTGAGTCATTAAAATGTCCAGGGATGGTGATTTGAAAATCAAAGGAAGTGTGTGTTTAGACCCACGCTGATAAATCAGCCATTCATTATTACCATAGTCATTAAATGTAGCATTACAGTAAACCTTGTCAAACACGGAGGACTCAGAAGTGATTTTTTTTTTTCCCCCTTTCAGTTGTTTTTCTCTTCGTGCTCTTCATCTACTTTGCCCTGATGACTTGGCTGGTGTTGTATCCTGGACCTTTCTTTTGCCGAATACTTCAACTGTACAACATCACGGATATGGGTTTTAAAATGCTGCTCGTTGGTGTAGCCGCTCTCAATTTCCTCATTTGTTTTATTGCCGAGGTCAGTGATGATATAAAGCCTTCATATACCCTCTTTAGACAATGCTTATCTACAATACCATTAACAGAAGCACTTAATTATCATTTCCAACAACAGTTAGATAAAACCCATTACAGTGGGACCAGTAATGGTTTATAATATTCTCCTTTGTGAAGAAATAAGCTATGGTCATCTTGAGTTCATGTCTGTGCCAAAGAACTTCAGAGGTTAACATGTTCATGGTGGAAAAAGTATTTAAAAGTAAATTGTCCAACCTCTATGGTATGCTCAGTGTGTTTAAGAGACTCTTTTCCAAATTATTGCTGCTCAATCCTTCACGTTTTATACAGTATGCACAGATTATGTGCTGGAGCTCATGTAGTTTGTGTGTCTGTTCTCAAACTTATTTTTTTTATGTGTCTATACAAATTCTTAATGTTTTAGTAACGCAAAATTTTCCAGTATGACGTCAAAATTTTGGCTATAAAGAAAGGCTTTTGTCCATCTTTTATGTCCTTTTGTTTTTCTCCAGTTGCTGATAGACTTGGGGGTTTTGAACTGCCTTCGATTGCTGCGTGGACAGCGTCCATCCAAGAAACTCTACAAACGCTTGAACGTCCGTCTGTCTGACTCTGCATCATGGCCGCCCCTTAATCAAACTCTTTCCCCAACATCCCACACAGTCTGCATGAGCTAGCATTCACCTGAGCCCAACAATGCTGTGGATGTACTACAAAGTGAGGTTGGTGGGTTAGCGACATATGCAGAGCTTAGAGTCAAGAGTTTTCAATGTCGCCACGGTGGCTCTTTTTGAACCTGATAGCTCACGATGACCACTGATGAGGAAGCTGCATGGCTAACCTGCTCTGGAGGAGGTTTAAGTTCAGAGTTTGGGATATAAATTGGCTTTAAGAAAGTGTGTGCATTGCTACCTGTTCCTCTTGACTTCAGAATGCCATCAGCCCATCCCTCTTATGAGAGCCTGCAGCAGAAACCATGGATTAACAAAGAAAGATAACCACTATAATGACACGTTACTTCTTATTGGGGGTTTAGATTTTGTTGAAGCAGTAAACTTGAAGCCTAGCTCTGACAAACTTGCTTCATAGTACATCCCTACAAGTTACATCTTCAACTTGACTAGCAATGCAATGTTTACTTAATGTAATAAAAAATATTTTTATGTAAACTGCAGTGTGTTTTTGAAGACACTGATGTTCTCTTTAAAGTTGGAGTGTACTGTTAATTTGTAAAGGTGCCTGCTGAAGCTGGAAGCATTGGAGGTTGGCCATCTGTCACAGTCTTATAAATGCATTATGTCTGGAAGGCCTGCGGGAAATTCCTTCAAATTTGGCAAAAGCATTATTTTGAGTAGAGGATCAACAGATTACAATTTGGTAGCCAAAATGAGTGATCTCACAAAACACATTCTTGGCCACAACTCAAGATTTCATACTATACTTATGGTAATGTCTAACTGGATATATAGATCAATAAAAAAAAGTCAAGTCTGGACTGACATGGAAATAGTCTGCACCTTGACTGGTTGGTGAAAGCATACAATAATTGTAGTTTAATGCACATGAAATCACATTTTTTGCAAATCATTTTTATTAAATCAGTATTTACAGGCAGTTTGTTTGCACTCTGAACTCGGAGAAACCTGACTCTCCTGCTCTGCCACTTGACTTCTCGAACTAAAATCTCTTACAGTCTTGTGAATTCTCTCTCAAACATTTTTCAGTTTCTTGAACTACATTAATAAAGTCAACAACCAGGAAGTAAGGATGTGATACGGGAGGCACAAGCTGAATTCAACCATTACAATAAAGTTTGTATTGATAATGTTGCACCAATGAATATGGCTTTATCGAGATCTCCTCACTGCGCAAATAACAGTGAAAAACTGAACATCTGGGCACAAGGGTCCTGGAGAGCCACTTAGTCGACTCTTCTCTGGTTCACATCCAAATGTGTCTACACACTCCACTGTTGCATCAGTGACTGAACAACCACACCAGGATGTTTTTTCTGTTCTTAATGTGACCAAGATGCAAACAATTGAGACAAAACAAACAAAAACATCTGGCATTCATTCGTCTTGGGACATGGGCATCATTTCAGTTACATTTCTCTCTATGGAGCACAGTTTCTAAGTGCTAACCCAGGCTTAAATACGGACATTAGCTGTTTGCGCAATCAAACCTGAAGGAAAAATACAATCTTGGTTCATTTCATTCATTCAGTCTCGTTCACTTGCACCTGAGTTCCAATGTGCTGTACCTCAGAGAACGACATGAAGAAACAAGCACACCGCTGAAGAGGTGGAGAAACAACGGAGAGGCTTGTGAAGTACAGCAGTAAATTCATTCTACCTTCTGACCCTCCTTTGAGTTGCTGCCAGCACCACCTTCAGATAATAGTGCCATTTTAGGTTGGTTTTGAAAAAGGGATTTTGGTTCATTTCAATTAAAAATACTGCTTTGCGCTGACATTGCTGCTATCTTATAGAAAAAATACAGAAAAAGCTACTTATCTCCTTTTTTTGCTTTTACTTTTAAATAGAAATTTAGTGACAGTCAAAGGAAGACAGCTCAAAAGCTTCATTGTAAAACAAAAGACAAACTGTAAACAGAACTTACCGGATAAACAACTTGACACACATGACCCCCCACCCCCAGTTTTTAAAAACAAATGGCAATTTACATAGTAGGGGTGCACTGATAACTCCAACTGCTCAGTTTAGGACTCAGCATCAGGGGTGTGCTTAATGCAAAACACCACAAGCTGAGTCCAGGGCATCAGTTTAAACCATATCAAGCAATTTATTATTTTACCACCTGACAAAGGTGGAATAATGCGTTTCCCATTTCATAAAAACTCCAGACGTGATGCATATTTCTAAAAATCTCATTAATAAATACAGATTCTGGGTGGTGTGCCGATTATATGAAGTACTTCTACCTGTATGTGTTAGATATCAGAGCATCCCTAGTATTCATGAAGACAAGCAAGAAAAACAAAAAAAATTGTGAGCCAAAATCTGAAAAATTAAAAACACTGAAGTGAAGTCTTGTATTATTGCTGGGAAGAAGCTGCTGCTGCACAAGTACCAGCTCTTCTCATTTTGATATGGCCCCTCATTTCTGCTCCACTCAGAGCTGTCCTTTGCTCAAGTCTTTGCTTCTGCCCTTCAGGCTTCCTTGAATGGAGGCATGAGGGACCAAAGGAGGACAGATGGAGACGAGGGGCTTCTCTTAAAGGGGATCATCACAGTGAGTCCAGAGGATGTCCATAATCACAGTGCCAAACAGTGGGGATAGAAGAGAGCACATTTCCATTTCACTTCCGACTGGAGTTCTTCGCTCGCTGGTAGTTCCACACCAACTGTGAGTGGGAAGAGGAGGCCAGTGATGCGGCCAGACTCACAGCCCATCTGATATAGAGGAACTGAAGGAAGGAAGTTTCAAGAATACAGTAATGCGTTTGCTCTCAGGTGGCCCTTGATCTCTCTCCCCTCGATGGCCAGTTGAGGCCCCCTTATCTGTGCTGTCGGAACCCTTGGGTGCCGTCTGGGCCGGCTGGCTGCCGGACAGTGTGATTGTTTGATCTGGTGTCCTCTGAAGGCAATGTAGAGTTATTGCGCCCTGGCCTGGTAGAAAAAGAACAGGAATAACTCAGACAGCAGCCTTTTCCATATCCCAGCTGCCAGACAGAAACTGCTCACAACTCTTTGCCAGCTGGCAAGTTTTAGCAGCAGTTCTTGTTTTCAATTGATGTTTCTCTCTTGAACCGTCCTAATTACTGGATCTCTGCAGCCTCACATCAGACATCTTGCAACATATGATTTTAGTTAGTCTTCCCTTTTGTCTTTAAGGAAGTTAATTTCAAAACTGAATGCAAGTGAAAATTTTAACATATTAAAAGTGGTTTCATAGTGGTAACGTTTACAAGTGTTTTGCTTCTAATTCAAGACCGTAGTCATACAGATGTTAGCATTGAGCAAAACAAATTTTACATTAAGAATCAAATTGAACCATAAATAAAAATCACTGCTGTTTCAGAATAAGAGAAACATGGTACTATGCTTTAGAAATAAACACATTTAAACTATCAACAACAGAAATGTTAATGACTGGAAACGGGGTGATTGGAGAGACCCTCAAATAATGCCAACACTAATATTCAGTGTGAAGCGCAACATTAAATAAAGCAGCAAGGCTTTAGATGGTTCTGAGTAAACTCTGTGTGAGTAAACGGTATATTTGATGCTTACCTGTCAGTGTTGGGCTTGTCCTGAGGGATCTCCTCTGGGCAGGCACTGCCCAGTATTCTCTTCCTGGCCTCAGCATACTCTGCTTCTCGCTGGGCCAGAGATTTGACCTGTGGTGTAGGCCTGTTCTGATTTAAAGGTGTTCCCAGGGACCCGTTGCTTGCAGGCCGCTTCAAAATGCGTATCTGAGGTGGGGGTGCTGCTGGTAAAGAGTCGTCCTGTATCACCATGGTCGTCTTCAGCAGAGATCGTGGAGAATTACTGGATTCCCTAAATGCAAAACAAGACTCGGTCTTTCATACATCCACTGACTACATTTTTTCCTGCTTCTCAGCAAAGTTAAATACATAGTACAACATGCCAGTTTCTGCATTGTAAGGATCTTCTCCACTTTCTGATTCACCTGTAACAAACTGAAGAGTACTGCCCATATGATGAACTGAAAACAGGGCAGCACGACATATTTCACCAGTGACACTTCAGTGTGGCCAATCGTCACACTGCAGGAAGTGTAAGGTGAAGTAAAGCAATTTACCTCAAACACATCATGCTGCAACTTCTTTTGCTTCTTCACGCAATAAAAAAAGTTTGCGTGGTTTTCTTCTCTATGACATGACTGACTTCAACGTAAGGGTTCTTGGATGTATCATGATTTTGGTGTTCCGCATTACTGGTGTATAAAATGCTCCACTCATCAAAAACAGTCCATGTAGATACAATCACTTGGTAAATATTTAATTAGAAACCCTTATTACACTTTTTTCCAACACAATTTTTCATCACTCACCTGCTCTGTCGTGACTGTGTGGAGATTAGAGGTTTCTCTGTGCACAGCTACGTAGTTTGCTTCCACTACAGCAGTGTTATGCAATCGTTGCTACAACATTAGATTACAAGACTAATTTGTTTGGTCACTTAAATCACCACCACGAAGCTCTGTAGGAGTGCAAATTCATACCTGAATGTCATCCAATGCTAAAATAAAATTGAAAAATTCTACATGAATCGATATGAGTATAGTTCTAAATGATCTGGAATCAAAGGGAGTCCTCACTGTAACTTCGCAGCATTTAAAACATTATTTTAATTTACTTAAATCGCCCTGATGTTGCAGAACAGTAGAAAATCTCTTTCAAGTAGACTTATTCAGTTCAGCTGATGAACAGTCTTGTATTTTTTGATATTGCACAATGTCAGATAAACGAAATATGGCAATGCCAGTGTTTTGTTCCTAATGTCGTGTAGTCTAAACTGAAAATTGATCTTTCAAAATCTGCAAAATGTGTGTTTCAATAGAATTCAGACCAAATATAAATAACAGTCCTTACTTTTCTTTCTGGCTGATCCGTAGCTTCTCTTCTAACCGTTTTTCCATTTCCTGAGAGGAAAGGAGTGCAAACAAATATTCATGTAAGCACACAACATTGTCAGATTGATTTTGGAAGGAAGAGGTGCTGCAGGTAGTGCATGGGAGAGTGGATGGAAAGCAGGATTCAGTTACAAGCTATTTATACATGGCTAGGGCAGCTGCCAAGTAATAACAGAGTGACTGCTCATCTAGCCAACATTAGCCGGCTGATGCTGCCAGAGAAAACTGAATCTAAGGTTGGCTGAGACACTGACGATCTGCTGGTTCAGCCTGACGAGCTGCTGACGTTTGGCTTCTCAGAACCACGTTCTTAACGTCATCAGCCAAACTACCGTGACGAAAGCTGGCTAATGTCAACTGAATGTTACCGGCTGACCAGTTTGGCAACATAACTGGTTCGCAACCAACTAACTAGTTGACAACATGGCCGAAACTGTTGTCGAACAACAACATGGCCCTGTAAACTACGGAAAACCCAAGCAACTCCACAAATCAAACACTGAGACCAGTTTATGCCAGGTTCCGTTGAAATTGAACATCAATGTAGTGGTACACATTTTACAAACTGTCACTTCACAACAGAGATATTTGCACCTTCTTAAACTAATCTCACAAAATGCTCCGGGCTTTGTCGCGGAGAAGAGTCAATGTTTAGGATGACATTTATAAAGGTAAGTTGTTAGCTTCAATAAAAACGCCCTAAATTGAATACAAGATACAGACCAGTAGTGAAATGGGCTTTCGTTGTCCTGTACAGCCACGTACATTTAACAACAAGCAAAACATCACAAAATTGACACATTTTCTGTGTGCGCCTGCAGTGAAGAGCTAACTTAGCATCGCGTTAGCCAGCCTCACCTAAACCTTAGCATTTGAACTGGAACTCTTGTTCCTTGGGTTTAGCTCGCGTCTTGTAGCCATGTCCGTTAGCTGCCTATCGTTAGCTAAATATTGAGCATATTACCGCTGGTTAATGCGAAATTATTTTCAAATAGCTAGCGTCAACTAGTAACTGAAGTCCGTGTTTAGCCCGACTCGCTGGCTAGCTAAGGCTACTTGACGACAGCGCGACAAGTTTCTTGAAGCTAACGTTAGCTTTAGCTACATTGTTGGCACGAGGAACAGCCGTTAACATGGAGCAGCCTTACAAGAACTTCCAAAATCAGCCTCGTTCATATCAACAGTCAGCCAATATGATAATCGTCTTCAGCTGAAGCTACATGGAGTCTTTCATTATTTACCCCACTATCGGCAGCGTCCTCCCAACTTTCAGCGACCTCCTCATCCATGTTTCATTTTGCTCAGACACGCTGTGGATTTGGCTGGACGGAGCTCCGGGTCCGCCCCTCGGCTGTCTGCACACTGTGACGACAGGCTGACGGAATTCCCCAGAGCCCCTCCACGGAGTTCAGCAGGAACGGGCCACAATGTATTTACTTCTAAACCGCAATCACTAAACAGTTGCTCCGGTGAAGTCACTGCAGAGTCCAGCCTGATTCATGGGTAACATAGACATACACATAAATTATAAAATATAAACATACATATACATGACTGTTCAAAAGTTTGGGGTCACTTAGAAATGTCCTGAAAGAAAACGGATTTTCCTCAATGAAAATAACATTAAATATATCAGAAATACAGTCTAGACATTGTTAATATGGTAAATGACTGTTCTAGCTGGAAACGGCTGATTTTTAATGAAATATCTACATAGGGGTACAGAGGAACATTTCCAGCAACTATCACTCCTGTGTTCTAATGCTACATTGTGTTCGCTAATGGTGCTGAAAGGCTACTTGATGATTAGAAAACTCTTGTGCAATTATGTTAGCACATGAATAAAAGTGTGAGTTTTCAGGGAAAACATGAAATTGCCAGAGTGACCCCAAACTTTTGAACGGTAGTGTGAATTGTAAATGTGTGTTGAATTGAAATGTCTCGCCCCAAATGTTACTAACATAGAATAAAATACAAAATAAGCAATCTCTGTGTAGATTAACCATGCATTCTTCAGGTGTCTTGTATCAGCAAAGGTTTAGATATTTTCCTTAAAATCACAGTCAGCCAGTCGGTGGGATTCCATCTTTACCACCATGAATATAAAGCAGATCTGGATCCAGATAAAGATTAAAACCATCAAAACTATTTGAGAGATTTGAACAATGCTGGAAGAGGTATGCACTCTTTAGGTGCTTTCTTTGGATGTTTTTCTTGAACACCATTTATAGATGTTCACGTTATGTACCATCCTTCACACTTTCTGAACTGTCACACAAACTCAGATTTCCACCGTTGATCCCTGTGCCAAGTCTGAACCGCCAATCTGTTTTTTCTCTTCTTTTCCATGTAGAGCGATGATGGACTTACCCCATTAGCCTCCATGGCCAGGAGAGTTCTGCTTTACCGAATCAGAAGCAGGTCGCCAATAGACAATGCAAAGTATCAGCCCATATTCACAGTTACCACATTTACTTTACATACTTTTATGTTGTAACTAAGTTAAACTACTTTGTACAGTAAACAAGTACACTTCTAAGGTGCTTGTGATTCACTTGAGTAATTTAATTTTATGCTACTTTCTACTTGAGCTACAGTGTACTTCGAGGGGAAATGTTGTACTTTTTTACTTATACACTTACTTTTTTATTTGTCTGACAATTTAGAAATAATTAAGACCTTAAAACACTTTCATGATACAACGAATGACTTAAAAATATGACAAATAGCTATACAGGAAATTAAGCCACCTGGCAGTATATGACATAATGCTGTTAATGTGTTAATGTCACAGTAATAATGATCCAGTAGTATAACATATTATTAGAACACAGATGGAGCCCATTTTAGTGTGTAAATAAAAAGGAATATTTTTATGATATGTACGTATACATTTTGCTGATTACTTCATGCAGTTGGAATGTATGACTATTGCTTGTAAGCAAGTATTTTTAAATCATTATATTTGTTCTTTTACCTAAGTAAAAGATCTGAGAACTACTTACACCACAACATATTTTATATTGTATTTTCCAGCTGATAAAATGCATTTCATAACAGCTATATGCATCATGTATAAAGTTTATCTTGTATTATTGAGATTCCTAGTGGCTTCTATTCTTGTGTCTTAAAATCTTAAAACCTTAAAATTTAAATTTTAAAATTTGCTTATTTTTAGGGGGCGGCATGGATCAGTGGGTAGAGTGGCCGTCTTGCAACCGAAGGGTTGCCGGTTCGATCCTCGCCCCGTCGTGTTCGAGGTGTCCCTGAGCAAGACACCTAACCCCGAATTGCTCCTGATAGGGTCGTGGTTAGCGCCTTGCATGGCAGCTTCCGCCATCAGTGTGTGAATGGGTGAATGTGATGTATCATGTAAAGCGCTTTGGGTACTTTGCAGGTATAGTAAAGCGCTATATAAATACAGACCACTTACCATTTAAAATGACACCAGGGTCACATATGCAGACATTTCATTACAATACCTTGTCACATCTACAGGATAGTGTTTCTGATCCAATAACACTCTGTAGTTGCCTCAATCAATAACTGAAAAAGCTATGAAATTTATGTTCATATATTAATGTGAATTTTACTTTCTTACTTCAGATGACATGTTTGTAATTCAGATGGTGGAGGACTGAGGGTTGTGTAGTTTCAGCTGTGAAACTTTTCCTGTTCACGAGGTAAATCATATAAGCGATGAAAAACAAATCTTACTGGATTATGTCCTTCATGTGATGGAGTCAGTAATTTTACATTAGGGCAAACAACTTCTCATTCTTAACTTTTTGTTTGTTTTTAAAGAAATCTGCTTTAGGTTGACAGATATGCTTCATATCATCAATATACATCTGGGAGTCATTTCATCATGTGCAGTGAACTAAATAAAGAAATGTCTGTTCTGAAGCAAGTGGAATCTCTGCAGGGTTTGGAGATGTCTGAAGATATGAATAATTTATAAGTAGATGAAACACCGAGAGATTTTACTGATGATTTTACTGTTTATTTCACATTTGAATGTATTTCATCAGAGGCATGGGGTATGCTCAACAAAATATGGAATATAAATATATTGACGTGTGTTGATGCTATTCATGAAATATTTAATAATCCTTGAAACAGTTATCTCTTGACTTGAATTTAGGATGAAATATGAATTTGAACAAATTCATATTTGCTGATGTGTACACTGTGTGTTTGTAACGCCCTGGGTTGATCTCACACCAAGCCACAGACACAGGAGATCCAACATGTTTGAACCAGAGTCAACACAAACACACAAAAACTTCTAGTTTAAGCAAGTTGGTGCCAAGTTGCACAATACTACAATGTTTCTATTCAAATGATTTAATTTTAGTCTTAGAGTTTCCACATTTTCTGATCTTTCCTCAGCATTAAAATGTGGACATACAACCAAAGTTAATGGTAATGTTAGCCACAGAAGCCGTGCAATGGGCAGATACTAATTCCTACTATTGTGGTAACCTCACCATCAATGTCACCACATCCTTATCATAAAACATCTGTAAGGTCTTCAGTTGCTCAGATGCTCAGATGCCAATTATAGAGTATTTGCTGTGCTTTACTTGCAAACAAGAATAGCTAAAAGCAGCTTATTTGGAATTTCAGAGACAAAATCTGTTTGCCCAGACTTTCCATTTCCTTTCAAAATTTCCTTGTAAATTCAGTTTGTGTGAAGCAGTTTGAACTGCAGCTGAGCGGTTAATAATCCACCTCACCAGTGAACTAATATTGTCTACATTGTAGATTAATACTGAATACATCAAAACTGTAAAAGAACACATATGAAATTATGTAGATTCTTTAAAGTAGCCCCATTGTCTGTACATCTGGGTTTGATATCAGAAGATAAATATGAGATCATCATTTCAGCTTTTATTTCCAGGTATTTACATTTGGATCTGATACGCAACTTGGAAAATAGGATATTTTAATTGAACCGACTCCTTTTTCACGTGAGCAAAAGTATTGGACTACACTGCTATTGTATATTTTATATACTACAATATTGTGTTAGTGGCTGCACAGTGGAGTAGTGGTTAGCACTCTAGCCTTTCAGCAAGAAGATCCCTGGTTCAAATCCCAGGGTGGGCCTGGGATCTTTCTGCATGGAGTTTGCATGTTCTCCCTGTGCATGCATGGATTTTCTCCCGGCACTCCGGCTTCCTCCCACAGTCCAAAACTATGCTGAGGTTAATTGGTCACTCTAAATCGTAGGTGTGAATGTGTGTGTGATTGTCTGTATATGTAGCCCTGCGACAGCCTGGTGACCTGTCCAGGGTGTCCCCTGCCTTTGCCCGAGTCAGCTGGGATAGGCTCCAGCACCCCACGCGACCCTAGTGATGATAAAGCGGTGTATAGAGAATGGATGGAATATTGTGTTAAGAAAAAAATGTGTTTCATATGGTGGTTACATGATGTGGGAAGACAGATCGTCATCCATTAAATACAAGAAAAATAATGGACGAAGCAGTTTTCCAGAGTTTAGAAACTGATGTCACTATATTAAATAATTCTTCCATTTGTCTCATAGAATATCTCCTGAGTGGGTTTTCAGATATCAGTTGCATATATCTTTCTTGTGTTTGGCTAGAAATATTATAATGCTATTGCTCTTTTCAATTCATTTGACTCTGTAGCCATGCAACATTGCAACACTGCAGTTTTAGTAAAATTATGGAGCTTCATCAGACCTTTTACTTAACTTCAATTTTTATACTTAAGATATTTCATATTTTTATTAAAATATTGAATCTCACAAAATAAACACTTCATTTCATTCATTCATTTCATTTATTCTTTTATTTGAATGGGACAGTGCATATTAATGAACATACAACGATGTAAATATGCCAGATTTAGCTCAAAGCTAATTTCCATCTGTTGTCCCATGGGGTAAAAGACATACCACACAGTTAACTTCCATATCAATCATGGATTTCTCCATCCATCCAACCATTAGCTATACCGCTTAATCCTCTGTAGTGTCAGAGAGAGACAGACAACCAAACACAACACAAATTCACACCTACGGACAATCTCAGCATGTTTTTGAACTCTGAAAGGAAGCCAGAGAACCCGGTGAAAACCCACAGGGAGAACATGCAAGGTCCACACAGAAAGATCCCAGGCCCAGGCCATGATGCAAAATAGGGATCTTCTATGAATTTCTCTACAGAAATGAAAATATTTCTTAAACATAGTTGAATTGAATTACCATTGCCATAAAAAATATAACATAGTGATATGGAATTTGTAGTTTTTTAAAGAAAATCTCAAAGCTCTTGGATTTCCTGACTGGGCTCCACCATCAGCACCGATGGACGTAGTATCCTGTCACATATCCGATGACGAAAACGAGCACCGCACCAACTACAGCTGCTGCTGCCTTCACTAGTATTCCTGTGGTGCCAGTACAAGCTCTGTCGTAGATCCTGTGGATGTGACAGAAAGAGAGGCAGAGTCTTGACTGTATTTATCACATTTTCTCTTTGGTTTGACTATAAAGGTCTTATGACTACTGTAGCATTCAAACAGTATTCTAGATAAAGGCACATTTTTAAGGCAGTATTAATCTTTTTCAACCCTGTTAATATTTCACTTTTCCATGCATTCCTCAGTATGGATTTACTTCCTATATCTTTCTACAAGTCTATGGCTTTACTCCTGTGTAGCAGAAAGAAATATAAATAATATATGCATCGTTATGTAAGACATCATTTCATCTCACCTCTGCCTAGTAGACTGTGAAGCCTCGACATTCATGTTGATGTTATCTTCGTTCCAGCGATCATACTGTACGTTGCCAGTGCCAGTGGGCTCCACGTTGGACATTTTTTTCCGTTTCTGTACTTGATTCACTCACTACAAGTATCTGTAAAGCATATTAAGGCATTTTGACAGCAGTCAAACACAAAAAAAGCTAATTTAACATAATATTGTTATGTATTGTTGATATGATAATTAAAGTTTATTTATTTATTTATTTAGAGTTTATTTAATAGAGACCAGTGTATACAATAAACATGTATAACACTATAACATTTATAGCCAGAGCTAATTCGCAAAGTTAACTCACTGTCCTTTGACTACTTTGTTAAAATCATCATGCTCTATATAAGTGCTATAACAATATGGATGTAATGCATTACAGTCCTGTTATTGTCCCCTAAAACAAAATTCAGTTCATATTTGTACACGGATATAAAACTTGCGCTCACCTGTATTGTCTGAAACAATCTCCAGTCTTCTTACAAAGCTCTGCTCCCCAACGCTTTTAAATCCCCGACTGAAACAGTGAACTATGCTCCTACTTAGTTAAACCTTTGCCATATTTCCTGTCATAAATTCAATGGCTGTTATCTAGCTCTTGTATTTTTCCTTGTTATATGACTCTTTCTCAGTGATAAATCCGAGTTCAAGCCCTGTATAGTTTGCTAGTTTTGCCTCCGGTTTGGTTTTTTTCATAACATCCTGTGCAGGTAGTGAAATGCAATGTAATACATGTATTGAAGATGTTCAGGAGACTCCACCGTGCATGAAAACCCATCCATCTACTATCTTAACACGGCTTAATCCTCATTAGGGTCGCAGGGAGCCTGAAGTCTATCCCAGCTGATTTAGGGTGAAGGCAGGGGACAACCTGGACAGGTCACTAGTCTACCCAATCACACTTGCATTCACACTTATGGACAATTTAGAGTTAACAGTTAACCTCAGCATGTTAACTGGGGATCTTCTAGCTGCCCTGCATGAAAACCTTTGATTAAATTTAACTAGCTCATGTCATAAATTCACTGGTTATAATCTAGCTCTTGAGTTTTCCCTAATTATATGACTCTTTCTCAGTGATAAAGCCCCATTCAAGCCCTGTAAGATTTGCTAGCCTCCGGTTTCATAACATCCTCTGCAGATAGTGGAATGCAATGCAATACATGTGTTGGAGATGTTCAGGGACTCCACTGCGCATGAAAGCCTTTGGTAATATTTAACACCACTTTTATTATTGTTCCTTGACTGTACTCTCAAGGATAAACATTCAGCTCTGGGTGTCCTGAATTAACAGCAACTTCTTGTGTTTGTAGATGTAAGGAAATCCAGCAATCTCAAGTTCTCACTTTAGAACAGTCCTGACCTCTAACCTATACTACATGCAGAAAACTCATATTAAATTTGGTTTCCGTATGTTCAGACCAATTCAACGAGCACAAATGGTTACATATTTAATTGATGGTTTCACTTGATAATGACTGATCTCAGAAAATTATTTTTGAAACAAATATCATATGTTGTTTTAAACTGTACATGTTACCTCCTCTACCAGTACCGGAGAAAGTGGTCAGAACTTGCTCCAGTGACCCATGAGACACCAGTGGGTCCCATGTCCATCAGTTGTTTTACCCTCAGTGTTGGGTGCTGCTGCCCCCTCATGCACAGGTTGATTTTGAAAATTAAATACCTTTGTATACAAAATGTTGTAGATCGTTGTAACTATTAATATTGGAAAAAAATACTAGTATCCTGCGAAATACTGCAGATCCCTGCACCTACAATGCCATGGAAAAGTATCTGTGTGAAATAAAAAACATATAAACATTGGAGTATTTGTTGTCAGTGTAGCAAATATTAATATTAAAGAGTTTAAATTAAAGGTTGATTTTATTATATTACATTACATTATACTATGAATTAGTTACAGGAAGTTATTGTTTCACACCGGAAGCTTTACGAACGTTCTCGACGCGTTCCGGTGTGCTGCGCATCTTTCAGGTCGGTGGAACGTTTTCATCTGCTCAGTGAAAAATGTTGTCATTCACGGCATGTGGCTTGTTAATTCGAGTTGTAGACGCTGCTGTATGTTGGGCTGTTTATAACTGTAATGACTGTATTCACTGCTGTTTCCAGAATCGTGTAGCTAGCCACAGAAGATGTTTAGCAACAATCGCCTGTGCAAATTTTTCCTAGCTAACGCTAGCCTGCTAATGTGTTAGCATCAACCGCTTGACTCACAACACACAGCGGAACCAGAAATAGCTAACTTTATCACCATTTCACTCAGCGTGCTGTTATATGCCGTTGTCGCCTTCAAATTTGACCCGAAAGTTATATTAGAAGCTATAAAATTATCGGACTATCTGCATCTGATTAACTGGCCTAGCTTAGCTACACGTCCATGTTTTTGTACGGCAGCGATGCAGCGAGGTGTCAACCTGAGGCTAAACGTCAATAAGTACTTCAATTTATACGTCGCTCAGTATATAAGAATGGGACCTGAGTCTAGGTCTGTTATTTTAAAATAAGCTGGAACATTTGTGTTAAATATAACACTGAACAACACTTGTTAAGAAGCGTCTGGCGTTGGTGAACAAAATCACATTGCATTTAGGTGGGAAAGAACTGGGGCAGAGAGCGTGTAACCAGTTGTTACAGATATCATCTTATTGAAGTAAGTTGCACAGCTGTAATGTATGCCGTTTAACTGGAAAATTCTCCACATATTCAAAGATCATCTCAATTTATGATGGATGTTAAAACAACAACGTTTCACAGGGCTCGAAAACTGATATTTTGAATGGGGATTCTGCAAAGAAAGACATTTTATACCGTTAGGCTTACAATGATTATTTCAGCAGAAATGAGCACACTCCATCACTTAAATATCAAATGATTGTGTTGCCTTGCACCAAATGCATGACTTCTAAATTGATCAGCTGACTTTTTGCTGTCATGTAAAATTAAAACTGTTTAGATTGACGATGATTAAAATACAGACCTTAGCTTTGTAACTCAGTGTATTTTTTTCAATATTTTGTCTGTCCAGTTTTTTTTTTTTTTTATCACAGAAACAGTCCTGTTCAGCATGAAATACACCAATTTTCTGGAGAGATGCTATGTCAGTCAAGATGAGACAATTTGTTTCAGCCACTCTCTGCTGATGTTCAATGCATTTCTCTGTAAAATATCCTAAAATTGTTCTCTTGGACTTAATTCAGGCAACATACTTGATCAGGTCATAGTTTGCACTTGTTTCTTTGTTGGACATTCTTGTGTGATTTTGGCTGTGTTTTGAATAATTACCATGCTGGATTATTCCTCTTTGCAAAGGTTTTGCAGACTGGGCGTCATCTTGTCAGCCAATCACTGGTCTTTCAAGTTTCTTTTCCATCTTTATAAAATGTCATTATCAGATTTTTTTTTAAATCTCCTCTGGCAGTGCTTTTCTAAGTGGAGCCATGACACAAACATGTAGGTAGACATAGCCCATAGGTCAAAAATTGAAAACATTCCAATGCAAAGTATTGTTTTTGATTAGAATGAAATATTCTACTGTTAAGCATAGACATAAAGCTGTTGTTAAGAGATGATTCAATCTTAAATTGTTTGACTTTTAAGTGATTTCCACAGGGGTGTACTCACTTCAGATGTATGCTGTACTTTGATAGCTTACATCAAAGTAAAATGTGCCTCAAATTACACCATTGACCAACAAGTGGAAGACCCCTTTTTATCTTGGATCTGTTCAGTATTTGTGATTCATATGAAGCTGAGCTGAAATGACGTGAACCTTCAGTGTTGTGTGTGTGTGTTTGTGATCTGAAATAGGCGGTGGAGAGTGGATGCTGATGGGGGACGAAAAGGAGACCTGGAAAGTAAAAACTCTTGACGAAATCCTACTAGAGAAAAAGCGTAGAAGAGAATTAGAAGAAAAAACAGATCTTAAGCGTCAAAAAAATGTAAAGTATCTCAAGGCTAATCTAAGATTAGTATCACATATGCATATTGATACAGTGGTGAAAACAAAATGAATGATTATTTCTCTCTTTCTTTAACCATGAGTTCTGCTCTTTCTGTCTTGTGCAGTTTACACAAGGCCTTGTTCCACAGGCGGATGATCGGGAAGCCAAACGAGACACTCCGGAGGAAGGAGAACTACGGGATCAAAGGATGGAAATAACAATTCGTAATTCCCCGTACGCACGGGAAGATTCAACAGAGGACAGGTACTTGGAATTGTGCAACACAGACACAATTATGGGAACTGATAATTCAGGGGACTGTATTTTATGGTGGACTTTAGTATCCTTGTAATGTTTTTGCTGGCTCTTAACAGTCTCACAATGTTTTTGTTCTGTTTATACTAGAGGAGAGGAAGATGAATCACTAGCAATCAAGCCTCCACAGCAAATTGCAAGGAAGGACAAATCTCACCACAGAAAGGAAGAGAAGAGAAAAGATAAAAGACGTCATCGCAGTCACTCTGCTGAAGGAGGTACAGGAATCCTGCTTAATTACACAGACACGCTGTTTTACTCTTTCTTGCAACATACTTGGGAATGACTTTATTCCAATCTGCTTCCACTCATGTTTTTTTACATATGCAGCAGGGAAACATGTACGACCCAAAGAGAAAGAAAAAGAGCGAGAGAGCGAACGCAGGAAGCGTCAGTGGGAAGAAGACAAAGCACGGCGAGACTGGGAGAGGCAGAAACGAAGGGAACAAGCCAGAGCTCATTCACGCAGAGAAAGGTTAGCATCAGCTTTGGAAAAAACACATTTTAAATGGTCTTGTCTTAGTTAAAGAGATTTTTTTTTCTTTTGAAGTAGTGTATTCCTGCATAACTTCAGACTACTGAAGTGTACATTATTTCAATGTCATTCGTTGTTTTGTTCAATTGGGATTGTTATTGAGTATGGCTCCCTAAGATGTTAAAACCTTCAAGTAGTACTTAACTTGGCCTTTTTTTCCCTTAAGTAATACACAAAAACATTTCTGTAGGAGTACATTTGAAGTACTTTTTAAAGGACATTCAGTTACTCAAAACACAGACTGTTAAAAATGTATAAGATGACATTTTTTTTGGATTGTTTGCTTGTTTGTTTGCTACTTAAATCAAGGCCTCATAAATAATCCAGGCTCATGTTGACACTGAAACACAAATCTGTTTTAACAAACTAAAGATCACAGTTACAAGATTGACCTTTCGGTTATCTGAACAGACCTCGAGTGGACTTTCCTGGGTTTTTTTGGACCACAGGGACCGGCTGGAGCAGCTGGAGCGCCAGCGCGAACGGGACAGAAAGCTGCGCGAACAGCAGAAAGAACAACGCGAACTCAAAGATCGGGAAAGAAGGGCTGAAGAGCGACGCAAAGAAAGAGGGGCACGACGAGAAGGTTGGTGACAGTAGCAGTTGCTAAACAGCAAGTGCATTTTTTTCCCCTCGTGCAGAACTTTTCTTTGTTTGCTCTTCATGTTTAATGAAGCCAAACAGGCGTTGCTAAATAAAACACAAAGATAAAATCACATAGGTTTTTTTGTTGTAACTGGAAAAAATAAGCAAGTGAGAAAATGTTCTAAAATGGAAACTTGTTCTTTGAAGCATAAACATGAAAGCATCCAGTGTCTCTATCCCACCACCAGCCATGGCGACTTTAATTTTTAAACTCTGTGAACTATGAAGCTAAATTTTGCAGCCGTGATTAATAACATACTTCTTCTTCAAAGTTCCATCTCATCACCGGATGCTACCTGACGAGTATGATGACAAGCCAAAACAAAGTCACCGCAGTCGTAGTCCCAGCCGTGTTCCCCGGGACAGGTCTGAGCACAGTGAACCACGGAAAAATGCAAGTGAGTTCACCATAATTTCTAAAGACTATCTCTGGTAGCTTTTAGTTTGTTTTTTTTTTGCTAACTGTATCCTTTCATTATTTGCTGGTTCAGTAATTCCACAAGAACACAGCTCACTCTAGATTTTTCCCTGCAGCATCGAAGGAGGAAAAGCCAGAGAGCAAAGACTTGCTCGCCGACCTCCAGGACATAAGTGACAGTGAAAGGAAGACCAGCACAGCAGAATCCTCCATGGGTAACGGATGACATAACTTACACTTCTAGTGATCAGCAGATGTCACATTCAAAGACCACATTACAGCAAATGCTTAACATTACAAGGGCTTTAATAATGTAAATGGATAAACGTCTGTGGGTAGCTAGATACCTTCACTTCTCTTCAGATGTTAACTGGGGAGAATGAGACAAGAATAATCCATTATGCATGTTCATTTTAATTTTTTATGTTACCAGGACTAGTCGCTGTCTTTAAAAAGCGCCTCTTGTAACTTTTGATCTTATTTAGCATCAGGATCTGGCTCAGAGGAAGAGGAGGATGAGGATGATGATGAAGAGGAGTCCAGTAGCCAGAGTGAGGGGGAAGAAGAAGAAGAGGAGGAGGAGTCGGTTTCAGGCTCAGGAAGGTCTGAGCAGAGTGCAGGTAAAATCTTTTACTTGGCTTTGTCAAGTCAAGTATCACAAACTTAAAACTCTGAACTTCGAGCTCCTGTCTCATTTTTACTCACTGTGAGTGTAAGGAGAATTCTGTGTTTTCTGTGCAGTATAACAAAGGCATAATGACATGTATAATGAAAAGAGAAAAAAAATAGTTGAATTTCTTACTTACTTTACAAAAATGTACAAAACTGGCATCACCATGTAAAACATTTTCCCCAGGGCTGACAGGTGGAACAGTCACTAATGCTACTAATGGCTTTGCTGTTACACAGAGGACTGCAGAGTTTTTTATTTTTTACAGAATCTGGTGCAAATGGTTTATTTTTTATTTAATCATGTAGAATAAAGCGATTTTGATGAAATGCTGAAATGTTATGTCTAAATTTGTTAAACGGAAACAGAACAGCACGTCACAATGACTGATTTTAGGGCTGTTGGAAAGATGAAAACGCAGTAATATGTCTTGTTTTTACAGTTTATAGTCATGATTAATTGTTTAGTTGTCCTTTAAAGCCTGCCGGTGGGTTTTGGAGTTAAGAGAGTTTTTGACTTTTTCTCTTTCAGAGGATGTGAGTGATGATGAGCAGTCAGAGGAAGACTTTGAAGAGGAGAGGGAAAATGGAAATCATATACCTGCAGGTGTGTAAACAACTCTGTGTTGATACTGTAGTTCTAATTGGAGGTTTTCTGAAGTAAAGTCAGACACAGCTTGGAAGTTAACTACTTTATATATGGAAGTTTTTTTCTTTAGCTTTGTCTGCTGTGCATTTTGGAGTTTTATCTATAATTTCTGGATGGAGCTTGAATGAAATGCCTTGTCAAGACTCTTTGCTGCAGGTTTCTTAAAGACACGATGTGTGTTGTAATAGCTGAGGAACTGGTAGTCCCATTAACAAAAGTTTATATACAGCAGAGAAAACAGATATCAGACATTTTCTCTTGTCGTGTGAAACAAGGCAGAAAATATACCTTAATACAAAATTCTTATTGGTTCTTTCTGGAGTTCTCAACGGTATCTTGCCGTCTTCAGTGTTGGGGGGGGGGGGGGGGGGGGGGTACACTTGACCACCTGTAAACTGATCCATCGTCATTGTTGTGGATCGACTGATTGATCAGATAATCAGCTGGTTAAATATTTCTGCAAAAATTCTGGTAATTTAGTTCTGTGAAACCCAAACACAAAAATGGCAATTTGAATGGATGAACTTGCCTTCTAGGAAATGAAATCAGTAGACCAGTTGATAATGAGAATTGTTATTCGCACGCTATATGAAGTGTTTGTAATAGTTATTATAGTGTTCCACATATTGCATAAAGTACCAATGCTAAACTGACTTCATCCTTCGCCTCATAGTGCCAGAGTCCCGTTTTGACCACGACTCTGAGGAGAGTGGTGAGGACATGGAGGAGGAGGAGGAGGAAGAGGAGGAGGAGGAGGATGAAGAAACTGGAGAGGGTGACCCCACCCCTCAATCTCAAACTCATTCTCGTTCCCCCACTCCTGAAGAGAACTACATCCCAGACTCGCCTCCAATTTCACCTGTGGAGCTGAAGAAAGAGCTGCCCAAATATCTGCCTGCTTTACAGGTCAGTGGCAACGTGACACCAACACTATGCCCATAATCCATGTAAGCCACAATTTATGCATGTCTGTGTCATTCTGTTATACTGTACTGATATGGTCTGGAATTGCATTTTGTGTTCAGGGTTGCCGAAGTGTTGAAGAATTTCAGTGTCTCAACCGAATAGAGGAGGGAACCTATGGAGTGGTGTACAGAGCCAAGGACAAAAAGACCGGTATGAAAACAAATGCGCAGATTCATTTGTGTCTAATGAATGAACAGTAAATACAGCGTCATGTTTGCAGATGAGATTGTTGCCCTGAAAAGGCTGAAGATGGAGAAGGAGAAGGAGGGCTTTCCCATCACATCTTTAAGAGAGATCAATACTATTTTGAAAGCTCAACATCCAAACATTGTCACAGTTAGGGTGAGAGAATTTTAAAAATATTTTCTATACACCAAACAATAAGATATTTCTGACTAAATAAAATGTTCAGTGAATCTGATCTGTCTTTCTTTTTTCTATATCAGGAAATCGTTGTTGGAAGCAATATGGACAAGATCTACATTGTGATGAACTATGTCGAACATGACCTGAAGAGTCTGATGGAAACAATGAAGCAGCCCTTCCTGCCAGGTAGTACGAGGCATTATTGAGCTTTGGCTCATTTTTCTGAGTATGACAAGTTGAAAAATAATTTTCAGACTTCATTAAAATGTGACATTTTCTTTGATTTTATGTTTATCAGTGAATGTGTCTCCTCCACCTCACACACGTTTCTAAAGGATGACACCTATCTTTCAGGAGAAGTAAAGACTCTCATGATTCAGCTGCTTCGAGGAGTCCGACATCTCCACGATAACTGGATTCTTCATCGTGACCTGAAGACATCCAATCTGCTGCTGAGCCACAAGGGTATCCTCAAGGTATGGTCCATAACAAAATGCCATTTCATGTAATTGAAATATGTATTAAAGTTGGGCTGAACAACTTAAAGCAGTGCAATTAGGAAATCACAAAGGCTTCAGTTTAGAGTATTCATTCTACACCGTATCTAACCCACTGTCGCGTTTGGGGTTTAATAAATTCATGCCTGCATGAGTAACAGTGCATTTTTTATTTCATCACGTTTTCAATTTATTACACGGGGAATGTTGAAATTGTTCAGCCTTTGATTAATGATTTTCTGTGAAATGTTAGTGAATCAGTAATTAAAACAGATAAGGCAGACTGACAGAAAGCTGGTTTGGCTACAATGCAATCCGCATCAGATGGATGTGTAACAGCTTGTTCTGTGCTCGTATGCATTGGTGCAATTGTAGCAATGAGCACTGCCAACATGGACTCTGATTAAGTTTAACCACACTTTTGAATGCTTCTTTCTGTCTGCCAGCATCAATCAGTGCACACACACACTCCAACTGTACTGTAGTCATGAAAATGCATCATACTCAAATAAAAAGCAGAGTTGATGAGATAAAATGTGTAATACAATGTTTATATAGCAATAATAAATTAGGGCTGACACGAAAAGCAATTTCTGGGCTCCAGATATTCGCGGCCCATTAATGACAAATATTCAAATATTCGGCTTTAGATAGTAATAACACATGAAGGGACGAGCTGAATCGTCCAAGGACGAGGGGGATCTGAGTATTTGATCTCAAAATTAATATTTGGATATTCAGATCCAGCCCTACAATAAATAAATGTATTTACTTTGATTTTCATGATTTAATGCAGCTTCAAGGGGGCACAAGTGAGAGTCCTGTAAAACGATCCCAAGCCCAGATAAATGCAGAGGGGTGTGTCAGGAAGGGCGTCTGATCTAAAAACCACTGCCAAATCAAATATATGACTCAATCCTACAACTTCTGTACCGGATAGGTAATTAACAACAACCGCCAAGAAAGAGTACTACAGATGCAGTATTTGCTTTGAGGATGTCGATAGAGAAGTACAGAGAAGGTCAGAGGGAGCTGCGCTGTGTCTTTGTAGATCTGGAGAAAACATAGGACGGGGTGCAGAGAGTGGAACTGTGGTGTCGCATGAGGAAGTGTGGAGTGGCAGAGAAGTATGTTAGAGTGGTCCACGGCATGTATGAGGACTGTAAGACAGTGGTGAGGTGTGCTGTAGGTGTGACAGAGGAGTTTAAGGTGGGACTGCATCAAGGATCAGCTCTGAGCCCCTTCTAATTCGCTATGGTGATGGACAGGCTGACAGATTAGGTTAGACAGGAGTCTCCATGATGTTTGCAGATGACATTGTGATCTGTAGTGGGAGCAGGTGGAGGAAAATCTAGAGAGGTGGAGGTATGCCCTGAAAAGGAGAGAATGAAGGTTGGCTGCAGAAAGACAGAATAAATGTGTGTGAATGAGAGGGACCCAAGTGTAAAGGTGAGGTTATAAGGATTTTCAGTATTTATGATCAACAGTCCAGAGCAATGGAGAGTGTGGAAAAGAGGTGAAGAAGCAGGTTGGAATGGGTGGAAAAAAGTGTCTGGTGTGATTAGAGAGTATCAGCAAGAATGAAAGGAAAGGTGTAGAAAGCTGTGGTGACACCAACGATGATGATGTCTGATTTAGAGACAGTGGCACTGAGGGGGAAATAAACAGGAGGCAGAGCTGGAGGTAGCAGAGATTAAGATGCTGAGGTTCTCTTTGGGAGCGACCAGGATGGACAGGATCAGGAATGAGTACATCAGAGGGACAGTGCTTGTTGGATGCTGTGAAGATAAAGCCAGAGAGGCCAGACTAAGATGGTTTGGACATGTACAGAGGAAGGATAGTGAATATATCAGTAGAAGGATGCTGAGTTTGAACTGCCAGGCTGGAGTCATAGAGGAAGACTGAAGAGGAGGTTTATGGATGTGGTTAAAGAGGACATGAAGTTAGCTGGTGTAAGAGAAGAACATGTAGAGGACAGGGTTAGATAGAAGCAGATTTTTCTCTGTGGCAAACCCAGAAGGGAAAATCCTAAAAGGAATAAAAGAAGACTTTGATTTTCTTCAATACTGATAGCAGAGTTTATAACGATGGAACTTGTTGATCTACCGGTCTTTAATAACTTTAGTTAATGCAGGGTTCACTACCCGTCCTCAGTCATGTTTCATCACTATTGCACCACTTTTTTGCAGGGGGGGTTTGAAACACTGAAGATTGAGCATAAATACGGACAATTTGTTCCTCATTTATCTTGTGAAAAACAAATGTGAAGAAGTGCTGTAAGAGTCAGATCAATGTTGAACCTGGGATCACAAGCATTCTTTGTGGACCCATGCTGATAAAGGGAGATGATGTTTTGACACCAAACACAGGTTTGGCTTTTGCTCCGAAAGGGACATGAGTGTCTGAAAGTTTATCACTCGTTAGACATGACAAGGTGCAAACTCGTTAGATACTGGAGGTATGAAGTCTTATGGGTACTCGATGAGTTGTCATACTTGTAATCTGGAACAGTTTCCAGCTCTGGAATCGTGATTTGATAATTAAATATTACCTCAACACAAAAGAAAAAAGCCTAATCCCCCCAAAAGTTTAATATTTTTTCAATTTCTGTTTTTACTTCTTTAAATGTCGTCGTCTCTCATCTGTCTTGAACTGTAGATTGGTGACTTTGGTTTGGCCCGTGAATACGGTTCTCCCCTGAAGCCCTACACCCCTGTAGTAGTGACCCTGTGGTACAGATCACCAGAGCTGCTGCTTGGAGCCAAGGTGAGAATTCAAGTTGATACTGCCTCCCCATGCAGCAGGAGCCAGATGAAATACCTATACAACAGCTGGAACTGCAAACATTACGGTGATGTACTTTCATAGAGGTCTTACATCATCTTGATTGATTGTTTTACCCAAAGATATATTTCCAAGAGAAGACCACATATGTGAAACATTTGGCTTCCAAGATACTGAATACCACTAAATGCAATTTGAGTTTAAGAGTGTGTGATTTATGTAGCCAGACGGCAGAGGCCCAGTAACCTATTAGAGCACATCCACTTTAACACATGAGACAAACTCAGACAGAAACGTGCCAAGCAGACTGTCCACATTATGTTTCTGCGGACTGCCACTTTGTTTGTTCTTCTCTCCGCAGGAGTACTCGACAGCTGTGGACATGTGGTCAGTGGGCTGCATATTTGGCGAACTTCTTACCCAGAAACCTCTTTTCCCTGGAAAATCTGAAATTGACCAAATTAACAAGATTTTCAAGGTAAATGCGCTTGTTTGCTCTCATGAAATGAAGTCAATTGCCACCATAAAGGATAAAGCTCTTCTGTTTACTGCCTGTAATTCTTTAGTGTCGTGGCGCATGCTGTCATGCAGTTTGGCAGTGCACCACAGGGTGGAGCTGTTGCTAGACACCAACCAAGCTGAGGAAGTTGTTAAGAATCTGCAAAGCCCACCACAGTTGGCTGATTAAGTTTCAGTAGATGAACTACATAAAGCAGAACAGCCATATGGACTGATGTCATTCAGGTCCTCACCAGTGATGAGTTGAAGTATTGAAATGTACTTTGGACTGAATTAATGCCACACGTCTGCGGTTGATGAATACATCAGCTAAAGTGGGAATATCTCATGTCCATCTCTGGTTGCACTGGAAGTATGCCTGCTGATGCATGTGTGTGTTGACTGCAGGATCTGGGGTCACCCAGTGAAAAGATCTGGCCCGGCTACAGTGAGCTACCCGCTGTGAAGAAGATGACTTTCACAGAGTATCCCTACAACAATCTGCGAAAGCGCTTTGGAGCTCTTCTGTCAGACCAAGGCTTTGACCTCATGAACAAGTAGGATTCTTAAAGACTCACTTACTCTATACATAAGACACATTACACCTGACACACTGCGCTGCAGTCAGTCTGATTATAGTAGTCCAGCTGTTTTTTGTGTCTGCCTGTGACTGTGCAATGAAAAACAAAAATGATCATATACTTGGTAGTATTTGTTACCTGACATATTTTGACAGTACAGAGGATTTTAAGATCTGGTTTCTCAAAGCTCAGAATTATAGGATCAGGCTTAAAATATCTCCATAGGTGTTGTGTTTAAAGTACTTCATGGTAGCCTTTTCAGACAGGATTGAACACACATCAATAAAATTTATGTATATATTAAACTAACATGGATCCTACTAGAACAAATGCATTCTTACCCTGTCAAATTTCCGTCCTCTATCCAGAGTTGTTTTTTTTTTTTTTTTTTGATTCAGTCAGTGTATTTCTGGTTAGCTGACCTAAAACATGACAACAGTAGTGGATTGGTAATTCATCAACATGCCCCAGCAGGAGTCCCGGTCCATTCTCTTGTTCCATTTCACACACACACACACACACACACACACACACACACACACACACACACACACACACACACACACACACACACACACACACACACACACACACACTCACTCACCATGGTGATGCTCCACACCACAGGAAAGTGTTCTAGAAAACACAAATTTAATACGGAAAATCATTTTCACACACTGAGTAATAGATTCATAATTCTTTCTTGCACATTCCAAAGATCAGCATTGTTTAGCAGCTGCAAAGAGCAGCGACGAGCCTCTCAGCTCTCCCCTCAGACCTTTACCCACCCACAGAGCCTTTTCGTCTACACCTGTAAATGACAAAACCATACTACTCCGTTAGCTTGCAGCTGCAGAGGATGGTAACAACATGTCTGCTGTGCTGCCGGAGGGATCACGGTTCAGTGGAAGTTTGGCGCCTGTCCAGCACCACTGAAGCCTTCCAGCTGTCAGAAGATTCACAAAGCATTTACCCAGGGACAGATTCCGACCACAGCAGGTCAACACGCAGGGAAGTGCTGTTTGAAAAGCTTTAGAACAGAGCAGTGCAGGAGCCGTTTGGAGGTGTAGTTTGGCAGGGACACACCACAGAACTATTTGGAACATCACACGCCCCCATGTAGGAAAGTGTTTGAAGACATTAAGTGTCAAACCTGAGGAGAGCTTTGGACACACCGTTGTTTTTTTTAACCTGTTATACTGTTACTACTTCAGAGTGTAAGAGATGAGACATTTTGATTTACAATTTTCAGCCTAAAAGTCCAGAATACTGCTGGCTCTTTTTCCCTGTTAATTAATTTCCATCACTTGGTGTCCCAGGTATAAATAGGACTGTATGACTGAAATGAATACCAGCTGGAGGAGGAGGATGCAGGAAGAGCTCACATTCTTGAGATTCCAAAACAAAAACAATGATTTTGACACAAGTGGAGGATTGTCCCTTTTACTGCTGGTGTTGGTTGCATGATAGAGGTGGTATCAGTCTAATCCCAGTCACTAATCCCACTCAGGGATTCTTTTCATATTAAAACGGACACAGTTTGCTTAGTAAAATCCGTTTCCTCAGATGTTAATTGAGCACAATGCCCTGGCTCACATGTGGAGGATTCCAATCAGACAGTTAGTTTGAAAGCCAATTATCACAGCTGAGCAGGTCTCCATTATGCTGCGTTGATCCTGTCATGTATAATTAGGACTTCTTGCATAAACTCTTTGGCCCCTTGTGTCTGGGCTGCATATTGTGTCCAGATTGTCTGTCCAGAGTTTGCAGTTTAGGTAGTACTTTTAACATGAAAATGCCACTACACAGCCTATACATTCCAGCAGTATTTCTTTTACCTTAATGGGGTACATACAATATATCGTGTTAACACTGACATTGCAGAAAGTGTGGTGTGAAGTATGGTCAGTTAACCCCAAATACACATGCTAGAACTTTTTTGTTCCACGATACAAGAAGAAAACGTGCACGATTTTAATTTTCCATAACTAATACTAGATAAACCTGTCTGATAGAACATCTTTTTCTTTTTAAATTAACTTTAATCCTACAGCACTGGGCTTGTTGAAATGCAGTCTCTACATGAGTGCCGCAAAATTCCTGAGGAACAGAATAAAAACATTAAAAGGGAGCATTTGGTTGCAAAAAGAAGCGTATCATCAATTGCATGTAAATATTTCAGCTACAGAGAGGATAGTTTGGTGATGTGCTGCAGTTATTGCCACTACATGAGGCAACAGCAAAACCTGGCAATAGCCAGATTAATAATTGTGTAGTACTTGATAGTACTCCACAATATCAATCTGGGACCGCTCCATGTAAATCCGTTTGGAGGAAAGAGGCACGGATTGGACAATGCAACAGTATGTCCCGCCTCTGACAGGTTTGTTTTTAGCCAATCGCGGGATCTTCACAACGAGCGGAGCCAATTGGTAGATTTAACTCTTACCAAAACCTGTAGGTAAAAAAGAACAAACATCTTTACCATCCAGAAATGCGCAAAGCATCTCTCGTTGTTCTTCCTTCAAAGAAGCGATAGGAGATTCAGCTAGAATTGACTTAATAGCAGCATCTACACGATTGTTGTCCTCCGTTGCCATGTTTGTTTTGATCTACTGGCGCTTGGTGTCGTCTTCACACCTGGATATCCCGCCCCACACACGAATACTGCTGCGTGATTGGCCCAAACCAACTTGGTGCTGTACGAAAAGTGAAGGCGGGAGCGGAGCAAGATGGTTTCTTGAGAGATTTGTGAACTCACAAATATCGCGAGAAATCAACTTGCTGGCAAGGTTAGCAACAGCACCAGTTTTTCTATTTCTGCGAATTTCAGATGCCTTTGCCAGTGTTAGACCATGTAAATACGGATGGAATGATGTTTTTTTTCAGCATTGCATTGGCTACATTGGTATTACATTGGTAGACTTGACTGCTAGGGTACAGCTTCCTTTTTGAAAGACTTTGCCCGTGTGCCCATACGGTACATGCCCCAACCTTGCCTATTGGTTCACTCCAGAGGCAGCTTTCTTAGATGAGCTGCATTGCTGCGTCAGTCTCACCCTCACTTGCGTCATTTGTTGGCCATTTCTTGTTACTATTTTTCTGGCTCTGGCACAGAGAGATTGCTCCTCCTGAGCCCTGATTGGTTTTCCAACTGGGGAAACGGCTTTCAGTGAGCTTAATGCCAGACTTCTATGAATTGCATAAAAAATCAGAGGTAAGTGCAGCCACTCAGCGTTCTGGCAGCCAATCGCCTCTTAACCAAAGAAACTTTTTCTAGTCATTACTCTCGTCCACAGAGCAACCTGCACTGTCTGGGTTCTTTTGCCTCTTTATTGAAGCACATCCATATGATCTTATTATTGACTGCTTTCCAGGTTTCTCACCTACTGCCCCAGTAAGAGGATCTTATCAGACGAGGCTCTCAAACACGAGTACTTCAGAGAGACGCCGCTCCCCATCGACCCCTCCATGTTCCCCACCTGGCCGGCCAAGAGCGAGCAGCAGAGGGTGAAGAGAGGCACCAGTCCTCGTCCACCCGAGGGAGGCCTGGGCTACAGTCACCTGGTAAGGACATTAGGCTCCACTTTCTCCATTACATACAGCTACCAGGCTTTCTGAATGCTGTCTGTGTTAAATAGATTACAGACCTACAGGCTTCTGCGTTGTGTGCGCGTATTTCCTCCTTGTGTTTTCCATGATGAGCACCCTTTAGTTCATAACGTTTTCAGCAATGGTTTCACTCACTGGGAAGCTTTGGACTGATACTAAAATTCTTGCACTCTAAGTGGTAATAAGTAAGGGCTACTTCACAAATTAGACAACGCCAAATGTAGTGGTTGTTTTTCTTTAATTGTTGTCGTAGTGGAAAGATTTGTGAAACAGACAATGGGACATAAACACTCTCCACTGAACACCAGAAAAAATAGTAACAAATTCTAATTTTAATATTTTACATCTTCATGCATACTTTGGTGGAAACACAACAAAATATGTTATTTAATTCAGGTAAGGGATTTTTCCAAAGGTAACCAGTGTAATGTTGGTCAGTTCTGTCATAAATATGCAAGAAATGAAGCCACACAATGTCAGAAGTGTGATGGACTGCAGTGTTGCATTACTATGTGTTAACTTTGTGTCCCTCCAGGGAGATGACGACCTGAAAGACACCGGCTTCCACCTGACAACCAGCAACCAGGGAGCATCTGCAGTCGGCCCAGGATTCAGCCTGAAATTCTGAGCCTCAAACCGTAGGACATCTGGCTGTCTAACAGAGAAAGATGGAGCAGAGTTCTGGGACTTGTTTGGAGCCGGACTGTGTCACTGGTTTACAACTATAGGCCAGATCAGTATCTGATCAGTTACAACTGTTACCAAATAGTCAGGACTGTCTAACAGCAAGACTAATGGCTTAAACATGTTGAATTTCAGGTATTTCTCAGCAATTTCACTATTTCAAATGTGACCATTTTAGCTCCAGAAGAGGACACACAACAATACATCTACTAGAAGTTTAGCTTTTTATTTTACTTTTGTTTGATTTTCCCTTTCATATTTTACCAGAGAGGACCAGAAGATTTTTTATAAATGGTTGGTATTTCCTGGCTGCCTGAGCTACTGTATAATGATGCAGCATAATGTTAGAAACTAACTAGGGAATGTCAAGTCACTTGATGACAGGGAGGCAGTGTTTTTCCTAGAAATAAAGTTTGAAACTTTGTTTTGTCTGCCATTTTCCCTATATTTATAAATGCTGTCCAAGCTATGCAAACACAACCGCACACTGCCAGAAGAGAAAAAAAATGTAAGGGAGTCGAGCTGAAAAGAAATCCAGCCTTCAACCCGACTTGGTAGTCAGTGTCCAAAAGTGATGTCATTCTTTGCACTGCACACTTTGTCTCAGTACTTTGTTCTTTCAGGGGAAAAGAGGCCCCGACTTTGCTCTGCTTTTGTTTTTAAATGGCTCTGCAACTTAAGAATTAAACCAATAAATTCTTTGATTTTGAGCCAAAGAAAAATAAACAGTAGAGCTTTGGTCCCTGCAAGACCACTCTCCACTTTCACTGGAACAGATGCTGAAAAATCCTCCTGCCCTGGGGCTTCTCGAGCCAGCACCAAATGGAAATGTTCATTAATCAGTTTTATCTGTCCCCTGCCCCCACTAGAGCCCCTTCTGCAGATTATTACACCTGATGTGTTGAATAAGCTTGGAAGGAGAGCTGCTAGTGGAACTGACTGCTCAGCCTCTGGAGGCAGACTCCTGGCTTCACTGTGAAGCTAGTAAAGTAAGCTAGACGTCTGAGGTGTTCCATATGCAGTTTAAGGTCCAAATAGCTCCAAAGGCTGTAGACGACATTGCTTATTCTGGCTTTAGCATCTTAGTTCGGTCAGTGTGTAAATTATTCAAATGGCATGCATCTAAGCAGGAGCTTCTGTAAGTTTCAGGTCATTAAAAAGAAACCCGCTGGTGACACGGATATTTTTTTGAAATGACGCTTTTTTCCATGAGGTTGATTTTATACACCCTGAAAGTGAAGTCTCTGTTGAAGAACACTGTCCAACTAATTGGACCCCGTTTTCATTTTCAGAGATTCCGTGACGATCCGTGGGTGGCCTTGGACACCACCACTGCCTTAGCAGCAAGAGCTTTGACAAAGTCCAGGCTTGATGAACCCAGAGTAGACGGTATCGTCCCAAACAGCCGGTGTGTGAGTTTTCAACACCATATAAAATGCAGCATCTACTATGAACAGCTCTTCACAGTCAGGTCATTTTCCATAAAAATACTACATGTCATGGAACATTTATTTTTTTTGCACATATGAAAATGCATTTGCACAGTGACATTCAACAATAGAGAACTGTATGTGGAAGATACAGGGAAGACATTTTAAAAAACAAAACATGTGCCCATAGTGAATGAGGTCTCCAGGGGACCGTATGTGTGAATGTGTCCCGTTCAATGTGGCCCTCAGAAGCGCACACGTACCCTCCACGAGTAGTTAGTGAGAACTTTGTCTTTTTTCTTCACAATGCAGGTGTATGTGCCTTCATTGATGGCGTTGGCCACTATAGTGATGTGGTCGTCTTTCAAGGAGATGTAGTTCGGGTGAGAGAACTCCAGCAGCTCCCCGTCCTTGTACCAGCTGAAACAAGAGTCACTTTAGACAGCGAAATCATACTATAGCATGACCACAGCTACAGAAACTGATAATGTGTTAGATAGGGATACTCACTATACTTTGCCTTTCTTTGAAGCTATTTTCTTCCCACAGCGAAAAGTAAGCTTCTTACCCTCGACTACTAGCTTATGTTTGGTCCTTGGTGGAGCTGGAGTGGGAGCTGCAGTGGGGAAAGGGAATTCTGAAGAGGATCGAAAAGAAACACTTTAGCTGGTGCTTCACAATTAGAAATCAAATCTTTTATTGATCCTACAGTGTTCCTGGCCATTCAGTAATCATCTAAGTAGCTGCCAGAGATATGAGGTTACTGTAAATCTGGAGATGTCACGACCAAATTGCCAAAACTCCAATAACCTTCAAATATTTGATGCAAGCGTTATCACATGAGGCATTTAGTATTCTGACCAGGCGGCGCTGTGAGTGTCTTATCAATCTAATCTCTCCCATCTGGTGTCTGAAAACACAACAGGCCGCCTTGTGATCAACTCAAAGTCTGCTTAAAAACAGTCGTTCTCGTTAATGCCGCAAAAATCCAAATTGACCTTGTGTGTCTCTAACCCTCAAGCCACAGTCTGAAATTCCAGCGGTTTGGAGTCACTCAGGAATTTTCCACAGCCGTACAACGTCTCCCAATCAACAATGAGGAACAGATTACTGTGAGCCAGGAATCGTATCCTCTTGCCTCTCTCCACACTGTCCCTTGTTGCTGACAAAAATCTCAGAAAGCCACAACAATCTATGGGTTGTGATGGTTAAGAGGAGACATTTCCTGTTGTGCAACAGGAGACCTCAGCACCAGAGCATCCTGCAGTAAACCTAAAGAGGCTCAGCCTGTCAGACTGCTGATGTGTCATGCTTGGTGTAAAGCAGCAGCCACTGAGACAGCAATCAGCAGATACTGTCTTGACTCTGTTCTTTGGCTTAAAAGCAATTTGCCTCCCCAAGGACGCTGCTATTCTCCAAAAGTAAAACACAAGCTCCTCCAGTGGCAAGTGTAATCTCCCTTCACATCAGATTCTTGAAAACCTCCATCGCAGCTCTGCACTGCTGGACCTGTTGGCTCCTGTTGCTCTATTGGCAAACGGTTCACAGCAGCTTCTTGAGCTGCTCAATTGAGAGAAAACTTTCTCTCTTTTTTTTTCCCCTGGACTGTTGCTACGTCTTACCGTAACAGAAATCACAGCTGGAGGGGCAGTGCTTCTGCATCAGCTTGCGTTTGCTGTCGCAATAGCCTTTCCGAGCCCAGGCCGGACAGATAAATAAGCGGTCCAAACATCCTGGAGGAGAGAGGGAGACAGAGTGAGGAGGAGGGGATCAGACAGCAGCTCTCACTCAGCAGCAAAAAGAATTTGGATCCCCAAACTGTTTCTTGTTCCAGTGAAAATGACTCACCATAATACACACTAATGATGACTCATGAGTAGCTTATACAGTATTCATTAATGCCACGTTGGCTTTCAGTGTCAGTCGTCAAAGACAAACACTGTGGTCTACATTCTAGCTGGTTTCAACTAAATGTGCATCACAGGTTCATACTGCTGGTTCTTGTACAAGTATATCCAGATGTAATACATCTAATGCTGGGATCAGACTACAAAATGTCACTGTGTCGGATCAAGCCATCACTGTTCTAAATTCTTGCTTTGACTTGGCCTACAGAGATGGCTGACTACATGTGACCAACAGCAGCTTCTGAGGCACAAGAATTCACCTGCTGGTCTTTCTGTCAGGTTATAAGAGGCTTCCCAGATGCTGCAGAAGTCATCTGCCACTAGAAAAGACTACTCAGCACTCAGTCAATGAGATATATCACGTAGTCGGATCCCAGCAGAACTACAGGCGGTTTAGGTTTGCTTCATTTGGGAAGCTTTTGGAGGAATAGCAAAACATCATCAAGAATCTTTTGCAAGAAGTTTGCCATTTGTTTTCTGGCAGAAACGTACAAAACATTAGCACTGTGAACTCACCATACAGACGGTGCAAACCCCACACCTCATCCTGTGTGATCAGCTTGCGCCCTGTCAGTGTTGCGTTTAGGTGCATTATAGCTTTCGGGTCCATGGAGTGCATGAGTCCCAAGACATGGCCGATTTCATGAGCTGCCACGTGAACAAGATCCGTCAACCAAACCCCTGCAACAAAGACACGGTTGATTTTCTTCTCACACTGTTTACACTGACATGCACCCCCCGAGCTCAGATCAGTGTCTGCTGCATCCACCACTTTCACCAAACATGATAAAGACACATGCCTTTCTTCCAGCTGAAGCGCATGTTTCCCAGAATCCAGTACTCGTCGTCGTCAAAGTGGATCTCGCCTGTTGGCGGGAAGAATGCATGAGCCAATTCTCCTGTAATGCCGTCGAAACAATGGTGCAAGTGGGACTGCCAACAGTCTGTGTGGTTGGCGGGGTAGAAGCCTGCCAAAACAGACATGATCAATTACAAAAGCCCGAGCTTTTTCTACAGCCTGCACCCCACAGGATGACAGCCATTCCTCTCACTGTCACTGGGATTTATGCAGGGCTCTGGAGTTTGCACCCAAAAGGACAGACAAAGCATAATTTAGACTGCTTCTCATGGCCTGACATGTATGGAAGTTGTTAAGCATTTATTTTTTTCATTTCAAATTGTGAATCATGCTGAATATAAGCTTGGTAATATAGTCACGGTAGTGTGATTTAATGAGTTTGGAGGCGAAGACATTTGGGCGATGACAGCATGGAGAGAGAAACAGTAACGACAAAGCAGAAGTCTGGAGCTCGGAGCCAAGGAACATCTGTTGGGGACTGATACAGCTACATTCACAGTACCCACCAATCTTAATGTCTGCGTCTTGGTCAGCTGGCACCTCTCTGAAGCTGAACGGCGAGACGTCGCTCCACATGCCAAAAGCCTTGGCAATGCCTCGCCGTGTGTCGCTGGCATTTATCAAGTTTGTGGGAAAGGAGAGCAACCTGCTCAGACACAACAGCATTATGTAGTTAATACTGGTCCCTGTACACATTCCGCTACAGCAGAGCATTCTGCCAAAACACAATGGCTACTGTTCAGACACACCAGAATTCCCAGAAGCACTGCAAGTACAGCTTCATTACTGAGACTTAATATTGGTTTATATGTCAACGAGGGCTACATTAATGTTGAAACTTTGAAGAAGTAAGAGTTATGTATTAATCAACTGGTAAGATTTGAATTTAGCTAAGTATGTACATTTTGTCTACTGTTCTCTGATGTTTGTTGGATCACCAAATCCAGTGATGGAATGGCTTGTTCAGTCTAATCTTCCCGTAAAGCACTTTAAGATATAATTTCACAGCTCCAGTCACTGGAACTTCTCCAAACTGTCAGTGCAGCGCAGTCCAAATGGTTTGAAGCCAAGCAACTGCAATGTGAGGGTTCTTTCATTTTTCTCTTTGACAAATATAAGCACAGAGTGTTGTCTGGTGATCACTGCTGGATCAGAACTTTGACTAACATTTGAGGCTTTGACAAACCTTTGGTGGATGAATTTTAGACCCTTAAGAACCACACTTTAAAAAAAAAAAATTCTCCCTTTAAAATACCCAAATTCAATCAGTAACAGCTTTACAACTGTAAGGCCTAGACAGACAACCTTTGGATCTGCTGATCAGAGACACTTCAAAAAACAGGACTCTGTGTCCTCATCACCAAGACAGAGTGAGATCTAAAATTAGACCAGTCTTCAGAATTCTAAGTATGAGAGTGAACAACTGCCTTATAAGTCAGCGATATGGTCCTAATGAAGTCTTTCAAAAAACTTTCAATTGCTACTTTGGCAAATATGATGCAACAGATCATACTTGTTATGCTAATCTACATACTGTTTGAATTTTACTGCTAACTATATGGAGTATGTTTAATGTCAGAGCCGTACATCATAAGAGTAAACTATGAGTCAGTTTTCAATGTCAGCTTATACTTTGTGTCACATATCCTGTCATGCATGTATCCAAATGTGTGTTGTGTTTTCCTTGCTTTCCCACCCCTCCCTCTTCTCCCATCCCTCCCCCTTGCCCTCCTCTGTCCTTCTCAACCCGCCCGGCCAGCAGGCAGATGGGTCCCCCCTATATAGAGCCGGGTTCTGCGCGAGGTTTCTTCCCTGTTAAAAGGGTGTTTTTCCTTGCCACTGTTGCCTTTGGGCTTGCTCTGGGGGTCAGGCATGTGGGTTCTGTAAAGCGTCTTGAGACAATTTGACTGTAATTGACGCTATATAAATAAAATTGAATTGAATTGAGATATGAAGCACAATGAGGCTGTTTCTGCTGACTGTACCGTCTAAAAACGGCAGCAGGTTACATTCTAATAACTCAGAAGCCCTGGATCCCTCTTGTAAGGACAACCAAGTTAGGAAAGGTTCATGCACATTTTGACTGAGATGATAGTTTGGGTTAAGCTATCCCCTTTAAGTGCAGCTAACCCACCTCAACAGAAGTTGGATTACAAGCTCTTTAGAACTGCATTCAATATTTGCTATTGCATACTTCAACCGCAGAATGTATGATTTTTGCAATTTTTTTTTCATGGACTTCTGTACAATCTGATTACTTTTTGCAAGCCAAGGAATCTCCCCCTGCTGAAAATAAGAAAAATGTAGATTTAAGTTACACCCGTGCTGGCTTCACTTTTCAGACCTGAAGGCTACGACCATCTTTTCTGCACAGTCTAGCTGAAAAAAAGCACTTCTGTTTTGCTGTAAAACTAAAAATCAATCCTTCATGTTTGCTCCTTCTAAGCCATTCCCAGGGGTATTTCTTCTCCTGTTTTTATTTTGTGCCTGGCTGTTGTGCTGACTAGAGGAGAAACTGCAAATGAATACTTGTATGTCAGCTTGAACTTGTCCCATTTGAGCTGCTCCGGGGTGAGGGTGTAGCGCTTGTTCCTGGAGAGGTGAAGCACTTGTGACCGGGCCTCTTTACGGATCCCGATGAGCAACACAGTGGTGTGAGCTTCTTCCTTGGACAAAGAAAAACCTTTAATTAATCACCTAACACTTTGAGGTGCAGTTAGACACTGACACTTGAAGCTTCTCTCATGTAAAGACAATGAGCATTGATTAGCCTTCCAAAGAAATTCAATACATTTTAATGTGAATGTTGCACATTTAATTTTTATCCAAGAGCATTCCATCTAAAGGAAAGGGGCACTGCTCAGCAGTAAAAATGTTTTCCTGACATGAAGTCTGATCCTTTTCACAAATGTCTTCTACATCTCTTCAGGGATGGGAAACATCAAGTGCATCCCTCTGATTCTGGATTCTGCACTCTTTTTCTAGCTTTGACAGGCTGTCTGTGGGTGCTGTATGTTTTAGTCATTTCATAAATATGTTCTGACAAATTTGAAGTTGCTGTCTGCATCGGTGAATAGCAGTGATCAGAACAGTTGATAATTCTGTAACTTTTTTATGAATATGACTTTACATAATAAATATGAAATTCTGACCCAAAGAACTCATGCTGTGTTGGCGAACAGTAAGGTTTCTTGTCCCATCTGATGGCTTTAAGGAGGTAGACATTACAACTGAAATGTAGCTGAAAGGGTGCCTGAGTAGCCTTAAACAGGGGCTATAGTCACCGATGCAGTGGCCATGAGTTTGAGTCCAATCCATGACCATTTTCTGCTTACTTCTCCCCATGTTTCCTGTCTCTTTCTCTACTGTCCTCTATAGTAAAGGCTAAAAATGTCCAAAAAATAACTGAAAAAAGAAATATACCTGAAGGTATACTCAACCGGCACTCACCAAGACACTCATGCACACTGTGGTTTTTTTCAGCTGCTTTGCACAAACAAAACTAAAAGTACCAGCACAATGATTTCTTGTTCCAAGATCTTTTTTTAAGGTTCTGATGCAAATTATACGTGTTTGAAATGTCCATGCAAAATTTAAGAAGAGTGGACAAGATAGCAGCATGCGGGTGTATTTTTTAATTAATTTTGTTGGTACATACACTGCCTTTCAAAAGTTTGCAGTCACCAAGACTATTTCATGTTTTCCATGTAAACTCACACTTCTATTCATGTGCTAACATAACTGCACAAGGGTTTTCTAATCATCAATGAGCCTTTCAACACCATTAGCTAACACAATGTAGCATTAGAACACAGGAGGGATGGTTGCCTCTGTACTCCTATTTAGATATTCCACTAAAAATCATATGTTTCTAGCTAGAATATTCTAACTCTTACAGCTGCAGCAGCTGAGTGCTATCTCCCCTGCAGGTGAATATCTTGATGTAGTTTGAGGTTCCTCAGCACCGTGAAGCTTTTACCGCACAGTCATTTACCACAGTAACAATGTCTAGACCGTATTTCTGATTAATTTAATGGTATCTTCATTGAAAAAAACACTTTTCTTTCAAAAATAAGGACATTTCTAAGTGATCCCAAACTGTTGAACGGTAGTGTACATCTGGTCATGAAGCTCTAATCTTAGTTTCCTCAGAAAGTACCAAAATCTCTGTATAAAGACTGTTGAGCATACAGTCAATCAGGTGTAAGATGAGAGACAGAGCCTGCCAGTGAAATACAGGTTCAAACTAAGTGTTGGCTGTATTGTCTACAGGGCAATGCATGGTTTCCTTCCCTGTGCTCTAACAGGGACGGACTGTGAATGCTGCAGTAGATGTGTGTGCTGTTCCATTTGTCCTACAATATACACAGTCTAGGGTATTTGTTGGTTGCCCCTTACACTGTTATGTACACTGTTTCTGACACCAACGTAGATATCAAAACTGTTGCCTGTGATTATTCCTGAGCAGTTCCAAGTGCTATAGAAGAGTAGATTCGAGATTGTATTGCCTTCCTGTCCAAAGCCCAGAGGTTGGACACAGCAGAAGATTCTTGGACACTTTTGAACTTCCTGCTGTGTTTGGGTTCCACTGACGGAAAGCATGTACAAATCAAACTGCTAATTCCATTAATACTCTGTTAATGATTAAATGTAAACGTGTGGATGAAGGTGAATCTCCTAAAACAGTGTCAAGAAAAACAAAAGGTTTTTTTTTCTGTTCTCGGTGTCACCTTTTGGTTCTTATTGACTTCTTTCTACTTATTTCTTTTTAGAAAAAAATATGAAAATTGTCAGAGGTAGCATCCTGGAAAGTCAAATCAGATAATTAAAAGTGCTGTTCTGCTTACTTAGTATGTGCAGGCGGGATGTGAAAAACATGAATGAGTCCAAACAGCATCAGAAATATCCTTCGAGATCTAAGGCGAAGCCAACAAGGGGCTATTGGTCCAGTTTACAGAACTGTAGACTAGGTTTGTTTACATATGAAAGCTGACAAGGGTTTGAACTTCTCTTGTGAGCTTTTAGGATTTTTTTTCACAAGACTTCAGTCACCTTTTAAGTAAACAACAGAAAAGCAAAACCACCAATTCTATCGTGGAGAGAATGACCATTTAGTTTAGTTCTCACGCTTCTCCATCATGGTATTTTTCCTCGGACACAAGTGCAACTGTTCACACTTTTGCCTCTTATCCAGTTTAACAACTTTAGTAAAGTATACTGAAGCCTTCAATGTGTCCTATGCAAGCTTTGCTCTCTTAGGGAAAAATGCTGAAGATGGAGAGCAAAAAGCAAAGCCGCTCCCTTCATTCTGCATTCTGTATTCTACACCCTGTCTTCTGGTTCCTGTTTCTGCTTCGCCCTGTCAAGACAAACAGATGCAGAACTTCCTTCATTTCCTTTGTAAAACAGTGAAAGAGGGGCAGGCAGTCTGGCAGCACTGCTGTTGAACTTGATGATGTCTCTTGCTCTGATCTCAAAAGTAATGATTTTGGGGGTGAATTATATGCACAGGCTTTATACAACATTTGCTTTCCTGACCTCAGCTGACACACTGGAGTCATGTGTTCAGTGACTTATGAGGTGTTTAGTGCACTAATGCCAGCAAAGTTCTCTCAGTGTCACGTCTTGTTATATTCACTGCAAATCTAATCTCGCACTTTGGCACAAATGGAAATGAACTGTAAATCATGGGGACCGAAACAAGCCCTGTAGACTAAACCTTGAAGCCAGTGGTGAGTGCTGACTCGGAGGGCAAAACATCTGAGGACAAATCCTCAAGGATCCAGGGGGGAGTCTGGAAGAGTATAACCTGTTCCATAAACTGTTGAACAAGAGATTGTCTTTTTCATTCTTGGTTTTCAAAACACGATAGGCTCCACTCAGCAAAAAGGTTATGTCTGAATTTAATACAAAACACAAGCTTGTCTGTTGAACTTTTCTGCAGCAGACAAATTTAATTCACAAACTGAGGGTGAGATTAAGGCTTCTGAATACAAATTAGATTGCAGATTAATGGAAAACAGTTAATTATTGTATTTAGGTGGCATGGAAATTCTTGGTGTGCTGCGTATTCTGCTACATCTCAGCTGGATATCGTGCAAATAGTGCATTATTTTCGTCAAAATCCTCTTTAACCACATTTTCATTTTATTCCCTGATGCATGCATACTCCAATATGTCTTAGATTTACAAAATTTTAGTGTGCGATATTCTGGTAGCCTGCAAGAAGCTTATCTAAGGCGGTTATGTAATCGCTGCCGGCAGTCTTCTTGATTGACACATAATGAGAGTGTGTGGCAAAGGGAATGACATAAAGTGATCCTTCAGGCTGTGTTTCACAGTGGGTGGGTGGCACTGAGTGAAATGTGTGGAGGAACACATTTATCCAATTTACTGAAGACATTACTGTACAGGGATCCGTCCCAAAGCCTAACCTAATTATAGTATTCCTCTTACTTTACCTTAAAGCAACATTAATTGAATCTGATGCCTATTACCATAACTGAGTGATTTCATCTGATGATGTTTAAAGAAACCAGAGTCATCAAACAGACAGCGGAGCCTTATTAAAATACTGGCAGAATAAAAATGGAAGAAAACGATGTGAGTAATGCTCAGTCAGCCTGACATTTCTGGTATTATCCTCGTGCTTCTCAGCTGATAGTTCACGAAAGATTATTATCATTCCAGGTAATTTTCATGACTGTTAAACACATACCACCTGTGCAAGAGACTTTACAAATAATGTTTAAGCTCAACAAGAAAAGTGAAGAAAACAGTTTGCATTAGTCTTGTTGAGTGAGAACAACTTTTTAGGAAATTATGTTCAACCAACAAGCTCCATGGAGTTCTGGGAAGTATTTCAGTGTCATTTAAAATGATTTTTATGTGTTGTATACTTGTGTTAATAGATATGAACACGAGCTTTGACTAACATTTTAGATTTAAAATGACCTGAATAAAATCATCTGACTAAAATGATCTGAATAGATTTGCATGTGAAGGATCTACCAAATATTACTTAATTTCAGCTTGAACTGTCACATTTGCCTTCACAGCTGCTTCCTCAGTCTATTAAGTTGAAATAAGAGTCTTTTATGAAGATGTTTTAAAAGTCATTTAAAGCCTCCTTGGCATGCAGCTTCACGGAAACATGAGGCAAAATGTTGGAGAAGCACAATTCTTAATGCAGTTTGTCAGACAACCAGACAGCACGGGGCCCAGCTGTGCATATGATGGGGTGCTCACAGCATACCTCTAACCTCCAGGAGGGGAACGCGGTGCTCTGGTTCATCCCTACGAACAGGCTGAGCAGCGCGGCGGCCAGCAGAGCAGCGAAGCCCCAGTCGCCACTTCGTAAACTTCTGGGAGTCTGACAGCACACCATGGCTGCGATCACACCTCCAGGAACAAGAAGTAATCCCTCCGAGAAGACTAGTGTAGCATCGATGCCTGCGGGGTACTACTTGCTGGCCATGGCACCGATCAGTCGTGGAGCTTGTGGTGCTGTGTGTCCAGCCTGCGGACCGGGTGAAGCAGCGCAGACTGCATCAGCTCCGCTCGGCTCTCTTCCGCACAGTGCGCCTGCCAGCGTGCTGGTTTCACATTACTGTAGATGGGGCAGGGGGTCAGTGTCGAGACAATCTAATGAAAACCAAACGCTCCACTGTCCGTCAGAGAACTTGTTGCAGCTCCGTTAAAGCGGACTCAGATGGGCTATTTTCAGCAGGATTTTCGGAGTTTTATGTAATGCTGCTGAGGAAGGAAGCTGTCTTCTCCTCCTACCTCTGAGGCAACACTCACATTTTCAGAGCAGAGCAGAAAAAGCACATATGCTGTGATTTAGGAATAAAAAACTATGCGGTTTTGGGTGGTCTTTTGTATTTTTCTGTTTTGCAACAACAGGAAAACTGCATTCCAGAATTGGAGGACATTTTCAAGTTTCAAATAATTCATGTACAAAATACTAAAACATGCAGTTGTTGTGTAAATTTACTTGTCCTGAGTCCAAATGTTGAACAACTAGGAGAAATGAATGAAGTCTGGAGTTCAACCTAAAATGCCATTTTTATCTTGTCTCACCGCTCTGACGACCAAATTTTAACCTTTTTATTTGAGATTCATCAAAATCGAACAGTTAAAATGAACCTTTTCTCTCTTTTTTGGTATTATTTTTTTCTCATTGATGTCTCTTGCAATTGTGGGAGCATTTTTTTTAGTAAACATAATATTTTAAATAATTATTATGCATGGGCTGCACAGTAGATTATTGGATAGCCTTACGCCTTGCAACTAGAAGATCCCCTGTTCGAGTCCCGGCCTTCCTGGGATCTTTCTGCATGGAGTTTGCATGTTCTCCCTGTGTATGCGTGGGCTTTCTCCAGGTTCTCCAGCTTCCTCCCACAGTCCACAAACATGCTGGGGTTAATTGGTGATTCGAAATTGATGGTGAGATGTGAATGTGATTGTTTGTCTCTATGTGTAGTCCTGTGACAGACTGGTGACCTGTCCATTGTGTCCCCTGCCTTCACCCTCAGTCAGCTGGGATAGGCTCCAGCTCCCCCACGACCCTAGTGAGGATATTTTTTGTGTTGCAAATGATAGATACAGGCTAGATGATGGAGAGTTAAAACAGCAGTTTTGAGTTGCAGTTTCATGAAAGGAATACTTTTGCTCGCCTCATGTACTCTCTGTCTTTACATTTGGCCCATTTAGACTGTTCATGGCAGATTCCACAAAATCTGCTGCACACTTTAGCACTGGTAGCTGTGTACTGAATAGTTAAGCCTTAAGCTATAAACATTAACTCATGTAATACCATTTGCCACCTGTAGCACACCTAGAAATTCATTATAGTGAGGCCTGCCGCTGAAAATCTTGGAGTGTCACACAAAAACTAAAAGCCATAACTGAATTAAAGGAGATCTTCTATGCTTTTGTAATACAAAGGCTAACTGGAAACCACATCAATATTAGACTGAAGTAATCACATACCATAAAAAATTGTTTGACTGTAGGATCAGATCTTTACGATTAAATAATATCTAGCCGTGATGGAACTCAGGATTCAGCGGCACAACTAGTGATTTAATGGCAGCTGATAAATTGTGATACTGTGTTTGACAGCTTATCTGCCTGAGGTGAAGAAAAGTACGGGGTCATGTGTTGTTCAATCCTGACTGATCCTGTCTCCAGGTCAGGGATCAATTGTGATTCATGATGTTACTGCCCTGTCTTTGTTGCTATGGATGCTGCTACTATCTGATGCTGCAGATATGTACTAAAATCACAAGAGAGACCCCCACAAACAGCTGGAAGAAACAAAATAGGCTTCAGATCTAGTTTTAAGCTGCTGCTGTATGATTTTTTTGTTATTTGTTAATGTCAGCCAAACCCCTCTCTTACCTTTTGTTGTTGCACCTTCGCTATTTGCAATTGTTTGTTTGACCTTTCATCTCTTATCTTGGCTGCCTACCCAGACCCCTTAATTCATTTACCTTTTGTTCTTTATTGTATTACCCTCTGTCACTAATTAGCAACCATATGCAATTTTATCATGATTAACCCTTGCATACAGCCCCCTCCCTACCCTCTGACCCACTCTGACCATCTCTATAAAATGTGGACTCTGAAAATGCTCTTGGTCGTCTTGCCTTCACAGACTCACACTCTGTGTTGGTAAGCCCACCGTATGCCAGAATACCAATAAACACCCTACAACAGCAAACTTTGAAGGACTAAGAGTGGAAATTTCTTCAACAATGCACAGTTGTGTGATGCCGCCTTCACTTGCACTGGGACACTACAGTTGCATTCAAACATAATAGGTGGACAGTGGAGTTTAAGTGAATGACCGTTCTGGTCTGGAGTGGCCACAAGGATGGTCAATGAGATTTCAGAAAAGGCTGTGCAACCCCCGGCTGCCACTTGGAAAGGTCTCTGTTTGCTGCTAAAAAAAAAAAAAATACAAAAATGTCAACACTTGATACTGAATTTCTGGGAAGAAAGTAAAAGGATGCAAGTGACTGGTGGTGTTCAAATAAGGTTTAGTTCAGGGACTCACAAGGATGTCCCAGGGGTTTAATTTTCCTCCAGTGAGGCAGAATAACAGCAAAACACCAAAACACGGAAGCCCCATCACATCTGACAGTCAGCCCCTAAATTAAAAAATAATTCAACACAAAACAAGATCAGGACTCCACACTAGACTTCTAGTAGCAAAGCAGCAAGCTAGTAATCAGCAGGTACTTTTTCAGCAAACATCCTGAAATCTAACAGCAGGAAAGCAGAATGTAATTTGTGGCATTGAGCATGTATATTATTATGCCAGTTTCTGGATTGTAGTATTGTGTATACCAACTCACAGGTTTGAATAGCTTGGCACAGTAATTCAGTTCAGTTCCAATTCATTCTTTTAAAAGGGGTTAATTTTACATTTAAATATTTCTAAATGTATCTGAGTTAGAGATAGATGAGTTAGCTACTTTTCATTGCCTGATGTAGTTACACATCTGAAAACACAAAACACTGCACAATATGTACAATCGCTGAAAAAAATGTACACTGTCAAAAACGCATGTACAATAATGAAAATGCATAGACAGTTAAGTTACTACAGAATGTATAATACACTTAAAGATACTAGTATTGTATGAGTAATCCTGTTAAAGGTGAAAGAAGAAAACATCAGTGTCAATTATCTTGATTCTCAATAAGGCATTTTTTTAAACTTTTACTTATGTCTGCTGCAAAAACAAGGCATATTAGAAATAACTGACTAAATTACTGACCAAGGACTCACATGTATGGAGGTGTGAATGTTTGTGAAACTACCAAGTGGGGAAATGACTCAAAGTGAGGGATCTAAGGACTACAGTGTAAAGACCTGATGAGTAGTGTCATAGTCCCTCTGCTTTGTTTTGTGATGGCTGCTCCAATTTAACATACACTACTGTTTAAAGTTTGGGTCACTTAGAAATTTCCTCAGTTTAGAAAGGAAAGCAGTTTTTTCAATGATAATAACATTAAATGAATTAGAAATACAGTCTAGACATTGTTAATGTGGTAAATGACTATTCTAGCTGAAAACAGCTGATTTTTAATGGAATATCTACATAGGGGTAGAGAGGAACATTTCCAGCTACCATCACTCCTGTGTTCTAATGCTACATTGTGTTAGCTAATGGTGTTGAAAGGTGAGTTTTCATGGAAATGTACACTACTTTTGAATGGTAGTGTATATAGGCTCTTTCAATGCTCTCTTAAACCAGCTCATATGGGACAACCCTTGGTTATAATGTGTGCTCTTTTATCCCCTTGTGGTTTGGTAGGAGCATTTTCAAACCAGAGCTGAAAGATTCTGAACCATATCATGACCATAATTACCATGACCTGAATGACTGAAAATCAGAAACCTGTGACAACCTTGTCGTCATTTTTGACATAATCATATTTCCACCAATGGATCCTTTTGCATCCATTTTTTTTTTTTGAAAAGGGGAACTTATCTATTTTTCCTTTCCAGTATTTATTTCATTTTTGACTTTTTATTGCTTACTAATGAGCTCTGGATGGATATAGGGCCATTGCTGTAACACAAACAAAATACTTCTTAGACCTCTGTGAGCATTGTTTTCTGCCTCTTCCTGTGCAGTTCTTTGGGGAGTCAAACTGTGCGTTCTTAAGCAGGTTGTAATAGGTAGTTGTTTTGTAGTAAACGAGTTAACAGTGGTTCTGTCATTGTATCTCACCTCATTAAGCACCAAGACGGCTGTCTTCTTCTTCTTTCACAATTCTTTTCTTTTAGACACTGGTGATTAATTATTTAGGTTGGATTATTGGTTGACTTAACAAATGCATCTTATTAACAAAATAATTGTGGTGTATTTTTTGTTGCAGCCTTTATTTATATATGGTGAATTAGTTTACTTTTTAAATTGAATTATTATTTAACGTTCTAATGTATTTTATTGTTGAAGGCCTGCTGTGTAGACTTTGTCAGGAAAGTATCAAGAGGTCTAACAATTAAAGCTCTAACTTCAAAGCTATGCCTGATCTGTTGCATGATTTCTTCATTGTATTTGAATATGACGAATGTTATCAATAATAAACAAAACGTGCTGAGCATTGTTTTGCATCGTATTGACCAAATTGGAATAAAAAACAAGGCGGAACCATTAGGACTAGGTGCAGTTTCTTCGACCACTGTGCGACGTGACACTCCTGGCAGAGAAAATGGCGCCCGTCAGGTGCTGCAAGGTTTACAGTGGCCAACCAGTCAAGTACCCTCGAAGTTGACACGTAAGCTGTGTAACTGCCTATTGCCGCACCAGGTTTTGCGTACACACAAATATGTTTCTCAGAGGACAGAAGCGCAGTTTGTGCTGGATGCTGGAGTCATAGCAGGTAAGAGCTGCTGTCAGACATTTCCTCCTCTCTGTCCCCCACACGGAGCCGTAGCTCGGCGGCTAGCCTGTTAGCTTTAATCTCATAATCTCAGTAGTTGGCTCAGGCTGCTTGTCTGTCGCTACCCCACGGTGCCCTCTGCTTGGTAGAAAGCGTATCGAGAGTAGCTTCGTCAACATTTGACTTGTGGTAGTATTTAACGAAATGCCACGTGTATGACAAGAGGAATAGTTAACCACTTTTTGTTCAGCTTCGAAACTGTAGGCTTAATTTGGCATTTAGAGTGGCTGGCAGTGTTGTTGCAGCTCTCAGTGTGCAGCAGCAATATTACACATGCACAAGTGGTAAAAATAATTTCAACGAGTTATCTGCAAGTCCTGAAAAAGTCCTAAATTTTCTTGATTATATAAAAACAAAAGTAAAGATCAATATATGAAAATGCAATCTATTAGGTGATCTTTATGTTTCTGCAGGATATGTACACAGTCTCAATGCATTTTGTTCATTATAAATGATATCTTTGAGTAAAAAGTACCCTAATTTAGAACGCAAGAATAAGCAAAAAGGAAGCACAATACTTGACAAATTTACATATTGTTCAATCAGTTATATTTTAAGCACCATCAGTTAGTTTTTTCAGTGCACCTCTAAGGAGACAGTAAAGCTATGGCTGTAAGTAGAGCAAACTTATAAATGTCTTCTGTGCAATACAATAGGGTTATAATGCCATAATTCACAAAAAAGATACATTTCTTTAAGTTACATGTTTTACAGAAATGGGGGAAAAACCATCTATGGACATGTCCAACATTTTTCCAAGTGCCCACTGGTGTTACAGTTTCTGGAAAAGCACCACCTTAATGTTTACAACCTGCTGATTGTTTTTGTTTTTTCAGTTTGTGGCTCGATATACGATGTAAAGATAATTTGCTGTTCAAACCTGCAGGTGGTTTTTGGGTTCAGACGGTTAAAAATTGCCACTCAGGCAGATTTTTTTTTATGGTAAATTTTGTGCATGTAATACAGATATAGATTCTGTGTTGTGTTATACACCGTCAACTGTCCGTCTTGTAATTTGGCTGGTGTCTTTTTGTTTCTACAGGAACACCAGACCCTTACATTTTGGAACATCACTCATGTTGTAGAACCCTTGTAGAGGAATGGCCAAAGACCAGAAGCAAAGCAGGGCAGAAACATTTGTGCTGGCTGGTTCAAATGGTCATAATGGCCGGCAGTGGCAGACTGGTATGAATAACTTGGTGCAGAATCATCCTGCACCTACCAACCACACGTCGAGGATGGCCCGTGTTGCCTCACATGTCAGGCAGAAGTGTGCGGCCTATGTGCTCGCACTGAGACCGTGGAGCTTCAGTGCCTCGCTCACACCTGTGGCCCTTGGCAGTGCCTTGGCATACAAACTGGAGGGCTCTGTGGACTTGGTCATCCTGATGGTGTGTGCAGTAGCCGTCCTTGTAGTCCATGGGGCAGGAAACCTCGTGAACACCTACTATGACTTCTCCAAAGGGATTGACCATAAGAAGAGCGATGATAGGACTCTTGTGGATGAAATCTTGGCTCCACAGGATGTTGTTATGTTTGGTGCATTGCTGTACTCATTGGGGTGCTTGTGTGCCACTCTGCTCTACTTCTTGTCTACTCTTAGACTTGAACATCTAGCCCTTATTTACTTTGGGGGACTCTCCAGCTCTTTTTTATACACCGGAGGTGAGTAAAATGCACAAACCTGTGTTTATTTGCCACTAAAAGCACACTCGCATTACAACTAAGTGGCAGTAGGCAACATGGCATCGTGAATGCTGTAGTAATAGGAAAGGGTTTTAAAATGGAGAACTTGCATTTGATGGAAGAATGAAAATGGGCACAGCACATTCATGTTTGCCATCACGATTACTCTGTCATCATTTATTTAATGGCACAAAACAAGCGATGAGCACTGAGTAACAGTCCATGCACTTCACCCAAAACTGACTGAAACTGCTCACTTACAATTTGTGGTTTGTATCTGTGCAAGTACTTTTTTTATGTGCAGAGTTTTTGAGATATTTGCTTCTGAAAATTCTTCCTACACCCTGAATAATGTGGAGATGATTTTCAGCTCTGAATACTCTCTGCAACAGTGTGTTAGATAGCAGATATTTTAGAGACAGATAAATGTAAACCTGCACACAAAGTTTCCATCCATACAGTCTCATGGTTGTTAGAATTTGGGTAAACCGGCCCTTCAAGGTAGCACTTTTTTTCCCAACATGGCACTGATGTGTCACATTTTTCATGAGGTGAAATGCAGAGTGCATACTTTCCCATCAGAATTTATACATCCAAACATGGAGAGTCTTGCAATTTGTTCTAATGCATGGACTGCTTCTTTCTGTTTGAGCCTCACTTCTTTGGTGTATTTTCCTGATATTGAAAAAAATACAGTTTCATTAAAGACTAACCTCAACAGTACATTACTTGTAATGCATAACACCACTGAGTCTGTAAAACTAATTGTGTAGCTGTGCTCCAAATGAGTTTTATCAAATCTGAGAAAATAGCAGTGATAATTGTTGTCAATGTGAGCTTTAAGACACAAGCATAAGCAGAAACCCTGCGCTAAAAACTGGGAGTGCAAAGCCAATTGGAAATTCATAAGTGTGGAAATGGACATAGAAACTGTCGGATCCATTTTTTGTTATCAAAAACAATACTAAGCTGATGATCCTGTACTTATGTCATTTATGTGACTTGATGGCACCTTGTTGAAATCTCAAAATTAAACGTGACTTCCTCTTTGCTCTTTTCCGCAGGCATCGGCCTCAAGTACGTCGCCCTGGGAGATGTAGTAATCCTCATTACCTTCGGTCCTCTGGCAGTCATGTTTGCCCATGCAGTGCAGGTTGGCTACCTGTCTGTGCTGCCGCTGGTGTACGCCGTCCCGCTGGCCCTCAACACAGAAGCCATCCTCCACAGCAACAACACCAGAGACATGGACTCTGACAAGCAAGCAGGCATCGTCACCTTGGCCATCCTCATAGGCCCCACGCTGTCTTACGTCCTCTATAACCTCCTGCTCTTCGTCCCCTACGTGCTCTTTTGCATCCTCGCCACCCGTTACACCATCAGCATGGCGCTGCCTCTGCTCACGCTGCCCATGGCCTTTTCCCTGGAGAAGCAGTTCCGGAGCAGATGCTACGCCAAGATCCCCCAGAAAACGGCCAAGCTAAACCTCCTCATGGGACTTTTCTATGTGTTCGGGATCATTCTGGCACCTCCTGGCAGCTTGCCGTTACTGTGATTCATTAGCTTTGTTGTTTTAATACGGACTAGTTTATGTACCTCTTTGTATTTGTACGAAGCTATCTAAAGACTTTTACCGGCTTTAATTTATTGTTTAATTTATATGTTGGACAGAGATTTAGTTTAATCCCCCCTCTTTGACACTGAAGACGCTATCAGTATTAAGCCTGCTGTAACCTGTTGGTAAAAGGTAAGAAATGTTGTAGAGGTGGGTAGCATTTTCATGTTTCAAGGACAGACGATAAAACAACAGTTGCCAAGACAACGCTTAACACTGATACCCGAAAACATCAATTACTCCATTATTCTCAACATTGTAATGTCTGTATGGTACATTCTGTTAATTTGATCATTATGCTATTCTTTTTGGAGAGCCAAATAGTATTCCATTTAATTGTAATAAAACTCACCATACTGATGTGACATGTCTTCATTTTGGATCAAAGCTAAAAAAAAAGTTTCCTCTTTGTACCACACAAATGCAATTAAACATGTAGCAGGGAAAATGCAAAATATCTTTACCAGTAAGAAAGGTTTCAAGTTATGAAAGTATATTGACAGAGCGGTTATATATGTGGTCTATAGAAATGAAGCAACATCTTCACCTCAGGCTAGATACAATAGGCATTGCAGATGTTATCAAACTGGAACCTGCACATGTGGACATTGGCATTGAAAGAGCAGCAAACATTCCATTACACAAAAGTATTTCTTTGTATTGGTGGAGCGATACAAAGTTGACATTAAGCTGTACCACATTCTGGCACGTTATTGCTACAGAAAAGGCTCCACTGCTATTTATTCCGATCATTCATTCCAGTCATTCTGCAGAAGTTACAGTCTTAACCCTTGTGTTGTCCTGCGGGTCAAATTGACACGTTTCAAAGCGTGAAAATGTGGGAGTAAAAAAATGTATTTTCACAGGGAAATTTATGATGTCCACAATATCAACATTTTTGGGAAACATGAACATTTTTTGGTGGAAAAAGATGTTGAAAAAATGCTTCTTTAAGAACATTCACACACAAAAAATCAACCAAAATTTGGTTGATTTTTTTTGTTCATGTTCTTAAAGAAAATAGAAGTTTTACTGATATACAGTGGGTACGGAAAATATTCAGACCCCTTGAAATGTTTCACTCTCTGTCATTGCAGCCATTTGCCAAAATCAAAAAAAGTTCATTTTATTTCTCTTTAATGTACACTCAGCACCCCATCTTGACAGAAAAAAACAAATGTAGAAATTTTTGCAAATTTATTAAAAAAGAAAAACTGAAATATCGCGTCATAAGTATTCAGACCCTTTGCAGCGACATTCATATTTAACTCACATGCTGTCCATTTCTTCTGATCCTCCTCGAGATGGTTCTGCTTCTTTATTGGAGTCCAGCTGTGTTTAATTAAACTGATTGGACTTGATTAGGAAAGGCACACACCTGTCTATATAAGACCTTACAGCTCACAGTGCATGTCAGAGCAAATGAGAATCATGAGGTGGAAGGAACTGCCCAAGGAGCTCAGAGACAGAATTGTGGCAAGGCACAGATCTGGACAAGGTTACAAAAGAATTTCTGCAGCACTCAAAGTTCCTAAGAGCAGTGGTTCTCAACCCTGTTCCTCAGGACCCCATGTCCTGCATGTTTTAGATGCTTCCCTGCTCCAACACACCTGATTCAAATGATCAGCTCGTCATCAAGCCTCTGCAGAAGCCTGATGACGAGCTGATCATTTGAGTCAGGTGTGGTTGCAATTGAAGGAAGGATGAATGCGGCCAAGTACAGCGATATCCTGGAGGAAAACCTCTTCCAGAGTGCTCAGGACCTCAGACTGGGCCGAAGGTTCACCTTTCAACAGGACGATGACCCTAAGCACACAGCTAAAATAACAAAGGAGTGGCTTCAGAACAACTCTGACCGTTCTTGACTGGCCCAGCCAGAGCCCTGACCTAAACCCAATTGAGCATCTCTGGAGAGACCTCAAAATGGCTGTCCACCACTGTTAATCATCCAACCTGACAGAACTGGAGAGGATCTGCAAGGAAGAATGGCAGAGGATCCCCAAATCCAGGTGTGAAAAACTTGTTGCATCATTCCCAAGAAGACTCATGGCTGTACTAGCTGAAAAGTGTGCTTCTACTCAATACTGAGCACAGGGTCTGAATACTTATGACCATGTGACATTTCAGTTTTTCTTTTTGAATACATTTGCAAAAATTTCTACATTTCTGTTTTTTTCTGTCAAAATGGGGTGCTGAGTGTACATTAATGAGAAATAAAATGAACTTTTTTGATTTTGGCAAATGGCTGCAATGACACAGAGAGTGAAAAAATTCAAGGGGTCTGAATACTTTCCGTACCCACTGTATATGTAGTCATTTTAGATATTTTTAGGATTTTGTTTTTGGAAGATTTTCTCATTTTTAAAAAAAATGTTTACAAGAATTTTCTTGCCAAATTTGGGGTATTTTTTAAAAAAAATAAATTATTGGAATTTTCTTCCTGAAGCAAATTTTCAGAAATTTGGGGAATTTCTTTGCTGAATTTTTGGATTTTTTCAGATGAGAAACAATATTTTTCAGGTGCCTGTAAATGAAGACAAGATCAGGGTTAAAGGTCCCATATGGTGAAAATCAGTTTTTATTTTTGTTTTGTGGTAGTTATGAAGTTAGCGGAGTAAAATTAAAGGTGATGGGATATCTTAAAGTGTTTACTGCTGCTATACCTCAAGACCACCAACAACTTGCGAGCCTCCCAGCTTTGCAATCAACAAAGAATTCAACCCAGGTGCTTTGTAACACCCAAATAACCAATAGTTGTCCAGCTTAAGCTGTGATTTTTAATCACAAATGCAGACAGTGTTCTTCCTGAAGGGGGCAAGAACATCCATCCATCCATTACCTTTACACAGCCAAATCCTCACTAGGGTCACCAGTCTGTCACAGACTGGCAGAAAACAAGTCCACATATACAAACAATCACTCTCACACCTACAGATAATTTAGGATCACCGATGAACCTGAGCATGTTTTTGGACTGTGGTAGAAAGCCCACACATGCACAGGGAGAACATGCAAACTCCATGGATGTTAAAATGCCACAAAGGTGTTCTGTTGGATTCAAGTCAGGTGTCATCCTCGTCCAGGTCATGGTTTTCATTTCATTTTTTCCTCTGGGAAGGCCAGGATGTGAACTGGAGATCTTCTAGCTGCAAGGCAAGAGTGCTAACCACTTTTCTAGAATCAAACAGCCTGTCTAGAGCAGGGCTAAAATCAGAGATAATACAGTCACGGTCAAATCAACCGCCTTTGCAATGTTTTGAGCTGAAAAACTGAAAGCCACACTATGAGGACGTGTGGCTTTAATTTGCTGAAAGGGGGTGTAATCAAGGAGCTGTTGAAATTCACAACAGCAAAATGACAGTTATTTTCATTTCTGTAGTTTGTCAGCAGGGGTCAGTATTGAACAACTGTTACAATAACTAGCCCAGACAGCTGTAACACTTAGAGGCCAAGATATTAGTTAAACTAGCAAAATATTTAGTACATGTCTTTAAAGGTCAACATCTCTGTAGGCAGCACTATTTTTTTTCTGGTTAAGAACGTTCATAAGATCATATTATTGTTTTGTCAACTTAAATCCACCCAATGAAGAAAGTTCTACTTACATTTTTAAAAGGACAGATGAGTAGCAACAGATGATCAACAGAAATTATACATTACAAAACATTTTTATTTGTATGACATAGAAGCAGTGTGCTCTCATCTTTGGTTTCAGCATACCACGTTTTTTAGGAAACTTTTTCTGATCTTTTTGCTTTTTCACATTACTGACAGTGATTGAGTGCATTTGACGCCTGTGCTTTAATTGGGTTTAATTAATAGTGTCATCCCAAATTTCATGTTAGTAATTACCTTCCCTTTGCATCTCTGTGGGTTGTCTGTGCTTTGATATCCTCCCATCGTGCTGAGACATGTCTGGAAAATAAATTGGAAGCTTAAACTTGCCACTCCCATCTTGTAAATAGTATAAATAGCTATTAAGAAATGATTATTTAGATTAGACTTTTAGATTAAATACATTATTTCTAAGTTGAACATTAGGGCATTTGTTCCTAGGTAAAATTAAAAATAAACATTTTAGATCTACCATTTATAAAATACATACCAAAAAATAGGAACTTAATGCAACAAAATCAGTACAACTTTAACAAATCAATTTAAAATATTTGACTTTTTCAATTCTTTATATGTCTACCTGTATTGTTGATGATGGTCTCAATCTTCCACACCATAGTGGAAAACAAATTTCTTTTTTTTTTCTTTCTGCAGAGACAGTTTTTTCAGCTGTTCTTTGCTGGATGGGTTGCGCTACCCTTTTCTTTAAAATGTCACAAAGGTGTTCTGTCGGATTCAAATCCGGTGTGATCCTCACCCAGGTCATGGTTTTCATTTTTTCCTTTGTCAGTGTGCTTTGGGTCTTTAACATGCTGGAATATTCTTCTTCTGCCAAGCGTCTGCAGACTGAGAGCCATCTTGTCAGCCAGTGTTTTGGTGTATCCACATAGACACAGATTACCAAGTGGATACATTTGTTGACTGATGTGACACCAACAAACTGCAGATTAATACAGAAAAAAAACTGTTGAGAAGCTGTTAGATCCTAAATCAGTGGGTGACCATAATCTGGTGGCTATACATGGTAACAATATTAAACAGGTCACTTCTTTTAAATACCAAAGTGTGCACATTGATAGCACCGTTACCTTGTAGCTAGAAGATCCCGGTTCGCATCCAGAGTGTTCTTCATGGAGTATGCATGTTGCTCCTTGTGCACCGGGTTCTCCGACTTCCTATTCCTGTTGTTTTATGTCGCCTCTTTGCCAGGTCGTTATTGTAAATGAGAACCAGTTCTCAACTAACTTACCTGGCAAAACAAAGGTTAAATAAATAGATAAAAAATCCTCCTACAGCCCAAAAACATGCTGAGTGTAATTGGTAATTCTAAATTGCCCGTAGGTGTGAATGTGAGTGTGATTGTTTGTCTGTATATGTAGCCCTGTGATAGATTGGTGACCTGTCCAGAGTGTCCCCTGCCTTTACCCGAAGTCAGCTGGGATAGACTCCAGCCCTCCTGCGACCTTAATGATAGGGGAGGCTATAAATGCCTTCTGTGTGATTTTGCTCCTTGAGGCGACTGGTATTTTGTGAAATACCACAGTTATGCTCAAAATTGTTCAATATGCATCCTTGCCTGTCTGGCACACGAAAGGCTATGCTCATTCAGCCAAGACCTAATGCAAGGGGAGTTACTTCATGGTCAAACAAAAGTCTCTCAGTGTCATTGTAGATCTGTCCTTGGTCCTGCCTAATAGAAAAAAACATTTCAGCCAGAGTAAAAACTTCTGAAATAACAATGTCATAGACATTGCCTCTGCTCCTCATTGCTTTGCTGGTGCTCTTGCTCTCCATGGTATTCAGATGACCTGAAAATAAAGCAAAAATTAACTTGCAAGGTGTCCAAGAATGAATGAAATGAAGTACTTCAACTCACCTTTTGAAAAAAAAGGAATAATGAGTACAGATTCAAGGTTGCTACAACCTATTTTTGTCTGTCAGTGTCAGTGTCACTCCTGGTGCAATGCTGGTATGATGTTGTGTGACCTGCATGGATACAAAAATAAAGTAGCTTGTTTATGGTATTGACAAAATGTTTAGAAAATGCTGATTAAACACAGCCACTTGTGACTTACAGCAGTGCAAGCAATATAGCACATTGAGTACAAGAAAAGCACTCGGAGAGCTAGTACTCCGCCAAGGCTGCTCAGTCATTGTACCATTTTCGACTCATGAAAGCTTTAATAAAAAATTACCTTAAGTTGAACACGGGCATGTGTTACACATGTGTGTTTTATCTATGGATACCAAATCGCCGACCTAAATATGTGGCGGAATTGATGGGACTCAGAAATGCCCCCACAGTTTAATCAATTGTTCCTTGTATGATTTCCGATGAATAAGTCCCGATAAGTCCGCAGCAGTGGATTTCTAGAAGGATCACAATCATGTGATTGTCAGCAGGCAACTGACATAGTGTTCACTTGTAGTCAAAGTTACAGAGACGCTTTGCCGCTATCTCGCAGCGCTACAGAAATCTTTAACAAATCCATGGATCCATATTATAAGCCGCATCACTGCCAAAATCTAATCACCTAATTCTGTGTCATTTCTGACCTTCCCTGAAAATTTCATCCAAATCAGTTTTTCTGTTTTTGAATAATATTGCGCACAGACAGACAAATGTACACCGATCGTCACATAACTCCACCATGTTCCTTTGTGGAGTAATTATGGGTTTTGTGAGTGTTCATATGGTAGTTTTTTATTGTTTATTGTCTGTCAAGTGGCAAGTTTTCCTTAAAATCTTATAGACATTTACCAGTCAAATGAGTAATTAATTGCGTGTATTCACTTGGCCACATCATGGCCTACATGATTTTGATGATAAACTCTCAGTTTATTTTGGCCAAAATGCACAGAATTGTGGTTTTCACATTAAATGTCGACTTACAATTACAAAATAATTGTGAAAAATTGAGTTTTTATGGATATGTGGTTAGCTTAAACTCATTACCGGCATTTTCTAGAATCACATCTCTCCCCTACTAATGAGGATTTAACTGGTATATCGCTAATGGATGGATGTCCATAGGAGGAAATAATATGGGGTGACATTACTGCCAAAACCTCACAAACACAAAAAAAATTTTGTTTTATTCACAGCCAATGATTCACAAACAAACTCATAGAAATACTTGTCAGCTAGGTGATATTGCACACCTAAACTATATTTGTTACGGTTTCAAATCAAATGCACAATTGTGTTACTTGTGACGGTGTGGTTTGGTGTTTATATTGCCATGAAAAGGCGTGTACCTCCACCATTAGCAGTGAGACCCGGCTGTGATGTGACACCAGCTGACTCGTTGTGTTTATTACGAGGAGTGCGTGAAGGCAGCTCCAGTAGTGACGCAATGCCTGGGCGTGTTGTCATGGCTGTGAGCAGCAGATCCTCTCACTATACCAAATACTTGTTTCTAAATAAGTCATGTCAGCGTTGATAGTAGACAGCAACATGGAATTATATTTGGCCACAAAGTAAACAGTCCTGACAAAGAGCCGGTAAGTAGCTACAGAATGAAAGAAGCTGTTTCTGTACCAGTCCAGGCTACCAAACATGAGTTAGCTAGCTCGCGTTGGACAAGCTAGTCCTACGCACAATCCCACCATCCTTAAAAAGCCACGCACAATTCTGCTCAGTGTTTACCAAGTGAGTGTCGGTTTATATTACTGCATGTTGCTGACTAAATATGGGTTTGCATGCGGCCCACCCAGCAGCGCTTCACTTCCATAAATATGACAGGAATTAATTTCCCCTTCATATTTATCTCCTTATCACAGTAGCGGTGCAGTATATTATGGTGGTCGACAGGAAGAGCTGATTGGGAACGTCAGCTGGTCATTTTAGAAGCGTTAAAAAGAAGTTATTTTAAGCCTTTATATGTTAGCCTCTTTATTCATTTATTTCGTCTTTCCAGTCATTGAAAGTATTTTTGTATTGTGTAAGCACAATTCACAATGGTCGAAGTAATTCAAATGATATAATGTGAAGGACATATTGTGTTAAAGTGTAATCACACCAGGAGGCTGGTTTGTTCCTGATGTTTCTGCGTTATTTTACCAGCCCTGTGCCCCAGACTATAACAAGCCCAGTTGTTTTTCCAAGTTGAAATAGCTTTAATGGTCACTGAACTTCTATAATCCAGTTTTTCACCTGCCACTGACTGACTGCGCTTGTGAATGAAATGTTGAAATGACTTGATGCCATTCATGCGTTATTTGTAGAGATCTTAACCCACGGGATAATTGCAAAAGAGATAATTTATTTATTTCAAGAGTTAACCCATCCTCAGCTTATGTTAATTAATGTCTAGATATGGATATTAGGCATACCAACACCAAAGTGTTGCCTATAATCATTCTAAATGTCACAACTTATTACGCTGTAAAGTGCAAGAATTGTTTTAGCCACATTTATGTTGTGAATTATGCAAATACAAATTACACCAGCTTTTGTCAGACAATCGCTTTTTGACACAGCATTGTTTTTTAGGAGAGCTTTTACTTCTCTTGCATGTATACCGACGAGCAGGGAGTCATGGTTGTATTAATATCTTCACCTGACATTAGAGTTGACAGGAACATTCATTGCCATCTGACTTGATCTCAAAAGAAACAGAAGTGCAGAAATTCATTACATCAGCGATAGGAAGATTATATAAAGAATTGACTGCACTGTCATGAGTTTATGCCTCTCATGTCTGGCTGCAATGACATGTGCGAGAAGTTTGACATTATTATGTGAGACCTAAGCCTTTACAGCTGTCATCTTTCTGGTCAGTTGGTAGTGATGGAGTAGAGCCTAGCTGCAGCTGCCATACGCTAAAGCTGCAACTGGTCATAGTCAGGATTGCTTTCAGCCACACCCACTGGGAGCAAAGTTTCAGTCATTGGCCTTGTCTGTAGGCATGAGACGGTCACTCGGTTGTTATCACTGTTGCCGCACAGTAAGAAGGTTCTGTGTTCAAACCTGTTCCAGCTGCCTCTCACGATTCAAAGACATGCATGGTAGGTTATTTGGTGATTCTTATTAGGTTGCAGATGTAAGCATTGGTGTTTATGGTTGTCTGTCTTTCTCGTCTCCCTCGCCTTGCAGTGAACTAACAATTCTTGTCCAATGTCAGCTGAGATAGGCTCTAGATAATGGGTGGATTGCTGTGTCTGTGTTTTGTCCTGTTTTGGCTCCACAAAACTCCATTGTAACATTTGATAAGCTTAACATCTGGAAAGGATTTAAGACAGTCTGTGTAAAACTTACACTCTGTAATATTGATTTTGTTGTAATTATTTGCTGTTTTTTGGGCCCATATACTGTTGTTTCTCCATCTTAACTTTTTTTTTAATGTCTGGATAGACTTTTCCCCATAAATTCCTAATATACATATGTTGGAGGTCATAACATCTAATGACAGTGTTTCCACATTACTTTTCAAGCATTCATAGTCTTTATCAAGTGAACTGCCTGACTACACGAAACTTTGAAAGAAAAGGCTTTCCCGTTGACAGCCTGATTTGATATGTAAATGTGGAGCTTGACAATAGCTGCCATCAGACCAACAGTGATTTTTTTTTTTTTTTAGTAGCTTGCCCCAGATCAAAACCACTGTTATTTAATTGTACAAATCAGAATTTTTGGCAAAAAAACACATCTCAAACTGAAACACTTCTATGAAACTGCTACCCACCTTGTATTGCACTGGATCCTCCTAATCTGGGAAATTTAGGACCCATAAGTTAAAACTTTAGTAAAGTGAAAGAAAATTTGTACCCTTTCTATAGGATTTCTGAATCACTCTTCATCTAACTTTTCCTTTGGGATCAATTTTTCTTTCAACACTCTATCAAAAATGCAAAAATCCCATCACGGTAAAGGGTCTTGGAGGTTTTCGGTTTTCGAAGGACATGCTTCTCTGTCAAAACAATGTTGGATTGCTCTGTCTTGATTAGGAATTCGTCAGGAAAGGATTTTTGTTCCAAGTGAAGGAGTTTCTCTTAGTTTGGATCGGAACTGAACAATTAATTGATTTCAAATTGAAGCTGCATTTTGAAAACATGCAATGAGCAAATGGTGTGTACATATATGTGTGTGTGTGTACACATACAACTTGACTTAGAATTATATTGTGATTTCAAATGCAGTATCTGTCAGAAAAATTACCTTTTAAAATTCCCCAAATCATTCAGTCCTACTCTGGATCTTGTTTAAAGTAGAGTGTGGGATCGATAGAGCAGCACCAAACCTATGGTCATGAACTTTGGGTAGTAAATGAAAGAATGAGATTGCTATTATAATATATTCAACTATTGGATAATAATATAATTAGTAATTATTAGAGGCAGGACCGACTTGTATAGGGCTAACAAGTATGATATAATATATGAGGAGAGTGAAAGGTGTAATCATAATGAGGTAACTGGAATCAGTGTTCTGCAGTTCCTTTAGATGAGTAAACAAGAAGAATGCTTGTATCCAGGATGATGGAGTAATTGTCTTTCTTTGTCTTAATGTAAGTTCAGTTTTCCTTGTGGCATTGTCTGTAAAGTCAAATCCTTTAGATGCTGTTGTCAGATTCTGACCTCCACTTCCTGCGGGGTCAGAAGTCAGTCAGTGTTGTTGGCAGCCATTTCCTCCTTTGCATGCTTGATAGAGACTGGAGGTTAAAGCCAGTCCCTTGGCCGCTCTGGGCCCAGTGTACATCCTGGATGTCTGGAGGTGTGTGTTGTGGAATCCGCTGAAGGTCTGCTTTCTTGTGGCCTTCTCCGGATAACACAAACTTCACACCATCATGACAGATCTGAAAGGTGTCTTTTCCACATCTGGTGTGGTGCTTTGGTGTCTCTGCTCCACTGATCACAGAAGACCCTGTCTCCAGTCTGTGACAGAAAATGGATGAAAACCTGCTCTTCTCTGTTTTAAGGTGGATTGTGGCTGGTTGGTCCTACAACAGACAGGATAAGGGCTCAGACATCTGGAGAGAGCTGAGAGTTGCTGCTCATTTGTGCTCAGAGGAGCCAGTTCGTGTTTGGACATCTGATCAGGATGGTCCCCACTGCCTTCCATTTGAGGTTTTTTGGGGGCACGTCCAACAGATCCTAAAATGTTGCTGGACAGAGGGATGTTTGGACTACTTGTTTTGCTTGCTGACACTGTGAGCTGTCACAAAATTTGATGGATGACACGAAAAATGGATGGATGGTTTTGATTTTGTCTGAGGTATCTGTTTTGTTATAAATTTATTGGTAGTAGACCTTTGTGGAAAATGATGAAACTCGATTTACGTCCTTTTCAGGCCAATGTGATATCAGTTATATTGAGTTGTCATATATTGAATTCTCTCAGGTCCTATTGTTAAATTTTCAAGAAAAATGTCCTATTTTTAACATGTATCAGTTTCACAAAATGAAATTATGTTAATGTATTGTGATAAGAAAATTTTACCCATAGCAGTCAATCGTTTCCGAAATGGCCTACTAACACAATTGAGGACTCTTTATCTTTACTATTTCCCTGCCAGGATCTTCCCAACTAAAACGGGTTTAAACCAAGAGGCTCCTGGCCACAAGCCAGTCCTGTAATAGTTACAAAGATGACAGTTTGAGCAGCTGTCATGAGAGAGTCATCACCTCGGAGTCATCCAGTTTGACATAGTCTGAATAAATGCCACTGATCGTTGTGAGAATATTTGGTGCTCGTGGCAGCAGTTTGTGGGAGGACATGATCTATTAGGCCGGACTCACAGGACAGGAGTTTTAAAATCCTAGCAGATTTTGAAATCGAGTTGTATCACACACAGATATTCTTCTCACACACTGCAAGATTTAAAACTAATAGTGCAGCACACTAAAAAATTATATTGGCATTATGGAAGGGACAGACCGCCACCTCACCTGATCTCATGGGGTAGCAGATGTAAACTGGAGGTGTTCCCAAAATGGAGACTGCGGTGCAAGAACTTGTAACCCTGATAATACTTTAAAACGAGAACACAGAACACAGCAAAATGAGCGAGGAACAGGAACACTAAAAAAAGGAAGAGTTTATAAAAAGAAATGCTACGTCAGTATTTCAGAAAGAATGATGAGGGTCATCCAACAGAGATATTCAAGTCAAAATTCCTGTCTTTTCTCATGTTGTGGAAAATCAAAATAATACGTTGTATCTTTCCTGATATCCATTTTGGATGAAAAAATGTTCGATATGCAATATGCGGTCAACATGGGTTGTTTTTGTTCAGTCAAAACTAGAGGTTTGATTTTAGCAATCAGTTTTAATCTCTGTAATCTGTCAGCCTCAAGGGTGGCCCCTATGAGTCTGCGAAGAGTTAAGGACTTTTAAAACTAGCTCTGTAGACATCTCACATTGATCATACCAAACCAGATTATTCTTCCACTTGTCATCAGGAGTGAAATGGAGGTAAAATGGCCTGAAACTCCTGTAGTGTGAGACTGGCTCAATAATACAACAGTGTTATTACAAGCAGCAGTTAGCAGTTAGGGAATTTTGCTTTCTTACGTGAAAATATTTTATTCTTTTCCCATAAGTTCTTTGGAGCGATGGATATGTTGATTAAGTGACAGCTAATATTGTGATGGTCCTCTTCATGCTGCTAAAAGTCCTCTGACTCAGTGGGGTATGAACACGGGACCTCTGGGGATGTCCTGTGGCACCAGGCTGATGGCAGTGAATTCTGTGGGTCCTGTGGGTTGCTGGGTGGGATCTACCAAGATCAGACTTATCCTGGCACATCCCACAGATGCTCAGTAAGATTTGGATCAGGGGGAGTGTGGAACCAGGGTGAACAGCTTCGCTCTGTCGTGTTCCCCGGGCCACTTCCGAGCAGTTTTTGTGGTGCTGGGGTGAATCGTCCTGTTCAGGGTGGCAACTGGCGTCATGCCTAATATCCATGTCCTGCAATGTTTAGGTGGGTGGTACATGTCGAACATCCACATGAATGTCAGGACTCAAGGTTTCCCAGCAGAACACTGCATTATAACACAATGTTCAATGTTTTTCACTTTAGCTCTGAGCCGTCATAATGTTGTGGCTGATTGGTGTATATTGAAGCGAGGGAGTAGGTGGAATGTCATTATGGCGAGAGATAACTGTTCACAATGTATAAATGGTATGGGTTCACATTGAGAAGTACTGACTCTTGCTCACACAGTCCAAGGCAGAGCACACAAGACATAAATAGAATAAAGTGTTTGACTTTGTCATTCTAAATATGTTTGCTGTTCCCTCTTTTGTTTTGTAATATAATAAAAGTTCTAAATAAAGCTTTGTTACCTGCCAGAATGGTTGTTTGATCAGGCACACCTTGCAGCTTTATCCCAACCTTGAAACCGTTTTAGACGTTGTAAGAAGCCTGTTGTTGAACAGTGCTCCCAGTCTGATGAGTGGCTTTATGAGCATGTCAGCGTGTGTTTGAAGAGGAGCTGCATTTGTATGTTCTCGATCATCATGTCTCTTACATGTACAGCAGCTTTGTTTACAAGATAGGAGAGTGGTGTAATAAACTTCATTGTAAGCCTGTGTCTTAACCACTTCCTAAGCCCCCATTCATTCTTTGGCCATTCATGCCCCGGCAGCACCAGCTGTACATCCATGTGTGTATGCCAGCATGAACAGTATGCCGTTTTGTCTGTTTTTAGGAACCATGTTGTTGACGTCTCCCACAGCTGTGGCCACATTAAAAAGAATGTTTCGAGGCTGGGAAAGCATTGGGAAACATGCACACAGTCTCCCTCATCTGTCCTTACAGTGTCTGTTTGAGCCTGGAGGAGATGGTGGGCTGGTGCTGGTACCTAACCAGCAACAGTTACAACAACCAGTTTGCGACTGGAAACTGGGACTGTTTCAGGTGCCCATTCATCAAAATCATCTTCCAATGTCACCCCTTTTCTTTTCCCTAACCAACCCCCCCAGCCCCACAAAAACACACACACACACACACACACACACACACACAAAAAAATCACATCCAGACCAACCTCCTGAAATTTATGCCCCTCCCCCCTCCCCTCTGTCCTCTGCTTGTCTGCTCATTGGCAGTAGAGCGAATGGTGTCCCCACGGGCTATGAAAGAGAGGGCTGTACATCCTTATGCAGAGCCTGATTCACATGTCTTGGTACATATTGATCTGTAAACACAGCGTGTGACGCCTTCACATGCTGATGCTCACATCCACCAGTGATGATAGCAGCAGAGGAAGCCTGTACAGAACAAAACCCATTGGCCTATTTTTGTGCGAGAGCAACGGAACGTCAAGCTGAATGCAACGCTGGTCGGGCAGCCGCTCTCCCTGGCTCTCCTCCTCCCTCTCCTCTCCTCTCCTCTCCTCCTCCTCCATGGTGGTAATCCTTGCTGACACAACGCACAAAGGACTAAATGCATCCTCCAGCAGCACGGCTCCTCTCCTCTTCCTCCTTCGGCTCTGATCCTCTACAGTCAGCCTGTTTGTCTGTACAGCAGGATGTTGTTTCTGTAAGACCGCTCGCAACTATATAGCACATCTCTGGAATACCGGCCTGGCTGTCCTACTCCTCCGCCCCCTGGATCCCCTTCTCCTTCTTGGCCGGTTCATTCAGGGAGCACATCAGAGCAAGGCTTCATCCCTGAAGAGGCTTTTTTTAAAATCTTGCTGGTGATAAAAGCTGGTGGGACCACTGGTAGCTTTATTTTTTTTTCATCACCTCATGCATTTATATAGCAGGACGTAGGAGCTGTTTCTCTCCTTCCTATTTTTGACCGACTCTCCATTCACTCTGCTACACATCACTATACCAACAGGTAAATCAGCTAAACTGGACATGCTTTATTCATCAGCTGATGCCGTGTCAGCCTTGTCTATTTGGCTTCTGTTAGCATGTCTGTCCCGTAATATGGTGAAATCCATGTGACGATACTGTTTGTTTCTTTTGAGAATAAGGGAATTGGAATTTGAGGAAGATGATTAGATTGCTTACATTTTCATCAGACTGCCACGGTGGCCAAATTGCTGATTTTGCAGTTTACTTCCCAGAAAGGTAAAATGGTCATGTGCAACGTCAGCACACATGCAGTGAGCATGCATCCATGATCATGCTACTACAATTGTGCCACATGTCATTGCGGTGTGTAGTGAAGCTAGTAGATGTGCTAAGCAAGCAGACATCTGGCTGGCTGGGCTGCTGCCGTCACTGTTTGTGTAACAGACTGGTGATGATCAGACGGGCATAAAATGCTTGTCCTGACATTGCATCGCAGTAGTCTTAATATGTCAACTGGTGCAGGTAGTTTTGAATTTAAATGTGTGGATTATTGATTGTAGGTAGCCAAATTACAGTAAGTTTCATACCCAGGTTAGAGGTATAAGAGTTTATTAGAAGTAGCCATCACAAAATTAGACAATGGCCTGGATAAGACTAAAATATTTGTTTCAGGTACACTTAAATTGGAAGTTTAATGCACAAGTAGCAGCATGGGATTCAACATTGACTTTTAACGGATTTTTTTTTTTTTTTTTTACTCGAGGTCTGAGGCCGTGCTACAAGAGGCTAAGATTGGACTTGGTTGTATGAATCTAGTTCACTTTACGTTAGACTAGCCTTAGCAAACACAAGAAATGAGCAAAGCTTCCTCAGACTACAGATGTGACAAGGCCATTATTATGCAAAGTAATATATTAACCTTAAGCACAGTCCTATTGTAGGATCAGCACTACTCATTTGGAAGTTTTTTTCTTCCCAGATAAGGAGTCAGGATTTTACAGTCGCTAAAAGACTAGAGATGATCAGACAAACAAAGGATGTTTTCCCGCACTTGCAGATACTGCATCGTACTAATCTTAGTGGTGATGAATACTGCATTGATTTTTAGGTACAGCCTAGATGAGACTTAATTGACTTGATTTGCTTGTTTCAGGTGAAGTTCATGCAAACTAGAAGCTTGTTTCAGGTGAAGTTCTTAAGTAGCAGTATGTAACTCAACATTAACTTTTACAATTCCATTTTTCTTGAAGTCTAAGTCTCTGAGATTATACTTAGCTTTGTGAATCTAGCTTTTTTTTTTTACGAGTGACTACCTCTAGCAAACACAAGAAATAATCAAAGCGTCCCTACACCCCTGACACAACAATGACCATTAATATACAACATAATGTATTTACCTGAAACCACAGTCCTGTGATAGGATCAGCACTGCTCATTTGGGAGTTTTTTCTTTACTTTTATTTGCACTACCAAAACATTATTCCTGAAATTTTCAGGCTGTGACAAAATCTTGCAGTTTTATCAATTTTTGGGGGAATTTTTTTCAATTTTAGTTTTCTTTAAAATAACCAACCTCTCAAATATAGTAGTGGGTTTTGAGGTTAGCTGAGTTAATGAATGAAGAAAATAGCGATTAGTTTCTATTGTGATTGTAAATATACACTACCGTTCAAAAGTGTGGGGTCACCCAGGCAATTTCATGTTTTCCATGAAAACTCACACTTTTATTCATGTGCTAACATAATTGCACAAGGGTTTTTTTAATCATCAATTAGCCTTTCAGCATCATTAGCTAACACAGTGTAGCATTAGAACACAGGAGTGATGGTTGCTGGAAATGTTCCTCTGTAGATATTCCATTAAAAATTTGCCGTTTCCTGCTAGAATCGTCATTTACCACATTAACAATGTCTAGACTATATTTCTGATTCATTCAGTGTTGTCTTCATTGAAAAAAAATGATTTTCTTTCAAAAGTGAGGACTTTTCTGAGTGACCAGAAACTTTTGCATGTTATTTAGTGTAAGGGAACGCATCTGCATGTAAAATAAAAAAAAGTTAAAAAAGATTTTTTTCTAAGTGGAAACTGCCAAAGGCATCTGAAACAGTTTTTTGCTTTGAATTGGAACTCATTTTAGTAGGATGATTGTATTGTCAAGAATATGCTATTGATTTTCAAGAAAGTCATAACCGAGATAAGACTTAAACATTTGTTTTTTTCGAGTGATGTCAGTATGAACTGGAAGCTTAATACTCGGGTAGCAGATTGTGACTCAATAATGACATTTAGAATCATGTTTTACTAGAAGTCTAAACCTGTGGATAGACTAAGATAGAGTCTAAAATTGGACCTGAAGTTGTGTGACTCTAGCTTATTTTGCAAGAGCTTAGTCTCAGCAATCACAAGAAATGATGAAAGCCTCTCCACACCATGGGGTTGACAATGCTCATTATCCCAGAGTGATGCATTTACCTGAACCACTTCTCTGATTGGATCAGCACTGCTCATTTGGGAGTTTTTTTCTTTAAGCCACTCAACCAGTCTGTTGTTCCCCCAGATAAGGCATCAGGCTTGTCCAGTCCTTGAGCAACAACTGTCAGACAAAAAAAACAACAACAACAACCAGAGAAAAACTGCATGTTCCAAAGCAAAGATCAAAGTTCACAGCAAACCAAACACAAAGGCTGTGCCAGAAAGGGTTCACTCCGCTGTTAGTGGGTGCTTCACAGAACTGGAGATTTCAGATGGTCCTGCTGGTAGACCTGGAATAGAAGCAGTGCAAAGATTGTGGTGTCTTGACAAACTGGAATCATACAAGTGTAGCCATGTTCAAAAGTGGACTGAAGATCATGGGGAGTGAGTATAATATTATACTATAATCTGATAATCGGCACAGTTTGTTCAAATTTACAGTGTTATTTTTACTCAAAGGTTCTTGGGATATATTTTACTTGTGTGAAGTATTTTGTTCGTGTTCAGTTTTAAGAGGATTTTGTCAAACGATGTTGGCAAAGCAGATATTCAAATTTGACAGTAAAGTACATTGCAGATTTTTTCAATAGTTGTGTTTATTCCAAACTCCAAACTGTCTCATGGATATATCTCTTTATGAACTGATGTTCAAAGCGCTCATTTCATTTGAACCGAAGGAATAAAGAAACATGAAATATAGAACAGAGAGTTTTCTTTTCAGACTGATACACTGAGGAAATCTTTGCACGTCTATTATTTACTCAGGGTCGTTATTGACTTTACTGGAAGTCCTCTGACCACCAGATGTTTCTGACATGAACCAGTTACAGCAGGCTTTTGCTCATTTCTGGTATTAGGGCTGATGTTGCTAAACTCCTTTGTGGAGAGTACACTTTGCTAAGCATTTTGGCCCAGTTACCATAAAATGACAATTAAACAACAACACGAGCGAACGGAATGTTATTTGTCAAAGTCAGCTTTATTGTCAATTCTTGACATACCAAGAATCGAAATTGCGTTACTAATAAATAAACACTTAGAAGGTTCTGAGATAAAAGAAATAGTGTAAATTTAGAAATGTAATGTACAAAATAAGATATAAAAAGGCAAAAACTATGTAAATTAAGAGCTCGAGAGCAAAAAAACAGATAAACTAAGAACAAGGAAGGAGAACTATTAGAAATTCAAATGAGGGTATCCGCCTGTTAGACCATGTGTCACAGGACAGAGCAGGACTTTAAGGCCTCACACAGCAGCTCAGACCTAATGGCACTGGACCTGCCAATAATTATACTACCGACTCACTTTCCATTTTGAAGCTGCTCTGTGATAATTATCAGGAGTCAGAGCTACGTCTTCTTGCTGTTTGTGTCAAGAATTTTTGAAATGCTGTGAAACCATCCACTTCTGTAGATGGTCATGCCACTGACCTACAGTTCTCGATCTTATGGCGCTCCACCCAGTTGAGTGTGGGGATATGTACCTTTCTTATATTGAATCTGAAACATTCACTGCCTTACTTCTACTTGATTCTGTGGAGATGTTGGTCTTGCAAGATGGTGTGATCTTATTCCCATTGCAGCACTTCATTTGGCAGTCCCTGGACTATCAGTGCGACCATACATTTCACATTGAGTGCCCTTGGGTGACATTTTCACAGAAAGTGCTGATCTGCCTTACGGCAGCAAGATAGATTGCTGTACATGGTACAGTCCCACATTCACAAATGAACTCTCACACTGTGTGTTTTGTACTCGCTGCACTGTAGCTGTAGTGTTTTGAATATATACCACATTCATAACTGGAACAAATACAAAATCTTATGTAGTTCCTACTTCCTCAGTTTGAAATTATGCATTTTTAAAAAGTATTGTTTAATATATCGTTTTAACACTACAAGTTGGTACTAAACGGTAAAATTTAAAACGTTTTGGATACTATCAGTTTTTTATACACCCAGGAGTAATTATGATTTTAGTCTGCTGCTAATAATGTAATTCTGAAATATATTATTTGGATCAATTTCGTATTTATTTCTACATTGCAGTTAAATTGTCAGTTATATACACTAAGTGCAGCTATTTGAAACTTGAATTTTTAGTACACTTCATAGAAATGACATATTACTGAGCGTTTATTTAGTGTGTGCATTTGTTTACTGTGAAGTGTGGATGTGTGTCATGGTCAAAACACTGTCTGGCTGTTTGTGTGTGAAGGAGGCTGACGTTGCCCTCACAGATTGGCCCCCAGCAGTGTGTATGACGGAAGCCAACCCATCTGTTATTGCAGGCAGAGAGCTGTAATCCTGCTTGTCTTAGCCCTCTGTCACAGATTGGCAGTGACATTTCAGCAACACAGGTGCCCTGGTCAGGACTGCCTTCAATCCCACTTCAACACACACCTCCCCGCCTCACAGAGAGCTGTAGGGGAAATGAGAGAATACCTCTGGAACAACAGAACTCATGCTGCAGCTACAGCTGTTAGATGTAAACAGGTTTAATGTGAGGATACTGTCAAATTAGAGAGCAGGGAGCTTTGAGCCATAATAAGTCACATTTTTATGGATTTAACTCCTTGAAATGTTGGTGGCAAAATTTGTCTCTTTTTCACAGTATACATGTCTTACTTTTATATAGCTCTAGGTATTTGCCAGTTCTAAACCTTTCCCAACTGCCAGTTTCTTGTTGATCATGGACTGTACATTTAAATGTTCCATGTTGTGCTGTTTTATCAAAAGCCCCCTGAATGTGTCTGAAATTTTCAGTTCAAAATACTGCAAAGATTGTTAATTTCTCCAGTACCGTATAGCCCCTGGTGTCAGCCCTGCTCCAAACGGGTAGACATCTAAAGACTTTCTGCATCTGTGATCGACAGGAGGAAAACAGTTGACCGAATCGTAGCTGACACATGTTAATGATTGTGAGACCAGGACTTCCTATCGCTTTTAGCTCTACTCTAATTTACATGGAAATATCTCAGAATTCACAGCAGAGCCATTGTTTTTTACTCATGTGTATTGTGAGTTTGTCCTATGACCTTGCAGTGATTAAATCACTATTCTAGTGATGAAGAACAGCAGCTGGTAAATGGCTCTTAAGTGACTGCTGGTTAACATGCACTACTAATCGGCTGTGATTTAGTCACTTTTTGTACTTGTTCTGTCATCTGACAACAGAAGAAGATGTAAGTGAGAACAGCCTCATTGGGAATGTGACTGTATTGAAATACAGTATATGTGAGAGCAGCAGTGAAGCAACCAGATGTAAACACCGGCTGAGTTTAGGTTAAACCGCAGCACAACGGGCCACATGACAACACAGTAACCTCCCCAGCAATTGTTGATAAGTGCTGTCCTTAAAGTTTTCACCATCCCTGAATGTTCTGCAGTTTTCCAGTTCCCACAGAGCTCAAACTTGTTGACTTACATCACATCTAGTTGTAATGTTAGTCATTTTAACCGCACAACATGCTAACTCAGAGGATTTGCTTATTGTGTTTTCCATTCATACAAAAAACAAAATAAAACTGGACCTTTGAAGCAAAAAATGAGTCTATATTATACACACCTCCATTTGGTTGCCTTTTTTCTGTCCTGTAGTGTATGCAAACTCCTAAAATTACCCCATGTTGGTTTTCTTTTGTTAGGTTAATTATTTACTGGACTTTAATTTTTAAATAAAGATTGAACAGCATCTGATTAGAATTGAGAGGGGGATGGTTCCACTCCTGGCTCTGTCTCTGATATAAAAGCTGATGGCTACAAAATGTCTTTATCAGTCACAGTATTGGTAATACCAGTAATAGCTGTTGTCTTCTTTTGCCTACACAGTATCATGGTTATAGAAGATTCTGGAGCTTGTTAGTTCAGCATTTCATCTCCTGTAGTAGTCATTCACAGTCCTGTTTTTGTCCTGCTGACAGCTGCAGATGACATTATACACAAGATGTGAAAGTGCATTGTAAACATGGCAGAGTAAATCACAAAAACAAACAGAGAGTGGACACTGTTTATATAACAAATGTTTATTCAGAAGTCATCATTGCAGAGCATGGCAAATTTTTATTTGCATCTGCTTTTTTCTTTTTCTTTTTCTGCAACTTTGCTCCAAAGCAGCAGCACTGTGCACCTTAAACCTCAACCATTCCATGGGGCAAAACATACGTGCAAGAAGTTGTTTTATCAAAAAAATGTTGGGCTTCACTCCTATTTTCTCCTGGGTTGCCTTGTGCAGAAAATTTTCCGGCAATCACCATCTGTCAACAAAAAAAATGCAGTGGGATTAAAGGAGATCGCCACATTTTATGAAATAGAGTTACCAAATGCAGCTGAAACAATGCATTTACTGTTTTTCTGAAGTGTGCATTTGTAAATGAAATTTTTGTAGAGGCAATAGAGACATCTCTCTCAGTACTAAATGATGATGTGGGAAAAGACCTTGCTGTGTGCGTTAAGTCACTGTTTCCCCGATGTTGTGTCGAGCTGTCTGTACTGGTGTGTTTAATAATGATAAGATATCAGTGTTAGCACTAAGTTGTCCCTGGAAAAAGTGTGGAAGGGGCTGCAGAGTGTGTGGTGTTGGAGAGGGAGGGTAAATGTGGGCTTTAAATGTAGGTAGTAGGTTAGGTTTTTCCGTCTGTACCAGCAAAACAGTTTCTCAACTCTGACGGTTAGATTTTACACAGCTGACTGCTTTTCATTAACTCTGCTATACTACAAATTAAAGTATTTTTCAATTAATGAATGAAAATTACTTTCTGTAGAACTAAGTGTAGAGAGTTTTGGCTCAGATATAGATTTATCATGATTGAATTGTCAGTCATTTACATGTAAAATGCCTGGAGCTCCATGAGAGCTGTCCCCTGCCCATGACAACTCTGTGTACATCCTGCATTATTAGATCACTGGGATATTATTTTGGTGCATAAAAGAGGTTAAGCTGTCATTTTGACAGATAATTTAGTGTGAAACCCTACTGTCTCTTCTTTGATCCCCTGCATTCCATATGTTTTAATGCCTAAGCAGATGTCATTAATATCAAAATGACACCATAATCTTGATAAGCGTGCAAGTGTAATCTCAGCTGCTTACAGACATCTGTCCACCCTATCATGGAAAGATTATTATCTCCCGCCTCCACGAAGTGGAAAAGAGGGATATAGGTTTGGCCTCCGTCCGTCCGTCAGTGCGTCCGAGATGAAGGGGACAGCTTTTCTCGGAAACTATTACAGCTAGGATTACGAAGTTTAGTGTGTAGCTTCACACCATGGACACCTTGACCAAGTTCGAAAATGAGACCTGTGCGATAATATTTAACAGAGTTATGGCCCTTGATCACTATTTTGGATATAGACTTATAGACATCACATGTGGCGGGGGATATTGATGACCATGTCGTCTTGTTTTTAAAGTAAACACTGTAGTTGAACTATTAGGCTATTTACTAAAAAGCACATTGGATATGAATTACAAGATGACGGAGGATATTTAGATTTGTGTGGTTGAAGTTAAAAACTGCATTTACATGTCATTTATGAATCATTTAATAAGTTTTTTCAATCCACAGAAAAAATCACTTCATTGTACTTGGGTTTAAGTTAATGGTTCTTGCAATGATGGAGTAGCACCACCATCTGCTTAGGACTTCTAAGTCAGACATGTCACCTGATTTAAATGTTGTTACTTGACTTGACACTGTGTTGCCACTTGTTTTGAGTTACCAATCACACAGTACAGCTGCTGCTACTGGTATATACATCCCCTATTCTCTGTCATGATTCTGTATGTTTACAGTTGTAACTTAATAAGGTTAGATTAGTGATATGATTATTGGTAATGTCTGGGTTGCTGGCTTCTTCATTTTGCTGGAGAGTCAGTGTGAATATTTGAGAGAGGTTTATCAAATTCCAATTACATGTAAGCAGGCTAAAATGTCCTGTCCAACACTTGAGGCCTCTTGCATAATATTGTTCAGCAGGATGTGTTTGTCAGGCTGATGTTCAAGATGAAAAGTGCCAACAATAAGAATGTGTGCTCCACTGTCATGAAGGACTGAGCATTGTTTGCCTTCCTTATGTGCCATATCTGAAAAAAACTGAATAAACGTCCTTCTTTTTCATTTGTATGCTTTAGGAAGGGAGCTTAAATGCAGACAGTCATGATGTGCATTCTGTGGGTTTTTGCTATCTGAAAGTTATGTACACAGGAAGTTATACTGTCCCTTTGATTTACACTGCTACACGTTTCCATTAATGCAACATTTTTGTTGTATGATTAGATAACAAAATAGCACTACATTAAGAAATTAGGAGTACTTTTAAAGTTTTCGTAAAACACAGCAATAGTGTTTGAAGGATTATTTCTGAGGTGTCGTATGTGATTAATGGATGCAGTTAGAGGTCGTGCTCTCCACCTAAACTTCCTTTCTGTGATACTTTCACACTCTGAAGTTGCTGTTTTGTTTTATTATTAGTTCTTGTCTGTAGCCCAAACCAACATTAATTTTTATCCACTAGTGCCATCACTCAAGAGTGTGAATTGTTTAAATTATTGGAATTATAGTGAGAGTCAGACAAATTACTACAAAGAGACTACGAATTTTTATTTTTGAGAAAATGTTGCTGTTTTTGGCTGCTAAGTTTGGCCCAACTTGGATGAATAGTTTTGCTATGGGTGAGCCCATCTCTGGTTGGTTTCATGAGTGGTGATTTGTTTTTATTAGTTAATTTAATGTCTGAGAATTCAACTCAGTAAAAAAATAACCTGTAAAATGTGTACTTACACTAACTGGCAGTTGGAGCTTGGACCATATTATGCTTGTTCCTGTTCCTGTTGCTCTCATTTCCATATTTCACAAAGCAAGGCAGTGAAATATTGACAAGTTGTCTTTAGTGGTTGCTGTCTAGTCGACAGTCTGCTTGCTGAAAAGCAACATCAATTCATAATTCCTATGCGAGAACTAGATCTAATTATCAAGGGATAGTGCATTTTCTGGATTCGGCCACTTTAAAAACAAAATAATCCCAGCTAGATGATCATGTGTTCTTTTTGAATTAATTCTTCCATGATTGCAGTAGTTTAGAAAGGTGTGTGGGAAGTGGAGACTTACACTTTCCACTCCATCAAACCTCAACTCAGCACACCTAAAAAACACCAACTAAAACTCAATGTTTAATCATTGTGAAAAGTTAGTTTTTGTTGTTTAAAAATATTTTTTGTTTTGTTTGCTTTAGAATGCTCCCCTTTGTGTTTACAACATGCACCCTATAACTGCTAGTGTAGTTTGATCATTAAGGTTTAGGGCTGGAATGGGACCAATCACCTGTCCTGTTAAGGATATAAGTACAAGTATGTGTGTTTGTGTCAGGTCAGGGCTTGATTAGCACAGCAGGGCATAGCAGTCTCTCCAGAAGTGTGCCATGACACACAGCAAGACCTCAAGTGAATGATCCACCAGCAAAAAGGAAAACACCACTCTGAAATTAATGAGACATATGGTGTGTTGCTTTATGAGTCCCTTAGCAGCCACTGACAGATGCATAGTGAAACAACACACGGGTCGTGTGATGTACTTTTTAAAAGCATTTTAATAGATCCAGAAGGATCACCTGTTTGTGTAGTTAAAGTCACATGAAGATTCCACTTTTTAGTACATTATGCCAATTATTAACATAATTTGTACATGCAGTATTCTAATGTGAATGCTGTATTTTTCAGCTTTCAATGAACTTTTGTCTTCTCTTCCAGTCACTCCAGATCTTTTGCCAGAGACACCCCTGGTGCCATCGCTGCAGGCAATATCATCGGTGCACGCCGGCTCTGCACCTCAGAAGCCTCGGAGGCGCAGCTGCTGCAGCGGAAGTGACAGCGTAGCCAGGCCACGGCCGTTGCCCTCTGCCTGTAGGCCAGGCGCCAAAAGAGGCAGCATGGAGGTGGGCATGCGTGTGGTGCGTGGCCTGGACTGGAAATGGGGAAACCAGGATGATGGCGAGGGCCACGTGGGCACAGTGGTGGAGATTGGGCGGCAGGGTAGTACTACGACACCAGACAAAACAGTGGTGGTGCAGTGGGACAGCGGCACACGGACCAACTACCGTACTGGCTACCAGGGTGCCTATGACCTGCTGCTTTATGATAACGCTCAAATTGGTAAGCACTCCACACTAGGGTTATATTGCAACTTGAAGTAAGTTAGCACTGAGTCTTGAAATTTGCCTGCACCAATGTAATGTAGTTTCTGTACCATATTACATTGAACAGTCAGGATAAAAATGTTTGTTGTCCATTTTCTAGGCTGCACAAAATAAGTCAAATACTATGTTGTTCAATAACTTTTTTCAAAGTAAAATTGTGTCCAAAGCTTTTGGTACTTTACAGTAATTTATACTCAGAACAATATTGTTTGCTACCCAAACAAGTATTTAATTATCAAATATTTCTTCCTGCAAATTCTTTATTGTGACTGATAATTATTAGATTTTTCATGAAAAATAGTTCAATCTGCATTTCTTTGCAGCTGCCTACATTCTCTTGAAAAGAGAGCATGAAAATATGGCATATTCACACTGACTTTTGTTGTTGGAGTAATGTGATTTTGGAGCCTCCAAAGGTTCTCATTGTCGTTCACTGCAAAATGACATATACCCTTTATAAGCCTCATTTTAAGTAAGCTTGGTACAGTAAGGACCATCTCTCATTGTTAGCCATCCAGCTCTATTTTGGACTTGAATGGCACACACATTAATGCAGGACTCATTAGCATTTTGCTCCATTTCAAGCGACATTTTTCTGCCTCAGAAGCTTGCCCTTCAATTAATGGAGCGAAAGAGGAGGAGGAGAAGCGATGAGGAGCCAAGGGGGTGGGGGTATTTTTGTCATACTGTTTGTGCTTCAGTTCTTCCGTATCTCATGATATTAACCACTGTGATAAGCAACATCAGTAATGACATGACATATGCCCTGAATGCTTCTGGAGATAGCAGTATAGTACTTGCTATACAGGTCTTGACAAGTTTTAGGGAAAAATGTATTGCTTTCCAACAGAAACTTCTGCAATGCTATGACCCCACCTACTTTTCTTTAACCCCTTCTTCATTCCCTTCAGGGGTACGTCACTCCAATATTATCTGTGACAGCTGCAAGAAGCATGGCATCATGGGAATGCGATGGAAGTGCAAGGTGTGCTTCGACTATGACCTGTGCACCCAGTGTTACATGAACAACAAACACGACCTGAGCCACGCTTTCGAGCGTTACGAGACAGCACACTCCCAGCCGTGAGTACTACGCTGTCAACTTCCCAATTTATATTCATTTGAATTCTAATTGTGATGTCGTTGGTTTGCTTGTCTTGCTCTGTTCAAATTCAGTTGGCCAAGGATCAAACGTGTTATTGTTTCCGCCGATTACTTTTTTTTAGTCCGATGTCTGTTGAACACACAGACCAGATACAAATATAGGTTACTCTTCCTTTTAATCATTTGTCATTCTGAAAGAAGCTGTTCATGCGTGCCTGCTTTTCTGCATTTGAATTTATATTTGTTACACTAAAATACTGCTTGGCTGTCACCTGGATTTCGGGGAGAGGATGTATAAAATTGATAATAGCTGTAACATTGCTGGAAGTTGCCATTTTAAGATGTAAATATTTCAGCCCAGAGGGTTGTTCCTCAACATGATCACAGACTTGGGTCAAATATCTTTTGTTGACTCTTTTGTACCAACAGTAAATGCAGATTTTTCATGAGTCATTGCTTTGTTTTAAAAGGCTTAGAGCAGAGAGGAGATGTCCTGATTTGTCTATTTCCTTTCCTTTCCTTTCCTTTCCTTTCCTTTCCTTTCCTTTCCTTTCCTTTCTTGTTCAACTAAGGCTGCTGCAAATAACAAAGAATTTTTTAGTGATTAATCTGGGCAATATTCTGTTGTTTAATCACTAAATTTGCTGAGTAATACATCAGAAAACAATGAAAAATGTCTGTCCTAACTTCTTACTGTAAGATTACATAATAAAAGATTAGGCAGCACCTCCAGTCGATACAGAGTAGCATGCAAGAGTCAGTCATTTCAGCCTTACTTTGAATCAATAGCCAGTGTTCTCCATGTTTGCGTCAAGATACAATTTATCTGTCTGCCAGTCCATTCTAGCCAACAGACATATGTAATGCTACATTCTGTACAGTTAGATAATAAATTGGGCTGCATGAGTGCTCAGTTGTTAGCAGTATTAGCTCACAGCTAGAAGATGCCTGGGTTTGGGAACTTTCTGTGTGGAGTTCGCATGTTCTCGCTGGGCTCTCTGGCTTCCTCCAGTCCAAAAACATGCTGAGGTTTATTGGTAATTCTAAATTGTAGGTGTGAATGCGAGTGTTGTTTGGTTGTCTCTCTGTGTAGCCTTGTGATAGACTAGTGACCTGTCCAGCTGGGATGAGCTCTCAAATGCAAGAAACTGTTAATCATGTCATTATAATATTAGCACCACGGTTAAATATCACATGTAGCAGTTTTTTTTTTTTGTTGGCCATTGTATAATTAAATAGTGCTGTTTTTTTTCTATGCAAACCACAGTTGGCCTAGCTGTTGATAAATGTTTAGTGAGCTGATTCCAAGTGTCCCATGTATCTAGATTTACTGGAGTGAGTTCTCCCTTCAGAATCCACTCTTCTGCATGAGTTCACAGTAAAGCTCCAAACTGCTTCAGGCACTGTCTGAAT